>NW_026607216.1:0-315612 GCF_029890125.1 Rhinichthys klamathensis goyatoka | reverse complement strand
CCTGAAGGTGTTTGTATGTTTTAATCTAGCTATTTCTTGATTATTATGAAAAAGGAAAGTGGTTTCCACATGGGGGAACATACAGTAAATACTGATTTGTCATATGTTTGTTAGTTGTAAGCCTAATATAGGACTTTGTGTCTGAAGACCTTTTTTTTTAGAAAAACAACAGAAACATTGCAGTCTAACTGATACAAATCTACTCCACCTACTTGCACAAAATTATTGCGACTTGAGAACAATTAACGTTTCATGTAAAACATTCAATATGACAGACAATAATAGAAAACACGTTTCTGTATGCAAATTCAACAATAGCATTTGTCATGGATTTGCCTTTTAAGGAAAAATTCATTTGATATCCATTCTTTCATGTGGTCATTTTCTTTTTCGCCTCAGTTTCCTTGTGAGAGGAGGACTATAACCAACAGAAGGATTCAGTCATCTTCTGCAGTCGCCGAAAATATTGTGAATGCTAAATAACAGACAGGCACACATCATGCCCGCTCTTTATAGATGTCTGTTGGCCCCCTCCTTCCTTTTGCATGCAAGACTCTTCACAAATCTCCTGGGCTCCCTATGACGTAATTGCGGGTCCCCTCCACATCCGTGAAGAAAGATCGTGATTCCCGCTCCAGATCCGCACCACAAATTCTATACATTCGTTGCTGCCTCTGTATGTTTATTACTGCCTAAAACGAAAGCCAGTTAATGTGTTTTACCTGACGCGTCCATCACTTATGCTACAAGCGTTTAGCACAAGCCTGCGGCACCGACAGACAAGATGTGGATTTAAATTCTTGACGGAGGGCGATAAAACAACGCGTGCTGACTTCAATCCCGTGGATAGTTAATATGATGCATCCACGAGTACGGAGAGCCCTGTTTTTGATGTCCGTATTCTGCCAGCTTGGAATGGCAGGCAAATACGGTAGGTTATGTCAGCAGATGAGAAAATCTTCGAGAAATATCTCGAAAAGAATTTCAGTTTCATTGTGCAAAGACGAGGATTGGTGTGGTTTTTAAGGCCTATGACAATTACGATGTGGCCACATTTACTTATATACAGTACAACAAATGCTTCTACTCGCAGGCAGTTTAATGAGTTATGTGACGCGTATGGTTTATGTGCCATTCATTTAAAATCACTTTTGAGAATATTTGCATATTGTGTTTGGTCGTGAGAATATTTGCATATTGTGTTTGGTCGTGTTTGCCAAGATATTGTGATCACTTCTCCAACTAAAGATGCATCAGATGTGTTGTAGGCTTAAACTGAACTGAATTCAGCTTCATTGCGCAACTGGTGGGAATGGACAGAGACAAGGAAGAGCGTTTCAGCACCATGGAGAGGGCCAATATTGATATTTGTTTATATAGCATCGATCCACTTTATGTTTCATCATAGGTTATTTAGGCTTTAAATCATCCGATATATATATTCCCCCTCTATCTAAGCATTATCTGGTTAAGAAAACTACTTTTTATTTTCCATCCCTGCTCTGACCAATAGAAATAACTCTTATCTGTATCCTTGGCGACACGTCGACGACATTGGACGAGTGACCCATTTGCAAATATTTCTGGAATATATACTGTCATATACTAAATCTTATACTATATCTTATAGTTTCTAGTTGATTAACAGACTTTCGAGTGCACTGTCGTAGTTTGCTTGATAAACGCCGTTTTTCTTATTGTTGATATTTAATTCATCCGTGCGTTACTATTGACATTTATGCATGGTAGAGCTCAACAGCAGGATTCTCACTAGCCTTTGCACATGCTGGTTAAGGCTTTAGTTTTGTGTAAATGAAATGCAAGGATCAATTATTTATTTATATATATATATAAAAAAAATCAGATTAATCTCCTTTTTCTATAGCCTACTCATATTTTACATTAATATATAGAAATGAATTTCATTTAAATTGATAGCATTTGTTGCAGTCTTCGCAAGCATTAGTTTTGTCTCGTTCATCCTAACATTTCCTCTAATTTTCTATGGGCTGGTGTTGATTTTGAAACAGGGTCTTTGTCCATCATTCTTGCATTTGCCCACACCTTGTTTCATGAGTCTCTGATTGATATTTATTGTTGCCAAGTCCAATCATTATATTATTGAGTTTTGTTTAAGACTTGAAATAGGCTTAAACCAGAGGAATATAATTGTATATTAAAGAAAAATGGCAAGTGTTGCCTTTGTAAAGATTATAGGAAAAACCTTTTACAATTAGGTTTAGAGTCGACTTAAGGGTTTTGCATGCTTAAGCCTGATACTAACAGACCACTGATTGGAGTATTTTGTGCATTTATATTGCTTATTATCTTAACACAATTAATAATGATTATTCCAGTTTGAGTATAGATTTGCACTGTCTGAGACTAAAATCTGTCAATGGCTGGTGTTGTTCATTTTGTTTTATACAGGAATTCAGTGCACTTTTTTAATCATTAATCCAGTGTGTGTAAAACACGGTCATGGTGATTTTCACTGATGTGATAAGTAATCATTGGAAAGTGGAAATAAGAGATTGACATCAGATTATTATTATTTTTTTTATTTCTAAGAGGTTTATCATCTGAGTCCATTTGCTCTACTGGAAAATAGCCATAAATAATAAACAAACTTTACACAATTTACACAATCTAATTGTCATTGAGGTAAACTGGAGTGTATTGTTTCAAAAATAGCTCTTTAATGAAATTGTGTTGAGTAACCTTCTTCATATATAGAGCTCATCAGTATTATGAAAGTGAAGTATTATGTTTTGAAGCTAACATAAAAAACACATTTTGGTATATATTTCCATTCAGAATGATTTAAAAACACTTCATGCTTTTTAAATGGTCTAAGTTTGTTTTTAGGCCACTTTACTTTATTCTCCGACAGCTTTATCAGTCTGACTCTTTATCTTTGTTTGTCCTGCTCGGTTCCCCTGACAGCAGTGCTGTTGGCCAGCCTGGCGATTCACACACACACACACACACACACACACACACAGACACAGACACAGCACACGCACACGCACGCACGCACACACACACACACACACACACACACACACACACACACACACACACACACACACACACACACACACACACACACACACACACACACACACACACACACACACACACACACACACACACACACACACACACACACAGCATAGTCAGGTCATGCTCACTGGCAGTTATGTTGCCTTTTTATTTGATCAGCTGTGTTCAGCACATGCCCAGAGCTTTCCTCCTCATTCTATCTGCCCACGCAGAGCTCTGCATCTTAGGGGAAACAAGCTACTCCAATCATAGGCCATCATGGATGAATGATTCTTGTCATTGATTCATCTTGATTCAATATTGTTTATACGCTTTCGGACTGTGTTTTTAAGCTCTAACACTTGTGACAGAGTCAGCTTTGACAGGTTTGTTCATAGTCCCATGCTGAGATGAATGTGTTGGTGAAGGAAAGGTTACTTGAATACAGTCTTTTCTATATCGGCACTGACAAAAATGCTTTGAAGTTTTCGATAGATTTACTAAAAAGGGAATTTGAGTGAAACTGCTGATGAAGAACTGCAATGTCACGTGAGCATGACCGAGATAGAGATGATAATCAAAACCAAACATATGTTTTAGTTTTTGGCAGAGTAATCGGAGGCACGAGCTGTAAAGGCACATCCCTCTTCTGGAAAGCGAGGTTGGGGAGCAGGAGCTCATTTGCCTTTAAAAATACAGGCACAAAAACAGCATGCTTTTCCTTCCACTCAAAAATGGGAATTTACAACATGATATAATAAATGATCTGTGGGGTATTTTGAGCTGAAGCTTAACAGACAGATACTAATGACACCTGAGACTTACCTTACATCTTGTAAAATGGGGTACAATAGGTCCCCTTTAATGGCGCAAATACCAGTAAAATGACTACCGCAAACTGTAGTAAGGGCCGGTTCACAAAGAATGTGTTTTTGCTGTTAAAAACACATGACGTAGGTCAGTGGAACTAAAAAAAAAACGTTTTAGAATGTTCAATGCTGCAAAAGAATGCGAGCGCAACAGTTAAAGACACCCGTCTAGCGCGTGTTTACATTGAAACACAATGGAAAAGCAACGCAGTGGAATGGAAAAACACGTTCTGTGTCTAAATCACGTTGCATTATTTATTCAAATACCCATAAATCACATACATTTTGCATTTGAAAGGGAAACTCCTATAAATGCTCACGCAATAAGGTCAGCCGCATTAAAATAGCTCCACACCTGAATTCGTGAATTGAGTGTCCACACCTTTTCATCGCTATAATTTTTCACTGCAGAGGGTTTGCGCTGGCGCAAGCTTTTAGTAAATCTGGCCCTAAATGTTTTATTCTATTTTCAGTTGCTTTTTTTATATTTCTTATCTTTCCATCTTTTTCTCTCTTGCATGCAGGCTGTTTGTTTGAGAAGAGGCTGTGCTCTAGGGAGCAGTTCTGCTCTGAGGGTGAGTATCACACTTCGGGGACAATAGATACAGTAATTCTCTGAAGTTCGAAAACAAGGACTTGGTGCTATCTTCTGTGTCCTGTCTCTATTTCTTGCTCTTGATGATCTAATCGTGAGTTCCGGATCATCGCTTGACAGCACAGATCTGCTACATCCTGCTACGACGCAACAAGAGACGCATACACACAGCTAAATAATTTACGCAGCAGGAAATTTCACTCATTTTATATTAGTTAACAGTAACCAAGTTGGTGTGTTTTGGAGGAGGATGTTTACATTATTTTGTGTCAGATATGCCTATAGATGTCCAAGTGGAGATACAATAGGATTCATACGTCTGGGACCACTATAGAAAACCTTGTATTCTGGATTTCCTAATTTAATAAAATTGTTGGTTACACTTTATTTTACAGTACGTGTACTTACTGAGTACTTACAATGTACTTACCTAAGAAAGTACTGGTAATATAAGGTAGCTACTGTACATGGGTTAAGATTAGGTTTAGGGGTAGTAGTTATTACCCAGTTTTTGTAATTGCTATGATAAGTAAATAGTATGTACATGTGGAACAGGACTGTAAAATAAAGTGCTACCCAATTTTTCATTACAACTAGTATAACAATTTGAATGAAAGGTTTAATTAATGAATTAAATGAATTTCAGAAGTAGTACACTCTCATAAAGCTGTCACTGGGGCCGTATCCTTTTAAAAGGTACACATTTGTAGCTTATTTACCTCTAAAGGCTGCATATTAGTACCCTAAATGTACATATTAGTACCTTCTGAAAGGTGTCTCTCTTTTGCATTAATGACAGCAGCACTTGAGCTGAACAAACTCCATGTTAAACCTGTAAACAAGCGGAAAACTTGATGTTCTTCAGCATGATTTGAGATATATCCAAAATGCATCTTGTGCTTCATGGAAACAAGAACATTTGACCATCTGTACAAAGGAGTTCCCAAAGTCATTGTCGGAAGTGTGCATTTTTGATTGGAAATAGTGTGGAATCACAAATATGCAGCAAAAATGTAGCAAAATCCTAAACCTTTCTGTTAATTTGCAGGATTCAATATTTTTTTTTAATAATGTGGTCTCAGACTTTTGAACTCCACTGTGTGTAACATTTAGACGCCGTTAGATGAAGTTATCAGTGCTGCTTATTGTATGTGTTTTTCACTCATAAAAATAATAGTTCCTTATTGGCAATGGTGGTTCCATGAAGAACCTTTAACATCCACAAAAGCTTTCTATTGCACAAAAGGCCCTTTACAGTGGAATAAAGACTCTTTAGATTATTAAAATCTTCTTCACACTCAGAAAAAAAGGTTATTTTAAAAACTATTCACTGAGGTTTGTTAGGGAACCCAGAATGGCTCTTCTATTGCATCACTGAAGCTTTATTTTTAAGAGTGTGTATCGGTATACCCATATCGCTTTTTGTGTTTTAATGCAATTCCTGAAAATTCCAACTGGTATCATTCACATATCCCATCTGTGATTTTGTACTCCTCTCAGGGATCTACCTGTGTCTGTATTACCACAGCCATAAACCATAGTATTCTGTCACCTGCTCTTCTCTCTCTCCGTCAAGTCCCCCCCCCCCCCCCCCCCCCCCCCACCTCTGCTCCACGTCCCCTTGGTAACGGTGACATCATCAAGCCCATGGAAGCTGGGTGTACGCCCCCACACTCACTGATGACTCACTACCCGGTGCTTACGCACACAATCACGTCTCATACGCACATACGCGCACATTATTATACCCACACGGTTACCTGCCAATTCAAAAGAGGTTACACAAATACAAGGAGCTCTTTAAAATGCGTTTCAAAGACTTGTGTTCGCAGTGACGGTTATCTGGGTCTTGGATACACGGTCAAGGCTTCCGTGTTCCCAATCTTATAAAAGGATGGAACATAGGTGTATAAATAAACTGTTTTTTTTTTCTTCAGTGAAAAGCTGTCTGCTGTTTGCTGTTTGAAGGTTTTACACCTTTTACACCTTGAAGGTTTTACACCTTCAAACACACACATATTGACAGGGCTGGGTAGATTACTTACAAATAGTCAGTTACTGATTCAAAATTACATGACAAAAAAATGTAGTTGGTAATGTAATCTATCTAGGTTACCCTAGGTCTGTTTTAGGTAATATAATCTGACTACTTTAAGATTACATTTGACCTAACTGGTTTATCACATTGACTTGAATAGAATAATCTTGTACCATATTGATATACAAATACAAAAAGAAAAAACATACATTCCATTCTTTGTTTTCAACCACAAGAACAGCATTAAATAATAAATAATAATAAAAAAAGCTAATAAGTAATTAAATCATAAATGAAACATTTAAATAAAAACAATCAAAATAAAACATTTACTAAAAAGATTTTAAATAAATATCCGTTTACCTGCATGTCATGTGACCATTAACCAACATCAGAGAACCGTGAACTGCATTTTATTATTATTATTTAATATTATTGACTTACTTAAAGTATATATATTATGGTACATAATATATTATGGCAAATAGGTTCAGCTGTCAAAAAAAGTTTACATTGGATGTAAATATATGAAATTATGTGAATTTGTAGATTTTAATGTGTGTGAAAGACAAAAGCCTTCCAAAGACAGTAATACATGGTTAAATGACTCACTGAGTGATAATTCAAATAATAATAAATGTGTTCGTTAAGAGCTGATTAGATATGCAGTGTTAAGAAAACACTTCTTAAAAGTGAATTGATTCACAGTGATCAAATGCTGTGTGTCTCAGAGGCACAATGTCCGTGCAGTTCCACAAACCTGCAGACCTTCTGGATGTATACTGTAGACTTAGAGAGGAAAATGTAAAAGATAAAAAAGAAGTAGAATCAATGAATTATGAATAATTTACAGTCATTGAGAATAACATGTAATCATGTAATCAATAGAAAAGTAACTGTTGTCTGATTACAAGTATTTTAAAATGTAATATAATCTGATTTCAAGAACTTAATTTTTGGAATCTGAATATGTAATTCAGATTATAATCAGACCCAGCACAGCAAATTGAAAGGCAGGTGTTTGTATTTAACTGGATAAAGAGAATAGAGAGAATAAAATAGTTACTAACCTTTTATATAAGACATTCTGGATCCACCTGAAGTGTCTTTAATTAGTACTAATTAAATTAATAATTTGATACAATGCACTTATTGTGTCTACACGTTTTTACACTCATATTTTAAAAAATGCCAACATTGTAAACTACATCTGTAATTCATTTCTGTAATTACATCTACAATTACACTGTTATCCCTTCTCTTACATACCACCAAACATGTCTCTAACCTTACCCGCATCCCACCTCAATAGCAGCAAAAGTTTTTGCAATACAACACGAATACATACAACAAGTACATTGCACTTAGCATTTTGTTATATGCAAGCATAGTTGTTAAAAACACCTAATATAAAGTGGGACCAAAACTCTTTACTGTTTAATTTCTGTGGCAAAATGGGTTTAAACATAATAGACCTCAGGTATACGTCTGCAAAATAAAAAAGAGAGATTCCCAAAACCTTCACTTCATAGCTTGCTCTGTCGTTTCATCATAGGAATTTGGTCAAGAATAGATTCTAACAAACATGTGTATGTCTTATATGTTTATAGCCTCAAAAACAAAAGGAAATCCCACACACTATCAATACTTGCATAAAGTATCAAAAAATATTTATCAGCAACGTTCCGGTCTCATGACCTTCATCAGGCATAAACAATACACTGTTCAAGCTCGATCACGTTTAAAATGATATCATGACCAATCACTGTGAAGATCCATCAATTACCAATCACTCTCAATGACTGAATACATCATTAACTCCACATCATCATATACAAAAGTTACTTAAAAAATTGTACATTGTATAACTCTAGCCATAGCATCATATTAAATAAAGCTTCATCATTCAGCCCCAATGTTGCCTCAAAATCTATATATTTATGTGGGTTGGTCTATGCTAAACCGATGTTCTGTATTGTCAGCAAACGTATAAAATAAAAATGCAGCAACCTTTAAAAAGTGTATGTTATGAATAAATATGCATTAATTATGAGAGGCAATTTGGTAACACTTTACAATAAGGTCCCATTATACAACATTAACTAACAATGAGCAATACATGTGTTACAGTTTTTATGAATCTTTGTTAATGTTAGTTTTTAAAAAATTGATGTTAGTTCAGATACACTCTAAAAAATGCTGGGTTGTTTTAGCCCAACTTTGGGTCAAATATGGACAAACCCAGCCGTTGGGTTAAATTTTTACTTTACATTTTTAACCCAAACATTTGGGTTTGTCCATATTTGACCCAAAATTGGGTTAAACAACCCAGCATTTTTTAGAGTGTACATGAAATAATATTAACAGATACAACTTTTGATTTTAATAATGCATTTTGATTTTGAAATTAACATTAACTAAGATTTATAAATGCTTTAGAAGTGCAAATTTTATGTTAACTAATGATAAACCTATTGTGAAGTGTAACACCAATAATTTTGTGTTGTGTTCGGTATGTCTTTCTTTTACTAAAGCGGCGGTGTGACATCAGTTCTCCTGGGTCACTTCTATTGCGATGTAATAATGTACTGTGTATTTCCATGCCTCAGGGCAACTGATCTATCGCCCCCATAGTGCTCTCACATCTCCGTCTGTGCTGGAAATAGCTGTGAGTCATATTCATGGACAGACTCGCTCAGAGATATAGAAAATGGCCGGGTTCATGTTTAGAGCTCATCTGCGTTAAGGGATCAAGGTCTTTTTTTAAACCACACAACTGGAGGTTTAGTCAGGGATGAGTCAGTGGTGTATGTGTGGGATGTGAGTGTATAAAAGTGTGTGTGGAGTGGGTTGAATATGTTATGGGTGTTTGTTAGTCAGGAAACTGGCTCATTTTTCACTTATGGGTTATTTTGTCTGCGACATTTTAATAAGCCTCTTAGTCACACTGTATTTTTTGTGTTTAAGAAGTGTTTAAGATGACGCTTCATTTTTTTTCGACATTGTTTATACTAGCATTAGTAACTTAAACCTTTTTTATTTTATTTTTTGCATTATTTAATCAGAATATTGTGGAAATATTATTTAAAAATATTTTTCTTTTCCAGATTTTCTCTTCAGTGTTCTAAATCTGAATAATTTGTTTTTGTTTGTATTACAGACAAGATCTTTGGACAGTGTCGGAGCTCCAGACATGATCAGGTTCAGTACCAGGTCTCTGTTCCTGTTCTTCAGAGACTGCAGGAAGTGCTCAAAGAGTTAATGATTCAGGGTAAGCACACACACACACACACACACACACACAAACACAGAGGCAGAGAGAGAATCTATGTGCACACACAACTTTTAAGACAAAAACACAGATTATCCAGGCAAACAGGGTATATAACAGGCAAACAATCCACATGAACAGCAAAAAAACAAGAACGTCCTGGCACCCCCGACCGAACAGCATGAAAGTAAACAAAGACTAACAAATTATGAAGTTCAGAATATCAAGTTTTCCTGGAGCTCTGCGAAGCACGAATGACATTTACTCTCAAAGTTGACATCCTGCGTTGAATCCAGTGAATAGTTGCTTTGTTGACTCTGGGTCATTTAATTCATTAAATTTGAACAATTTTAAATGTTGGATAGTAGGGATAATAATAATAATAGTAATAATAATAATTTGTTACATTTATATAGCGCTTTTCTGGGTACTCAAAGCGCTTTACATAGAGAGGGGGGGAGGGGGGGGATCTCCTCAACCCCCACCAATGTGCAGCATCCACCTGGATGATGCGACGGCAGCCATATTGCGCCAGAACGCCCAGCACACACCAGCTTACTGGTGGAGAGGAGACAGATTGGTGATGAAGCCAATCAGTATGTATGGGGATGATCAGGAGGCCATGATGGACAGAGGCCACTGGGCAAATTTGGCCAGGATGCGGGGGTTAAACCCCTACTCTTTTTTCCGAAGGACATCCTGGGATTTTTAATGACCACAGAGAGTCAGGACCTCGGTTTAACGTCTCATCCGAAGGACGGTGCTCTTTGACAGTGTAGTGTCCCCGTCACTACACTGGGGCATTAGGACCCACACAGACCACAGGGTGAGCACCTCCTCCAGCGCCAACCTGGTTTTCCCAGGAGGTCTCCCATCCAGGTACAGTAATCACATGAGCGCAATTGAGTCCCTTTCATGTCTTCTTGCGCTTGAATGGACAAATTCACCACAAAATGGCTGTATAGGCAAGTATCCTTGTAAAACATAGTCGGTTATGTCTTAAGTGAATGGGAACGGTTGAAAAGAAAATACGTACGTAACAGCATGTTGGATACGTGCAGCTCTTACAGTTTTTTTGGATTGCTTAAGCACGATTTTCAAAACAGGGCCCGTGTTTTTAAAACACTACACACAATTGGCACAACCACACACCCAATTAGCAAAACACTACAGATCCTTTGCATAATTAAACACTCTTGTAAAAACTATACACTTCTGTTTAAAAAATACACTTTGTTACCATATGAAACACACACGTTTCACATTACTATACTCTGTTTGCACGAGTTACACTCTGCTGTGATAAACCTAAAACACTTTTAGCACTTCTACTTCCCTATGATTAGAGTAGTCTACCATCAACAAAGTACAAATATAATGTAAGTTCACCAAACACTACACAAGACCATGTTGCAGACTGAAGAAACTCATTTAATTCTCAACACGCCCAAAATGTTGACATGGAGATTCATAATACTATAACAAAATGTCACTTTTGTACTGTAAGTTTACTGTAAAAAAATAAATAAAATAAACTAGACATTGTCTCTTCGCCTAGCTGGATCTGGCCAGAGAATTTCATCAACATCGCAGGCAATGTTGTCATTAGCAAGACACCTTGGAAAGAAACGTCTTGAATGACGAATCCATCCTTGCATTGCTGCTACCTCCATCTGGTCACAGGCCTCCTCCATGGCTTGGATGAGGGGTACCTCAGCCTGGAGACGGAGATCATATACCTTCCACCGCCATGCAGAGAAAAACTCTTCTATAGGGTTGAGGAATGGAGAGTATGGTGGAAGATATAGGACGGTGAAATGTGGATGTTGCTGAAACCAGTTCTGAACCAGAGCAGAGCGGTGGAAAGACACATTGTCCCAGACAACAATGTATTGCATACGATCGATTTGATTTGCTGCTGTTATGTTGTGCAATTGGTCCAAGAATGTAAGTATGAGTGCTGTGTTGTAAGGGCCCATATGGGCATGGCGGTGGAGGACCCCATTCTGTGTAATGGCTGTACAGAGTGTTATATTACCCCCAAGTTGCCCTGGCCAATGATGTTTCTTCCCCTCCTTCGTGTTCTCGTCAGGTTGAACCCAGCCTCATCTACGTAACTGAACTCATGCTGGATCTCCTCTCCATCCATTCGTAAAACTCTCTGAAGAACAGTGTCAGGCAAAATTGTGTAGTTCAGGGTAGATCTAGTATACATCAGTACAGTAAAAGATTATGAGACAGTATGCAAGATCACACTGCTAAAGTGAATACATACCTCTGCATAATCATGCCGCAGTCGTTTCACCCTTTCGGAATTGCGCTCGAAAGGCACTCGATAAATTTGCTTCATTTGAATATGTTTTTTTTTTTAGGATGCGTGCCAGTGTTGATGTTGAGACCTGATGGATATCGTTGAAACTGGCGTGGTTATTGACAATGTTAGCTTGGAGCTGATTGAGTGTTATAGCATTGTTGGCCAAAACCATGTTTACTATCTCCCTATCTTGCTGTTCTGTGAACATAGGAGGCCTTCCCCCTTGTCGTTCCTGTCCCTCAATCCTATGTAGAAAAAAAAAAAAACAGTATACAATAGTACAGTAATTTCACAGGAAAAGGTAACAGAAGTGCATAGAATACAGTACTGTAAGCAGTTACTGAAACCGTGCAGATGTTTTTGATATGATGATATTACGTATTACAATACCTATTTTCCAGTCGAAATGTTCTTACCCCACTTGCCACTGTGTATCGGCTTAGATGTGGCTGTACTCGCAGTCCAGCCTCCCTCAGCGTCAGGCCGTGTTTGACAACGTGGTCAACCAGTGTTGCGCGGATCTCATTAGTCAGATTCGGTCCTCTTTGAGCACCTTCTTGTCTTCCTCTTCCTCTTCCTCTTCCTCTTCCTCTTCCTCTTCCTCTACCTCTACCTCCAGCATGGCCTCCATCTCTTCCTATTCCTCTGTTGATTCCTCTTCCTCCCCGTCCTCCTCCTCCTTGTCCTCCTCCTCGTTCTCCTCCTCGTCTTACTCTTTCTCTGACTCTTTCCATTGTGCTTGAAGACCGATGAACTCACCTGCTGCTTTTTATAGTGCTTATACACCTGATTGGTGTGTCTACAATTAAGCAAACAAGTGTTTGCACACCTGATGACTGTGTTGAACCAATTGGTTGGACGGTGCGGTAATTTCACAGTCAGTGCTTTGGTATTGCAAGGAAGTGACTTCATGATAGATTTTTGTGTGTAATGTATGTTAAGTGTGTTTAGTGTTTTGCAAATCACTGTGTGTAGAGTTTTGTAACAAGTGTGAGGTTGACAATGTGCTTATATGGGCTGATGTTTTGCTTCTTGAGTGTAAGGTTTTGCTAATAGTGTACTACTTTTAATTTTAGTGTGTAAGCAATCCAAAAAAAACTGTAAAGTGACAGCAGCCTAATAAACCCATTGCTGTCTTTGTCCTCAATGTTAATCTAACAACAAAAGACAGAGAAAATGACTCACTTGACTGGTTGAGCCCTGCTGGAGCAGCTTTAAATATTCACGGTGCTATTAAATTAAAGATACAATATGATAGAGCAATAATTTGAACAGTGAAAGTATAACAGTTGCTCCTACAATACATTTTAACAGGCATCAGGCATGAACATAACTGAAGGAAATATCTATTTGCTAAGCCAACTAATTTGATTAACATTATTTTGGCTTCTTTGCCCAATATTTTTAACAATTAAAAATGCAGGTTTTTTTTTATTTGGTACTGACAACCAACCACTTCCGACTTTTCAAATATTTAACACTTTATTGTTTTTCTGAATCCTTATATTGCTAGTTTACAGTTTTTTCCAATCGCTATGACAGTTTTTTCAATACATTTAACAAGTTTTCTAAACTCTTAACGCACCAACACACCTAAAACACACAATTGGCAAAACGGTTAATTTCATGCTCAAAATCACACATTGTAAACTAAACTCCAAAACTAATTTTCAAAATACAATAATACACTAACACAATACACTATGTCTAACAAAACACTGCAAACATGTTTCAAAATCAAATAATTATTCAAAACACTAACACATGTTATCTTCCAACAGGAACATTTAGTCAATCATAACACAATGACAAAAAAACACTATCATCAGCTGAAATTACAGAAACTGCATTATTTTATGTGTCAGGTCTGCCCTTATACAATAGACAGTATATTGTATTGATCATAGATTGTGTTTTGCACTGTAGTTTCTTTTGATGCCTCTCTACATATTTGTTTTGTTGGGTTTAGTAAATGCATGCATTTTGTTTATTTTGCTGCAGAAATTCAATACAAAAAATGAATGACCATCTCAGAGTAGCTTTATAGAATGTACAGTTTCTGGAAAAAAAAAAGACAGAGACAGAATTGCTGCAGTAAAGACTTTATTTGCAAAAGAACATTGCTGCAAGATATACGAACAGAAAAAGCACTGGAATGATAATAAAAAAAAAAAAAGTAATCTTCTAATCTGCCCGGTCTTCTGCATTTGGCCACATGTTCTCATCCACATCACACCTGATATCTTCTCTGGCAAGGCATCGTGGGAAGAATCTTTTAGCATGCCTTATCCACCCCTGGCAGTGTTCAGCTGTGATGTCTTGGCATGCAGCAACCATTGCATCCAGGAGGGACATTTGGTCATGTGGATGATGGTCAAAAACCTTCCATCTCCAGGCTGAGAAAAACTCCTCAATGGGGTTGAGGAAAGGGGAGTAAGGAGAAAGGAAAAGGGACATCATCCTTGGATGGGCGTCAAACCAGGCTGTGACTGCACGGGAATGGTGGAATGCCACATTGTCCCATATGATCACATATATTGGCAAGTGGTCTCCCACCTGTCCCCTTTCTACCTCTGGCACCAGTCTTTCGTGCAGGTCTTCTAAAAACAGGAGAAGGCGGTCTGTGTTGTAGGGGCCAATCTCACATTTATGCAGGAGTGCACCGTTGTTGGAGATTGCGGCGCACATGGTAATGTTGGCTCCTCTCTGGCCCGGCACGGTAACTGTGGCCCTTTTGCCAATTATGTTTCTCCCACGGCGACGCCTTTTTGCTAAGTTGAAGCCAGCCTCGTCAACATAAATAATTTCATGTGGGACTTGATTGGCCTCCAACTCCATGACTCTCTGAAAGTAATTAGACACAGTGTATGTAAATGCTGTGCTGTATATCTACTGTATGTCCTAATGTACTCCAGGTTTATAGAGTAGTTTACTGCAAAACACACTCTGTATAGTACAGTAATGACTGTATTGCATAACCTTACCTGGACGTATTGGTGACGGAGTTCTTTGATGCGCTCACTGTTCCTTTCAAAAGTAACTTTGTATAGTTGTTTCATGCGGACTCTGTGTTTAGCTGGAGTCCGAGAAATGGATGTTATGCTGATTGCTGCAATGTTCCCAAAGACAAGGTTGTCCTCTACAACTCTGGACTGAATGTCCTTCAGTTTTATTTCATTGTCAGCAATCACCATGTTGACAATAGCAAGTTCCTGTTCTTCATTCAGGAGCCTTCCTCTGCCCCCTGAGGGAGGTAGACGTTGAATCCTTAGAGGGACAAAATACGGTTACATTTTAGAGACTGGAGGCATACAGTCACTCTAATAAATGGTAAAATTATTTACACTTTGCTGTAGGAGAAGCAATATCCTACCTGTTGGTTTCTCTGAAAATACGGACAATGGATGCCACTGTATCGCGGCAGAGATTTGGCTGTACTCGTTCACCAGCCTCTCTGTATGATAGCCCGTGGTTTATGACATGGTCAATGATAGTAGCTCTTATTTGATCAGTTACCCTAGCTCTGGTCCTTCTTTGAGCGCCACCACGCATTCTAACTCCTCTCCCTCTACCTTGCCCCACTCCTCTCCCTTGTCCTTGCCCTTGCCCCACTCCTCTCCCTTGTCCTTGCCCTTGCCCCAATCCTCTCCCTTGTCCTTGCCCTTGCCCCAATCCTCTCCCTTTTCCTTGCCCTTGCCCCAATCCTCTCCCTTGTCCTTGCCCTTGCCCCACTCCTCTCCCTTGTCCTTGCCCCACTCCTCTCCCTTGTCCTTGTCCTTGTCCTTGCCCCACTCCTCTCCCTCTCCCTTGTCCTTGCCCCACTTCTCTTCCTTGTCCTTGTCCTTGCCCCACTCCTCTCCCTCTCCCTTGTCCTTGCCCCACTCCTCTCCCTTGTCCTTGCCCCAATCCTCTCCCTTGTCCTTGTCCTTGCCCCAATCCTCTCCCTTGTCCTTGCCCTTGCCCCACTCCTCTCCCTTGTCCTTGCCCTTGCCCCACTCCTCTCCCTTGTCCTTGCCCCACTCCTCTCCCTCTCCCTTGTCCTTGCCCCACTCCTCTCCCTTGTCCTTGTCCTTGTCCTTGCCCCACTCCTCTCACTCTCCCTTGTCCTTGCCCCACTCCTCTCCCTTGTCCTTGTCCTTGTCCTTGCCCCACTCCTCTCCCTCTCCCTTGTCCTTGCCCCACTCCTCTCCCTTGTCCTTGCCCCACTCCTCTCCCTTGTCCTTGCCCCACTCCTCTCCCTTGTCCTTGCCCCACTCCTCTCCCTTGTCCTTGCCCCACTCCTCTCCCTTGTCCCGGTACTCGTCTTCCTCTCCTTCGTGCAGGCATTTCTTTCTTTCTTTCTTTCTTTCTTTCTTTCTTTCTTTCTTTCTTTCTTTCTTTCTTTCTTTTTTTTGTGTTGCTCTATATTGTTCCTTTTCCACACAAGATCAGCCCAAAGAGTCCTCTTTTAAAACATATGATCATGCGATTGAAAGAACCTCAACACCTGAGTGTGCTTCCTAGATGGGAATCAGCTGTGATTTATATATTTGCATAACTTCAATAAGCTGTTTCTCATTAGCAATGGAATAAGATACAGGGAATATATTTGTGTTTCAATTCACAATATGAACAACTGTTCACTTTGACTTTAGCCTATATAAGTTATGTTTAGAACATGATGTTATCTGTTCTGACATACAGTGTGAAAGCATTTGTAAATTTGACTGTAAAATTAAATTGTTTTGGTCTTGGTTGAGCTTGTGTGTAAAAGAAGTTCAAGCATTTTAAATTTGTGTTAATTGTATGCATTTTGTGTTAAAGCAACAACAAATGTGTTAATAGTATAGCTTATACAGACGGATGTAGTGCTAACTGTGTTAAGAGTTTAGGAAATGTGTTAAATGTATTGAAAAAACTGTCATAGCGATTGGAAAAAACTGTAAGAATAGACAGCCTGTCATCTTCGTCCATATCTAATGGAGTGTGTTATGCGCAGTGCAAGGTGTATCAAAAGTAATCATTTGTTATAATATCAAAGGAAATTATGAAGAAATTATACATTATACAAAGATTATACATTAGACTAAAGGAAAACAAATAAACTATTCCTGACAGGATTGAGTATCTGAGTTTTATCTGACTTGTTTTCAAGAAAAAATACACTTACGATGCACACTAACGCGCACCTGTGTCTGTAATGATATGTGTGTTTGTGTGCATGTGGACAGGATTCTCCTGGCAGGATGAAATCACCCAGCGCATCATTGCTAAGGAGCTGAGCCGTATTCCTCACACACGCTCCCAAAAGATCCAGAATGCACAGTGAGTACCCGAAAAAAATATGACTTTTAGTTTAGAGGAATAGTATCGTTTACTCACCATCATGTCGTTCCACAACCTGTATGACATTTCTTCAGTGCAACGTTTTTTCTTCCTGGTCATTTTTTTTCTGTGCAATTACAGTTAATGGATTCTGGAGCTCAAAATAACCATAAAAGTATCATGAAAGTGCACTGTACTCTAAGTTTCTTTTTAAATTCATACCAGAGCTTTGTGAATATTGAATTGTTATTCACTTCCCTCCAATGAGCTGGCAAATGAATATTGAGTCAAGATGAACTTGAGGACCAGATCAGTCTGATTCTTTAAAGCTGCAGTCCGGCGTTTTTCCTCTTAAATCTGCAATTGCAGTATTTATCAACGGAATTAATATTCCGTGGAGTAAATATCGCGGAATTATCAACTTTACGTGAGTTGTACTTCAACACCCTCGACACGGCACAGCGCGGATGAACACAATGTTTGAGGAGACTGTGAGGCTGTCAGTCACCGCGCCGGTGTGGATACTGTCATTCAAAATCACAGATTATTCTTTTTGGAAGTAAGACCAACATAAGATTTTTCACCGGAAAATGTCATCTCAACAAGTAACATCCACTTTTGTTCTGGTTCTGACATTGCAGTAAATCGCAATGATTAAATCTAACACTCCCTTATAAGTTATCATATCACGCAAAACCGTGCAAATTATACTTTGTTCTCAAATTGTTAATGTTAACAACGTCAGCATTGCGTGACTACATGTAATGTCCTTCTGATATGTATCCTTGTTTTCGCATGGGTCCGGTTGCAGTCTCTTTTTTTCTGTAGCCACTCCGAAGTCCGAACGAAGTCTTTTGCATTTTACAGCGGGTGAATCTCTAGTTGTCACTGGTGATTGTCGTTTGAACCTTTCTGGATCCGCCATCAAATTGATAAGTTTAATTATATTAAGCGCTGTGAGAAAAGGCTATAAATCTCCACCTCCAACATCCTCACAAGCAATATAGCCTACTAGCCGAGACTCTTCTTTATGTGTACAGATGTGACGTAATGACGCAAAGACTTGCTCGAATCTCCCGCGGAAATCCACCAGTACCACTGGAATTAAAAACATTATTACAAGCTTACCGCTTTGAATCGAGCTAAGGAAAGCAGATAGTTTTGAACACTGGCTGGTTATGTATTTTCTCAAATATGTATTTTGGATCATTTTTAACCCAAAAAAAGCTACGGACTGCAGCTTTAATTAATTTTTCAGACCGTGTTTTAAACATTATCAGTCAATGGATACAGAATATTTTATTCATGAATACCTACTTCCCTCATGAATGTTCAAAGTAGAGCTTGCTTGGTCAAGATTTTCTTTTTAAAGATTTATTTTTGGTGTTTTTGCATTTATTGGGAGAAACTCAAACTCGAAGCCTTCGGTTCCAACAGTTATCAAGAGCTGTGTTCGAAATCGGCCCCTATACCCTCATTCACTATTCCCTACATCACTCCACTAATATTATCCACTTGAAGGAGTGAATGAAAACGAGTGAGTGAATTCGGACACTGAGTGCGCCGGAAGGGCTGCCGCTTGTACTTGCTGTTTAATAATCATTTGAAACTTAGCAAACTCGCAGCTCCAGTAGTTGAAAAGATTTATCTTGAACTCTGTCATGGAAACTAACATGTATAAAACTTAATTAAACAATTTAATAATCCATTAAAAAGGGATTTATACCTGTATGATATTACGCTGTAGCCACATTGGACCAGCGGTTTGGAAAATGGATGGATGGATGATTCAGCTGCGGGCGCCGTCTTCTGGTCAGATGCAGGAATTCATTTGGCACGACCCGCTCACAGTGCATTATGGGTATTCTCTTGTATACGCCGTTGAGCGTACATCGGTTGTACACTCATTATTGCGGTGCATTATGGGATTGAATGAGTGCACTCGATATCGTCAACTATGGTTTCGGACACCACTACAAATGGCTGTTCACTTAAATAGTGCCCTAATAGTTCCCTAATAGTGCCTTATTTAAGGGTATAGGGGGTGATTTTGGACACAGCCAAGATTTTCATTAAATATGACTTATTACTGAAATATTGTTATGTTTCTCACACAAAAGACTTCCAATATATACTGCACAGACGTGTATGGTTTATGATCCCTAAAAGATCCCTAATACTTTTATGGTGCTTTTGCATCCTTTTTGAGGCTTGGAAGGTCCAATCTATTGTGATTGTATAAAAAAAAAGCATTCTTCAGAATTTCTCCTTTTGTGTTACACAGAAGATAAAGCAATTTTTATTTTACAACTATTCCTTTGAGTGTCTCCGGTAAAACCTGATTTCAGAGGTCTTGTCGGACCTCAGATGTTTGATCTCTGGTATTAGATTTAATGCAACTGACTGAATTTTTCAGGCCGCCACAGCCTGCAGCTAAGAAGGTCTATTCCAGCTCGAACTCTGAGCCTGGTCCAGCTCAGAGCTATGTGGATTACATGGTCTTAGACCCCCACCAGTCCTCCTCGCTCCGGATGCAAGCCCTACCAATGGACCCATACTCATACCTACAAGTAAATCTGGCATAGAAAGTAGCATAGAAAACCAGATTTATGAGGGGAAAAAAATATTTTTAGACTCATTTTCTCATTGTTCTCTAACAGGAGGACATGACCCATTCACTCCATCCTCACAGCAGCATGGGATACCAGCGACCACCCTCTCGAACTGGATCCCAGCAAAAAGACAGAGACCGTCAGCTCCTGGAAGATGCAGTGTCTCTCTACCTCTCCTCCGCACAACCCTCGTTCCGTCACAGGGGGGCAGCAGCCCTCCCTGCCGCTCCATACTATGAGGATCTAGATTTCCCTTTGGAATATGGAGAGGACTACACCCTACAGGAACAGCCCAGCTCAACCCAGCGCACCAACAAGAAACCCCCTCAGGACTACAGTTCTCTTGCCGGACTTGATGGTGAGTGGAGTACCTTTTTTGGGATGCTATAAATGTTAAGATGTGGTCATAGTAATCAATTCACTATTAAAATCTGCATGTGCCATTTTTGCTTTAGTTTTAAATTGGAGCAAATTCATATTATGGAGCTGTTTATTGTATCTTGCATGTGTATTTTGAACTTGTTTGCTCACAGATTTCCTTTCCTAAATTTAACAATACAAATATGTTTTTGTGAAACTCAAGGATGGGATTCCTGTATCTAAAATAGAAGCTCTTGGTGCTTGTATAACACCAAGGTCATGGTGTAAATCCCAGGAAATGCACTACTGTAATTTTTGATGTTAGTGGTTGCTGGGAGGGATTGCAGAGTTAGTATTTCATTGTATGGTGCAACAAAACGTCGCCTGGATATATGACAATGAACTCTTGAATGTTGAATCTTGAACTTTGTGTTACAGATGATAAACTGGCGCAGTTGGCAAGTCTTTTAAAGGGTCTTGGGGTGGACCCACGAGACCTGAGCCCTCAGCAGATAAAAAGACTTACTCTAGTGCTACAGCTGCTACAAAACATGGAGAACACAGGTATAAAGTGGCATCACAACACAAACAAATGTACTTATGGCATGCATGCAGATGCATCGGCAAACTGCTTTAATCATATAGGAGGAAGTCACTGCAGCTGGTCTTATTGTCATGCACATCAAGTTTTTATTTTAATATCATTTAGATAACTTGGGGGAAAAAAGCACTGTGTGATGTTTTTTTTTCCTTATCTTTCTGTTCCTCAGATCAATCCCCAGGGACAGTCACGGTAAAAGAGGTAGGTGCATCTAATGATTCATCTAAACGCTAAAAGCAACTATTAACACTTTCACCTGGATTCGTTTTTAAACAACACTTTTAACAGACAGTTGAATGAGTCACCTAATTATTTAAATAACACTGCCACTTATCGTAAAGCTTGAAAAAGTTTGTAATGTACTAACTAACATGAACTAACAATGAGCAATACATGTTACTGTATTAATAAATCTTTGTTAACGTTAGTTAATAAACAATACAGCTGTTCATTGTTTGTTCATGTCGCTTCACAATGCATTAACTAATGTTAACAAATACTTTTGATTTTAATTATGTATTAGTAAATGTTGAAATTAATATTAACCAAGAGTAATCAATGCTGTAGAAGTATTGTTCATTCTTAGTTCATGTTAACTAATGAACCTTATTGTAAAGTGTTACAGAAAGAGTAATTAATTAGCTGTACATTGCATTTTCAGGTTTAAAAAATCTATGCAAGATAATTTGTAGTATGTTTGTAGTAATTTTTTTTTTTCAACACGTAACAGTTTGTGTTTTCAATCGACAGACAATTGTAAAAGGCAGTGAAAAAGTGTCACAAAAAGGAGCCAAACCCCCCTCACCTGTTTCAGCTCTGCCCTCCACCCCACCACCCCAGCGGACCCCTACTCGGCCCGCATCCACACCAGCCCCTGCCACTGTGCCTAAGGAAGACAGTGTGGGACCCACCCTTTCAGCAAAAGACCTGGATTTAAAAGAGAAAACCGCCAACATCCTGAAAACCGCTAAGGATGGGACAAACACCAGAGAGGAATATGGATACATCGTCACTAATCAGAGGTAGGAGTCACAGTCAAGCTCCTAAATCTTTTTATGGTTATGTACTGTTCATTCAGCGAAAACTGACTGTGATGTAGAAGTCATTTGTAGACACAGTAATCCATGCTCAACTTCAATAAAAGTGAAGCATCTTCATCCTCTAAGTTTTAAGAAAATGTATATTTTTTATTTTTTATATATTGTATTCATTTAAATTTGTAGTCAATATCATTTTTTTTTCTAAAATATTTAATCAGGAAATTGCTCTTTGTGAGTCCAATCTGTATAAAATTGATTATATTATGTATTAAAAAAATTATTATTTTATGTAAAATAATTTATGTAATTATGACTGGAAAAGCATGAGCAGTTTTTATAGAAATTTATGGCAAGATATGTGGATTTATTTTTATTCTATGTCAAATAAATTTAAGGTGACCACATCAAAACACATACCATTTAAATTTTTATTTTAGAGATAGAAATATAGAAAGTCCAGTGTGTGCCTCTGGTGATTTTCTGATGTATTTCTGTTAATATGGCCGAATGTTCCTTGAAATGTGTTTAATTTATTTGTCAAATTAAATGCTCATAATTAAACAAGTGTATTATATGTCTTCCTGTGTTTTCCCTCCAGTCATTTAAGTCTGTATGATGGTGTGAAACTCTTAGAGACCCTGGCAGAGAGAATCCATCTCTCCACGAGCAGTTTCATCAACATCAGGTAAAGTGTGTGTGTGTGTGTGTGTGTTTGCATTGCTGGATGGAGAGACTAACACATTGGTGAATAAAGGGTGATAATAAAAGAAAACGTTTGTCTCTGTTCATGTGTGCAGCGTGGTTGGTTCTGCCCTGACGTTCAGGATCCGACAGAACTCTCTAAATCTCAGCGCAGAGGATGTGGCCAATAAAGCCGGTGAGTGACAAGCCTTCTCGTTTGGACCGTTAAATTTACATCCAGCTGGCTGGGGAAAGGGAGAGAGAGAGAGAGAGAGAGAGAGGATTTGAAAATGGAAAAAGAATGAGCAGGCACTTATTGATTAATTCACACATTCACAAACATGTTTTGTCTTTATATTGCAGTAGCTGAGAAGAAGTTCCTCGAGGGTGAGACAGGTTTGAAAATCATCCAGACTGGAGTGGGAGAGGTAAGAATGTCCTCCAACCACAAACCGAAAAAAAGAGAGAAAAAACACATTCACTGTGATCAGCAGGTCTATTGATTAGGGATTATGGGAACCGGTTGGTACAATGAGGCATTCTCTCTTGTCACACAGGTTTTTATTCTCTACATAACCGTCCTCATCAAGCAAACAGGCAACATTCTCATTGAAATTCATAGATTCTACAGTTTTGTTCGTCTATTATGTACAGATCACGCACCGAGATATAATTCTCGGTTCTCATGAAT
Source organism: Rhinichthys klamathensis goyatoka (assembly GCF_029890125.1). Classification (NCBI taxonomy): domain Eukaryota; kingdom Metazoa; phylum Chordata; class Actinopteri; order Cypriniformes; family Leuciscidae; genus Rhinichthys; species Rhinichthys klamathensis. Next base: position 292,191 of record NW_026607216.1, on the reverse strand, counting down.
CACTTTGGCGTTTAATACTGAACCGAACAAGGAGGGCATTTGAAATGAAATGTTTTTGAAATCGTCACCGTTCATCTCGAACCGTCCCCACTGTACCGTTCCCCCGTCTGCGTTTTTTCCCCGCTGTGCCTCATTTCTCTCCCTCACTCATTCTTTCTCTTCTTGTCCCATGCCATTCTCCCCTCTGCCATTCTCTTTTTGTTACCTCTGCCTTTGACCCCTCCCCGTTTCTTTCTCCCTCGCTCCCCCACTTTCTTGGGTGGCTTTTGTGCTTGGTGCATATTGAGGCGTTCTGCTCTCCCTCGTTCGCTCCCCTTTCACTTTGTACAGCTGTTGCAGGCCCTTGAATGCAGAATAATGTCTTTTGTTGCATCCGGCTGCTCATATTTTTAATTATTCTTTCTTGTTCTATTGTGGGCTGTGACACTTTCTTTGCTCTGAAGTGCACGGTGTATGAGTGTGTGTGTGTGTGTGTGTGTATGTGTGTGTGCACTCTCCCTGTCCTTTATCTTATAATGTTCTCTCCCTCTGCCTCAGTAATGAGACCTGCTTGCACCTGACTGTTTTTTGTCCGCCTTTTATGGGGATACATGCTTTTCTGCTTAGGCTGTTTAGTCTCTCTGTGCTTCTTTCTTTCTTTAGTCTCTTTCTTCACTTCTATTCTCTTCTTTAATGAATTAAAGTTTTTGCGTCCCATGTTGACATACATAGCAATCCCCAAATTTTGGGACTCCCACTGAGATTGCCTTGAAATTGTATTAATGACAAATTTTGCTTGTACCCTAGAACATTTACATTTATTGAACGTCACATCCTGAAAATCCTTTTTGTAAGCTTAAAACGACTAAAATATCCAAACTAAAACTAGTCCATTCTTAGACTATACACACATATACATATATATGGTTCTGTCATAATAGAACCTTTTAGTGGTTCCCTTCATGGGACCATTTTATGGATTCAATTTCAATTTATTAACTTTGTTGTAATTTATTTTTTAATTTGATTACATTTTTATGAATTAAACAGCTCATAAACATACTTTATTTCTACATCAAATTTAAATAACCCGTTAAACATGAAAGTATTATGCAATCATTAAAGACATTTCTCCTTATATAGAACGTTTTCTATATAGAACCCCATTGAAGAGTGTATCAATCGAAGCACTTATTACTCTATAAATCATTGGCCCGTATTGTCCCCAGCTTATTCCAGATGTGTTTGTGTCCTTGCCAAACCATATTACTTACGAACCCCTTTTTGGGCCCATGGCACTTTCCTTACACCCCATTCGTTGTACCCCCCATCTGCTCCTGTTGCTTTCGGCCCATTTCCCCCCCCCCCCCCCCCCCCCCCCCTCCTCTCTCTCTCTCTCTCTCTCTCTCTCTCTCTCTCTCTCTCTCTCTCTCTCTCTCTCTCTCTCTCTCTCACGGACGACCTATCCAGGGCATCAGAACCTCCCCCACCCCACCATTTCACCATCAGCAACATGTGGAGCTGTCGCTACGGCAACGACGTTTGATGTGACAAGTGGCGGCATTGGTTGAATGGGGCTGAGAGGCAGCGAGGCCTTCATATGAGTCGGACACAGCTCTCGGGGAGGCACATTCTCTCTTTCCCCTCCCTTTTCTTGTCCTTCCCATTTATTTTCACTCATTTACCTTTTCGCTCCGGCACTACATGTATGCCACTCTTTCCCTCCGTTTTGGTTTCTCACGTCAACCACCGGCTACTTTGAAGCGCTTGCTTGATGCGTTGCTTAAGTTGTTCGACCGGGGATGCGTGGACTTTGAGTATGGTTGAAAATGTGAGATTGAAGACGGCCCTGCTCGTGGTGTTGTGGCGCGTGTGATGTGAAGAGGTATACGAGATGTGTGCGGGTGAGTTCTGTTTTATACCAGATCTATTGAGGCTGTTGGCCTTTATTTCGTTTTTAAATGCTGATATGCTTAATTATATATGCTGATGTTTATCTGATGGTTGTTTTTGACACTATTATATATTTTCCTTATGAATAATGTAAAAAAAATGTATGCATAAAAAGACATAGGCTACTTAACTCTTTATTATTCAATCAACGTGCTGATGCCATTAATCGTGCGCCCTGGTTTAATTTAGTAAACATTTGTAAAAAACAATAATACAAATAAAATAAAAATATTTCATAAACACTTTTTCAGAACATATTTTTTTTCTCTTTGCCACATGTGGAAATTGTTTAACCTCTTAACCTTCTCCAGAAAAGTGAAAATGTCACATTGCAATGCATTTAATCATTTGTTTTGTTTTGAAAAGAGTCACAGGTCGAAAAAAATTGTTGAACTTAACATTTTTCTATTTGCACACCCATACACACCTTGAATTATAAAATCAGTTACAAACTGCGACACAGTTGTGAATAATGCATTTCCAACAAAGTGGAAGTCAGTGTTTTGCACTATATTGTAGGCTTTATCAGTTCTTTAAATGTGCATAAAACAAATGTACCGTGACCACTCAAACTTTTACTTTCACTCATACTGTTACTAAACAGCACCAGACTAAACTTGTAAAAACGTATTGAAATATTTTTTTTTCTCTCCCTCCAGTTTTACAGGGGTCAAAATGATACATTTTAATTGTATACATATATAACTATATATTGGTGCTTTCAAATCGTGAATCGTGATTAATCGCATGTAACATACACGTTTGTAAATATATAATATGTGTGTGTGTATACACTCACTCACTCACTCACTCACTCACTCACTCACACACACACACACACACACACACACACACACACACACACACACACACACACACACACACACACACACACACACACACACACACCCACACACACTCACTCACACTCACACACTCACACACACATATATATTTACAAACTTGTATGTTAGATGCGATCGATTTGACACCACTACTATACACTTTTTTAAATACAAATATTTAAACAAAAACTTGCCTCTATACTGTATCATCATATCTTACCATAATAACAGCACTCAAAATAGTTTATCTTTAAATTTGACTTTTATTATTTGGTAATATTTGAAAAATTATGATAAGATTTCAGATCTCTAAAAATGTATACTAAAATAACAATTAACCACATGTGTTTGGTTACAGTTCACATCTTCAGTATTATGCATGAATGTGTGTGATGGAACATTTTTGTTAAACCCTGTTTTTAAGAATTGTCTTGAATAGTGATGTCAGGTGGACTGGTTGCTGTGGTAACAGGGCAGAGCAGGCTGGATGAGTGAGATGATGTAATCCATTTGTAGTCATTGCAGGTGCATCTAAGTTCATACTATTTCTCATGGTTTCATGTGCTAATTATAAAAAGGTATTATTGTCAGGTCGCAAAATAAGTTTTATCGCATAAAATGTTTTTATTACGTACTGCTAAAATGACCCACTCAGTGACCGGAATTAACTGGACATTTTTTTTCATGTTAACTTGAAATACATTTCATTATTTACCCATATCGTTTTTATAGTAAAAATAGCCCCAAAATCTAAACTTTCTTTTCATTATTTTCTAGTTTCGACCTAGATAGTGCTAAATCAAATGAATGGTTATGTTACACTCTGTGCTATTACAAAATATTGTTTATAAAAAACTGCAAGGGGTCATTCATTATAAACTCTCTGAAGGTTTTTTTTTTGAGGAAACTTAATGAAAACTGCACACCTTCTGCTGTGCAATATTAAGGCTGAGAGAGACGACGGCTGTGATGAGAATTCTGACGAGTCATAGTCTGAGCGCGTCTATCAGATAAGATGAGTTCTGCTGAATTGTGAAATCAATTGACAAGGAGTGAATGGAGCAGAAGATTCATAATGGGACAGACAGACTGATGAAATCTTAGATCACCAAGAGTCTCGGCGCTTTATTTCTCACTCGGACATCTCGGCCGTGCCCAAACTGCCTATTGTGATTCAGAGTGCGAAGCTTTCGGTGATCTTTGCCCCCGAGATCTTCCAAAAACAAACAAGCACAACACACACACACACACACACACACACACAGCCATACGTGTGTGTATTTGTGTGTGTGTGTGTGTGTGTGTGTGTGTGTGTGTATCTTCTTTTTTTGTGGCTGAGGTCAAAGGGCGCGTTAGATGTCAGAGGGGTCATGGGGGAACCGAGGAGGGGGTCCTGGGACCCTGAATCCTATTTTCCCGCTTCTTGATGAACAGATGTTTGAATTATGCTTCTCGGCTAGCAGCTTATTGTGATTCAAATGCACATTTGTATTCGTGGCGACTTGTTCGTGTGTGTGTGGAGTACGTGTTGAATCTTTCTTTACGTAAATATGACCTCACTTGTACGGTTATTCCTCACGTATCACCCATTTCACCCCTCCTGCGCAAGAGTTTTACTCTCTCGTTCCCTGTAACCATGCCTTCTCTCCTTGAGATCAGTTGCCTTCTTTCCCGCTTTCTCTCTGCCTCCTCATTTCTCTGCCTGCTCCGCTCAGACCTTGGGGGGCCTTTGTCCTCTTGTCCTAAACCAGCTCATTTTTCCTGCCTGCTCCCGTGCTCCGTTCTAAAAGCCTGTCAGTCTTCCTTTCGGGGGCCTCTCTGGAGTAGCAGGTGAGGCGCCCCACACCCCTTATCTCCTCCTCCATTGTCCTTCCGTCCAGTCGCGCACCCTTGCTTCAACACCACCACCCCCTCCCTCCTTCAATCTCTTCTCCGGAACATTCTTCCAGCTTTTCAGGAGAAAAGGCCGAATTTGAGTGGGAACAAGAGGGATAGAATGAAACGTGCGAGGAACAGAGAAGGAGAAAGAGAGGGAGAGTGGGTGTGAGGAGGACATGGAGCGAGGGGAGAAAATAGTTGATGAATTTCGAGAAAGGACAGAAAAGAAGGGAAGGCGTCCTAACCTCTTTGTGGTCAGACTTAAGTGCTTATTCACTCAATCTTTTTCTTTTGCTAGCTCAGCTCTAACGGCTGCAGAGCCCGTTTTGAAGGCCTGAAGGTCTGTTCCACCCTCTCAGAACAGCCAGTGGGTGTCTGTGCGAAAATTATAGCCGGTGTAAGAATAGATTGTTGAAAGTTCCTGTTGCATTTTTTTCTGTTTTGTTCTTATTGTACACTAAATTCTTTGATCATCTTTGGTTGATGTGAGAGGCATATAGTTTAAACAAATGAAGGAATTAAGTAACTGTTCTTTTTGCCATAATCCCCTATTCTTTTTCAGAATTATTTCCATACCAAATAATAATTGATATGCTGGATGAAAGTAATATTAATTTTAGACTTTTTAAGTTATACATTTAGTTATCAATTAAATGAACCAATCATACATTTACTTGAGCAAGTGCAGTTGTGTGATTATGTTTTTAGTTTTAGAGAAACTCTGGTTTAGTTTATTTTATTTTAGTTTAGAAGCTTTAGTTTATTTTAGTACAGAGAATATTCTCTTTTATTTGAGTAATTTTGGTAAAATATTATTTACCGTTAACTTATGTACTGTAGGTTTGCCGATACTTGCACACAGGGCCTAAAAGTAACTTTTTGCTACACCTGCCAATAGCTGGTGACTTAATAAAATGTACTGGCCATAAATATTTTATTTCCCGCCACGAAACTGTTCTTGCAAAAACAGGCAGTAATGACACCAAAATATTAGATACGAGTGAATATTCACAATCCTCTATTCCAATTCTGATACCACAGCTGAAAATACTAGCCTAACTAATATAAATTTAAAACATTATCAAGTAAACAGTCAGCAATACAATAAAAAACTAATCAAATTACAAGCAAAAGCAAATAAATACAACATAACAACAATACAAATGAAATAAACAGTGCTTTTCGTGTTTTTCCTGGTAGGTCTGACAGTCGTTTTCAGGTATAGAAATTTAATAAAGCAAGCAAATGTAAAATAACACTGCATATTCTTCACTGTAGAAATGAAACATCCTTAGTAATTAATCCTTATTAAAGTAACTAAAGTTATTCAGTCAAAAGCAGTGAGTGATTTTATTTCTTTGTCCTTTGTTGTTTGATTAACATTAAAAACACAGACATCAGCAGGAAAATTAGGCTGCTGTCACTTTAAGAGCGATTGCACGGATCTAAAATACTGAAACTTTAGACATAAACGACTATGTCTACTAGGATATGTTTGATCGCTATAGAAGATGTACATTTTAACGTAATTGTTCATTTTAAACATACCAAAGATACCGAAATAATAAAACACCTGAAGGTGATAATTAAAATGGACACGGATTAAATAGATATTTCTGTCAGTGTTACATACTAAGGTGGTTTCTTTAGATAACACCACATGTAATTTCATTGAACAGCGTAGGCGTTTTGACAATAGCATATTTCCTCTCGTCTCTCATTTCCTCTGCTCACCGTGATGGCCATGAATTACATTGAGCATTCTGCTGTTGCCATGGTAGCGCTACGGCCTGTTCTCCCCTGCTGAGGCTCCCAGACGCCATGGCAACACCAACAGGCAGGGGTTGGAGACACGGGGGCAGAGGGGCTGCATGACATCAGCAATCATTGCGTCCCTTCGTTTTCTTGTTCTCTTGATGTGCTATAAGTACAGATTGTGAAAACGGGTAAGAAAGAGAGAGACGGAGAGAGAGAGATCGAATAAAAATAAAGGAGAGTTTGAAAGAGATCCCCTCAGAGTGAATGACCCCACCATTGTGTGGGGGATTTCCTTAATTGTTTACTTGCTGGTAATTATTCAGTGGGGCGGGCGGGTCAGTGACTTTGTCTAATTATTTCAGGGTGGCACGTGGCTGTGCGCGTGTGCCTGGGTTGCCAGGGTAATTAGTAGTCGATGATGACATCCGACTTGTTTACACAAACAGAGAGAGAGACAAAAGAGGGGACGAGAGACACTGTTTTGTGCCAGAGAAGGCACACGAACGATGAACCTTCCTCACTTGCTCCTTGTGACGTCTGAAATGCTTTTATTTTCATGTTGTTTTTCTGTGCCATCGCCCTCTTTGCATTATGTTATCTCACGTTTGTTTATTTTTCTCTCCCACATCATAGAGGAGCGAGGGGCGTGGCTTGCCCCAGGCCACACGGGTAGGGGAGGGGTCGCGTGGTGTCATCCTGACAATGGTGGCCATGGCGTGTGTGGGCACGGTGCTGATAGTCGCCCTGGCGGTCGCCTGTCTCCGTCACCACGCCCGTCAGTTAGCCTCTGGCAAATTGGGTCTGGGACCAGAAGCTGGTGTGGAAACCCACTTTGATTACCAGGTAGCCCACACTGTTAAACACACACACGCTTCAACACAAATGCAAATGCTTCTGAGAAGGATTTTTCAATATTTTATATATATTGCCATAAAACAGTAAGATTGTCTTCTTTTTGAATATATTTTAAAATGTAATTTTATGATGTCAAAGCTGAATTTCCCGCATCATTCCTCCAGTCTTCAGTGTCACATGATCCTTCAGAAATCATTATAATATGCTGATTTGATACTCAAAAAACATTTCTTATTATTACCAATGTTGAAAACAGTTTTGCCGCTTAATATTTTTTTGTGGAAACCATGATACATTTTTTTAAAGATTCTTTATAGCCTATATACAATTGTATAGGGGTGGGCGATATGACCAAAATCTTATATCACGATATAAGTAATTTTATTTTATGATAATTATATATACCACAATGTAGTTATTTTTGTTTAAATAAGGTTTTTATGATATCAAAAATTTTGATACCATTGAAATTTCATAATTCTTGTCACTATTTTCAATATCACTAATAACTAATACTAGTCCAAGTAAAAAAAAGCTTACTGAAGACAAGTTAACATTGATAAAATAAGAACAAACAAATGAATTGCAAGCATACATAAGAAAATAAACTACAATAGAACAAAGACACAAATGAAATAGACCTACCTGAAAAAATCCAAGCATTAGAAATACTACATAAATTGTCTAAAGTAATGAAATGTATAAAAAAAAACTGCATAGTCTTCACTGTGTAAATTAAATATACACTTATTCTTATTAAAGTTACAGAAGTGATTCAGTGAAGAGCAGCGAGAGATTTTCTCTCTTTTGTTGTTTGATCAACATTAATGACACAGACGACAGCAGGTATATTAGGCCGCTGTCACTTTAAGACTGACTGCACGGATCCAGAATACGTTTTCTTTCTCAGCTGTTGAAGTTCGCTTAAGACATAATTGACTGTGTTCTCTTACGAGAGGTTCTCTCGTATTGCGTAAGTTTAGCTTACGCTACGGGAAAGATTCATCTTCTCGAGATATTGAAGCCAAAAAATTATCCTAATTTTGTATTCATTGTCAACGCAGTGCAGCAGCTAGCAGACCTAGAGCAGGCAGTCTAGCGTGCTCATTGGCTGCCCTGCAGGCAACTGCTGCAGCCTACCAGTGAGCCCGGCGTGACGTCACGCCCAATGAAGGGCGCTCGCGCCTTCATAGCGTCACAGCCCGCCAGAATGGGCGTGGCTTAGCGTATAAAAGAAGGGGCTCGTAGGCTGAATTCCCTGATTTTTCGACTCTTCAGCGAGCTCTTCGCATCGCTGGATTGAGGGAAGCCACCGTCGCCGTCGAGACAGCGAACAGCCAGCCAGGACAGCGCTGAGGAAGCCGGCCGTCTTCGCCACCTTCAGCCATCCGTGCGAGCTACGCTATCCGGCGACGTATCCTTTTTACATTGTTGTTGTATTCTCTTTTCTCTTACTCCTAAAAGAGCAGCGAGCGTCTTTTTCAAGATGCCTCGCACTTCCTGTGGACAGCCGGAACCTGTGGCCACAGCAACGCGCTCGCCGGAGAACCTCCCTCGAGCCTCGCTCTCGCCTTCCCCGCCTCTCTTCACCGACGCGCAGCTGCCGCTCACGAGCCTCACTGCCGTCGCGTCTGAGGATGAGGTTGAGGGACACGCCACAAGGGACTGCTGTTCTAACCGCGGCTAGCTTCCTTTACGTTACAAGGAAGCTACCGCGCCCCCGCAGAAGCAGTCACTCCGCCCTTTGTGGGACCGCGCAGTGATAAGCGCCGTTCCCAAAGGCAGCCGGAGCCTGTAGCCACAGCGACGCGCTCGCCGGAAAGCCTCCCTCGAGCCTCGCTTTTTCACCTTCCCCGCCTCCCTTCACCGACGCGCAGCTGCCGCTCACGAGCCTCACTGCCGTCGCGTCCGAGGATGAGGTCGAGGGACACGCCACAATGGACTGCTGTTCTAACCGCGGCTAGCTTCCTTTACGTTACAAGGAAGCTGCCGCGCGCGCTCTTTGTTATCTGCTCGCGCTACTTAAGCTTACGTTGTTTCCCCCGTGGCTCAGTGGCTAAACTCTAAGCTTTCGCGCCAGAGACCCGTGTTCGATCCCGGCTCTCGCAGCAGATACAATTTATGCAGCTCTCCTCTCTGAGCTCGCGACCAGCTTTCTTACATACAGAAAGCGAGCGCGCGCCCCGAGCGACACGCACACGAAAACTGTGATGACGCTCTCTCTCTTATCTGCTCGCGCCAACTAAAGCTTACGTTGTTTCCCCCGTGGCTCAGTGGCTAAACTCTAAGCTTTCGCGCCAGAGACCCGTGTTCGATCCCGGCTCTCGCAGCAGATAAAATTTATGCAGCTCGCGCGACCAGCTTTCTTACGTACAGAAAGCGAGCGCGCGCCCCGAGCGCATGCGTCACCGGCGAAAGAAGGAAAGAGTGGTTTTTTGTCCCGCCGAGGCTTGACAAACCCCCTCTTTTTCTCAAACATTTTCCAGCTCCTCCTAGTTCGAGCGGCTGGTAATATCTATACTGCAGTAGAGAGCCTGTTATAACACGCACGCCTGCAGACAATGCCGACACGCACACGAAAACTGTGATGACGCTCTCTCTCTTATCTGCTCGCGCCAACTAAAGCTTATGTTGTTTCCCCATGTGGCTCAGTGGCTAAACCTTAAGCTTTCGCGCCAGAGACCCGTGTTCGATCCTGGCTCCCGCAGCAGATAAAATTTATGCGGCTCTCCTCAGCAAGCCGCCGTTTTCGGATCCGGCTCACGCCGATGGTGTTTTTTAGTGTAGAAAGGTGCCCACATCTCGGTGTTCACCCCTACACACAAGCACAACACTTCCCGTGTTATTCACAGAACAGAGCCCACTCCCTTAAAGCGGGAAACCGCTCGAGTGTTGAACGTAGGATATGTGTCCACGAGTTCGTGCCCACGCCTATTTTTCTGCCCGCTCTATCACTAAAGACTCATATCAAACTATGAGAGAGAAAGACGCGCGTGTCCCGCTGCGGCCGGACCGCCGTCAAAGTTTATTTCCCTGTCAGTCCCCTTCAAACAGGCTACTGCAGTGGTCCATTTAGCAGCCAACGAGCCGGTTCATTTACCCTCTCGCCTGCACACATACGCCGTCTTCACGGCAACCCAGAGAAATCTCAAAAGAGTATAGTGTCTGGTTATCCGGCTCACGCCGTTGGTGTCTTAAGTGTAGTGAAAGTGCCCACGCCCCAGTGTTCACCCCTACACACAAGCACAACACGTTCCGTGTCACTCACAGAGCACACTCTCATAAAGCGCAGAAAAGCCGCTCGAGTGTTGAGTGTAAGAAATGTGTCGACAGGTTTGTGCCCACTGTCTGCCCGCTCTGTAACACGGTCAATGAAGCAGGTTATGAATGTAAGTCTCGTGCCCGCCAGAGAGCGTTCACGCTTACTAACACACACTTCTCCCCGGGCGCCGCCCGCGCGTCTAAGTGTTATCACAAGGCGCAGGGCGTTAATAAGACGCTCCCCATCCTATTCGATCGGGGCGTCAAATACACTTGTAAGTCTCGTGCCCGCGCACACGCGTTCACGCTTACAGAAAGCTTCTCCGCCCAGAGCGCTGCTCGCGCGACAAAAAGTGGAAAGAGAATGTTCCCCATCCCTTATGATTGGGACATCCCACATAAATCAGCCGGTTTCGGTTTTCAGCGAGCAGCCATTGCCCAGAACCGAGAGCGCGCGCGCCACGCTTTCGGCTCCGGTTCAGTTTTCACAAGCCCGCGAATGGCGGCGATCTGAACCTGGAGGCCATTCGCCCCCTAGCGGCTCACGTAGCTGCATGGGAAGCTATCCCAAGGGTTTCAGAATGGGTGCTGAGCACAATAAAGCATGGCTATACACTTCAATTCATTCGCCGCCCCCCGCGCTTCCGAGCCCGGACCGCGACGATAGTGAATGCGGAAGTAGCACACCTACTTCACGCAGAAATAGCAAAGCTGCTGTGCAAAGGGGCAATAGAAAGGGTACCGCCTTCTCTGAGCGAGTCAGGCTTTTACAGCCGATATTTTCTCGTACCCAAGAAGGACGGAGCCTTCAGGCCCATCCTCGATCTGAGACATTTGAACAAGGTGCTTGCGAAAAGACCGTTCAAAATGCTTACGACCAGAAAAATCCTCGCGCACGTTCGCCCGAGGGACTGGTTTATTTCTCTAGATCTGAAGGATGCCTATTTTCAGATTCAGATAATACCCCGTCACAGGCGATTTTTGAGATTCGCCTTCGACGGTCAGGTATATCAATACACCGTCCTGCCGTTCGGCCTGTCTCTAGCACCCCGTACATTTACGAAGTGCATGGACGCGGCGCTCGCCCCCCTGAGAAGTCAGGGGCTGCGAATAATGAACTACCTGGACGATTGGCTGATATTGGCACAGTCAGAGACAGAACTGATGTCTCACAGAACAGTGCTTCTCAGTCACCTGGAAAGCTTGGGTCTCACGGTCAACTGGACCAAGAGCTCATTAACGCCCAGCCAGTCAATTTCCTTTTTAGGAATAGAACTGGACTCGGTGACTATGACGGCATGTTTATCGACGCAGCGCGCGCGCCGTGTTCGACACCTAGCCGCATCTTTCCAGAAGGGCAGCTTTCTCCCTCTGAAAACATTTCAAAGGATGTTGGGCTGTATGGCGTCAGCTGCAGCGGTCCTTCAGCTGGGCCTACTGCGCATGCGCCCGCTCCAGCGCTGGTTGAATGCTCGCGCGTCTTGCCGAGCTTGGGTGTCTGGCGGCCAGAAAATCAGAGTGACTCAGACCTGCATAGCGGCTCTGCAGCCCTGGTTAGTAGCCGACTTGTACCAGCAGGGAGTGATGATGGGAACCATCTCTTACCGAAAAGTCACAGACCGGCCTTCGGCCAGTGGTCAGATCAAGAGAAGTGTTTCCACATAAACTGTCTGGAGATGTTAGCGGTCAAGAACGCACTGAAGTGCTTCCTCCCGTTCATACAGGACCAACATGTTCTTGTCCGCTCGGACAACATGTCTGTGGTATCCTATGTCAACCGTCAGGGCGGTGTCAGATCCAGGAATCTCTGCAATCTGGCGGAACGCCTCCTTATGTGGTCTCAGATGCACCTGCGTTCGCTGAGGGCGACGCACGTGCCTGGCCATTTGAACGACGGCCCAGACAAACTGTCCAGGGACAATGTTCCCCCAGGGGAATGGTCCCTGCACCCACAAACGGTCCAGAAACTGTGGCGCCTATTCGGCAGAGCGGAGGTCGACCTATTTCCGTCAAAAGACAACGCTTAATGTCCGATATTCTTTACGAAAGACGAGGACGCGCTGGCCCAGGTTTGGCCCAGCCTCCCGCTTTATGCTTTCCCTCCGGTCTCTCTGTTACCTCAAGTGTTCAAGAGAATCAGGGAAGCACGCCACTCTGTGCTCCTCATAGCCCCGCGATGGGAGAATCAGATTTGGTTCCCGGAACTGACACAGCTGTCACGCACAGCTCCGTGGCCGATCCCGGTGAGGGCAGATCTCCTCTCTCAGGCTCGCGGCACGATCTGGCATCCCTATCCAGAGCGCTGGTCTCTGCACGCATGGTTGATCAACGGGTACTCGTTACCCTGCCAGAAGGAGTGATGAACACAATCACACAGGCTAGAGCTACTTCCACGAGAAGGCTCTACGCGTCTAAGTGGTCGGTGTTCTCCAGATGGTGCACCGACAGAGGTCTGGACCCGCGGACATGCGGGGTGGCGCATCTGCTCACTTTCCTACAAGAGATGTTGGATAAGGGGAGGTCCCCATCCACGCTCAAAGTGTATGTGGCGGCCGTGGCAGCGTTGGGAAGACATGAGCTGGTCATCCGCTTCCTTAGAGGAGCTAGAAGGATGAACCCGCCGCGCCCCCCGTCGGTTCCTGTGTGGGATCTTTCATTGGTCCTCGAGGCCCTGAAAGCTTTTCCATTTGAACCACTGGACTCCGTGGGGTTGAAATATCTATCACTAAAAACCGTTTTTCTGATTGCACTGTCGTCAGTAAAACGTGTGGGGGACCTGCACGCGCTGTCTGTCAGCGCATCGTGTCTGGAGTTCGGGCCGAATGACTCTAAAGTCATCCTCAGACCTAGACATGGCTATGTCCCTAAAGTGATGGGCACTCCATTCAGAGCGCAAGTCATTTCACTGTCAGCTCTGCCAGCATCTGACAGCGAAAGTGATGTGAATCTCCTCTGCCCTGTTAGGGCGCTGAGGTTTTACATTACGCGCTCCGCCTCCTTCAGGCGTTCGGAACAGCTGTTTGTTTCGTTTGGAGGGCGCACCAAGGGTCTCGCCTCCTCGAAACAGAGCCTGTCCAGATGGATAGTGGACGCTGTAGCAGCCGCTTACGCGTCAAAAGGTCTGCAATGCCCTTTGGGAATCAGGGCTCATTCCACGAGAGGCGTTGCCTCGTCGTGGGCGTGGTCCAGTGGGATCTCTATCCATGACATATGTGTAGCGGCGGGCTGGAGCTCCCCGTCTACCTTTGTCAGGTTTTATAACCTAGAGGTTCCCGCCTTGCAGGCTAAACTTTTGTCAGTTTGAAAGGGATGTGTATTCTGCCCAGATATTCTGCTCAGATCACTCTCACGTGACTCAGCTCTCCTGGTTGAGCTGCACCAGTAGGGTATGTGCCATGTGCCTATACAGACCACCGCGCTGCTCTGTATTCCCTATGTGTGCTTATATACAAGTGATGGCCCGCATGGCTGGCCACCTTATTTTTCCCACTTATTGGGCTCCCCTGAAGTTCGGGGTCTCATGGTGGATGCTTGGCGCGACACGGCGTTGACAAAGTGTTCCCGTAGCGTAAGCTAAACTTACGCAATACGAGAGAACCTCTCGTAAGAGAACGATACTCGGTTACTAACGTAACCTCGGTTCTCTCTAGAGAGGGAACGAGTATTGCGTAACCGGCCGTGCTCGCGCCACGAGCGACTTCGCTTCAGTTGTCGAAAAACCAGGGAATTCAGCCTACGAGCCCCTTCTTTTATACGCTAAGCCACGCCCATTCTGGCGGGCTGTGACGCTATGAAGGCGCGAGCGCCCTTCATTGGGCGTGACGTCACGCCGGGCTCACTGGTAGGCTGCAGCAGTTGCCTGCAGGGCAGCCAATGAGCACGCTAGACTGCCTGCTCTAGGTCTGCTAGCTGCTGCACTGCGTTGACAATGAATACAAAATTAGGATAATTTTTTGGCTTCAATATCTCGAGAAGATGAATCTTTCCCGTAGCGTAAGCTAAACTTACGCAATACTCGTTCCCTCTCTAGAGAGAACCGAGGTTACGTTAGTAACCGAGTATCGTTTTAACAGTCCAATAAGCCCAATTAGGCGGCAAAAAGAACTCAGTTCAGAATTTGCACGAACTATATAGCGAAATGAGTTCTCTTTTGCTGCTTACAGCGCTTCAATCGCGTAAAATCACTTGCTTTTAAAACGCAATGCTTAAAAACGCATTCAAATGATAAGCTTTCAGCACACAGCGTCACGTGAGCGTCACGTGAGCGTAACCGCGATAGAAACGATAGTGCAAAATCTCTACCAGTTCACAAATTTCTACCAAGTACCAATTAATCGTGTCTACTGGTATATCGCCCACCCCTATAGAAGCATGAAATAGTGTCTGATATATTTTTCCCTTATATCAAGAAGTTTAAAAGATGTCCTTGGGACTATTAAGTGGCATTGTTAGGATGACTAAAGCAAGCACTGGTGTAACTGGCATATAATCAGCACTGTAATTACATTTAAATTCGTTCCACGTTGGCCTAGGCTATTAGAGATATTGGTAATTGTACAGTGATGATTATTGATCTGAAAATGTCATTTGAAATAGCAATGCTCAGTCAGTAGTGATAAGGTTTCCCTGCATCTCTCAGGAGCTGTGTCGCCAGCACATGGCAGCCAAGTCATCGTTCACCCGTCCGGAGGCAGGCGGTCGACGGGGGACCGACACATCTCGAGTCAGCAGTGTGTCGTCTCAGTTCAGCGATGGACCGCAGCACAGTCCCAGCTCTCACAGCAGCACACCGTCCTGGAGCGAAGAGCCTGCACAGTCCAACATGGACATCTCCACAGGACACATGATACTGGTACAGAGCCACAAGCACACCAACATTATATTTCAGACTTTACTTTGCTAAGAATCAAACTCAAATTAACAGGAATCATTGCACTACAGCACATATAAGTCAATAGGTCGTAGAGTCTGTGTTTAAACACGCACAAAATTGCAGTAAATTAAAGGTAAGTATGAGTACTATTACAGGGTTTCATGTCTTATTTTAGCTATGGTCAGCTCTGAGGTTTAAGCTGTATCCTGAACTCTTTTATTAATTACATAGAATCAAACTAGTCTTTTATAAGCAGACAATGAAATGCTTAAAGTTCATTTGTGGTGTGCAGGCATATATGGAGGACCATCTGAAGAATAAGGACCGTTTGCAGAAAGAGTGGGAGGCTCTGTGTTCGTACCAGGCTGAGCCGAGCTCCGTCTCTATCGCCCAGTGTGAGAGCAACATGGAGAAGAACCGCTATCCTGACTTTGTGCCCTGTAAGAGCAATGTGCCAACATTTATTTCAGTGATCTCATCCATATGCTGTGCACTACCGTTCAAAAGTCAGTGAGATTTATTTTGAAGTAATTGTAGTTTTATTCAGCAAGGGCACATCAAAATGATCTAAATTGACAGTAAAGACATTTAGAATGATTTCTGAAGGATCATGTGACACTGAAGACTGGAGTAATGATGCTGAAAATTCAGCTTTGCATCACAGGAATAAATTACATTTTAAAATATATTCAAATAGAAAACAGTTATTTTAAACTGTAATAATATTTCACAGTATTACTGTTTTTACTGTATCTTTAATCAAATAAATGCAGTCTTGGTGATCATAAGAGACGAGGAGCAAATACGTTAAAATCTTAACCACGCTAAAGTTTTGAACAATATTTTACACTAGTAGGAAAGGCATCAGATCATATAACTGGAAAATACAAATAAAGGTTTACCAAAATGAGTTTTTATTTTTTTCAACATTCAGTATGGTTAAAAAAAAAACTCTGTTTTAGATGACCATTCGAGAGTGAAACTAAAGGCAGAGGTCAACCCCTCCAAAGAGGACTACATAAATGCCAGCACTATAGTAAGAAACAACGATTTTTATTCCACTAAAGAAGTATACATATACTGTATATATACTGGATACGTAAATACTGGTAGAAAAACACATTATCTCTATAAAAAAAGGTAAATGTGATCATGTCACATTTTTCTATCTTTACCCATAGATTGATCATGATCCACGTTTACCTGCTTATATCGCAACTCAAGGACCTTTACCACACACTATTGCTGATTTCTGGCAGGTAAGTTACACATGTTGAGAGTAATGATGACATTTTAAGATTTAGATAGAACAAATATTGGAATAGTTTTAAATATAAAAAATATATATATATGATTATAAGGTAAAGGATGATCACAAATCTAAATGACCAAATGGCCGTAAATTAAATAATAGAAACATGGTATTACAATGCATTTCCTATATAAATGATTATTTGTGTGCTGACACTGTTTTGGTGCATGTGTTAGATGGTATGGGAAAATGGCTGTACTGTAATAGTGATGATGACCGCTTTAGTGGAGGATGGAGAAAAACAATGTGAACGTTACTGGCCTGATGAAGGATCGTCTTTATACAACATCTATGAGGTGAGAAACATTAAGATTCACTTCCTTTATGAACCTTATGCTTTTAGTATGTAGGCTACTATCCATTTTTTTCCCCCCTGTACGTCTCAGGTGAATCTTGTGTCTGAACACATCTGGTGTAAAGACTTCTTGGTTCGTAGTTTCTACCTGAAGAACGTCCAGACTCAAGAGACCCGCACTCTGACCCAGTTTCACTTGCTGAGCTGGCCTGCCCAAGGCATTCCCACCTCCACACGCCCCCTGCTGGACTTCCGCAGGTACTGCCGAAACCGAACCCCTTCCTGCTGATAATAAATGAGCTCATATTGTGATAGGACTACAAACAGATCACACACACATCAGGTGTTTTCTCAAGGGAGGTAGTAGCTCCTCAAAGATATTACAAAAGATAATAGTGTGGAAATTATTTTCCAAGTAATACTGTCCAATAGCAACATCAGTGTAATAAGGTTCGGACGGAAGGAGGCAGCGTACTTTTCGCCTCCCTTGAGCTTAATATGTTCTCATAGAGAACAAAATGAGAAATTCGCATGACATCAAGTATGCAACCGGTCTTAAAATTGATAAATGATGGAAATAATTACGGAGTGAACAACATCTCCACTAGGTCACATCCGAATTGAAAATAAGAAATGATTTAGAGAGCACTCGGTTAAATGAAAGGCCTTTGTGCCTGTGACCATTTTTACTGAAGATTTGTTGACTACTAATAACAATAGCCAAAAAACATCTAGTAACAAATAAATGTACATTGTAACACTTTAGAATAAGATCCCATTATATTATACATTAACAAACATTGAGCAATACATTTGCTTAAGTATGTATTCATCTTTATTAATGTTAAATAAAAATCAACTGTTCATTGTTAGTTCATGTTATCTTAGGTCTATTTAAGAATATTAACAGATAAACCATTTGATTGTATTAATGTATTAGTAAATGTTTTAATTAACATTAACTAAGACTAATAAATGCTTTAGAAGTGTCTATTATTATTTCATGTTCATTAATGTAAACTAATGTTATCCGATTAAACCCTATTGTTAATGCATAAACGTAATGAGTAAATATAATATTCAATAGTATAAATAGTTAAAAAAAGAAATTCTTGTTGATAGTGTGAGGTCAAGTGTGTTCCAGAAACTGTATTAATCACATCAAATAAACTCACTTTACATTAGACTAAAACACACGCACACAAGTTTTTCATCCACATCTGTCTCACTGCAAATACTTCCCCTACTGTTTTTCCTCATCCTAATATGAGGATCTGCTTCACACTTGGGATTCTCTAATTACCTGTGGATGTTTTCTTTACCTTGAAGCCCAGTCCCCCCCCAACCCCCCCCCCCCCCCCCCCCTTGAATGAGTTCCTCTCCCTTGAATGCATTTGCACTTCGGACCTTCTCCGTTTGTGCTCGACATCCTGCCACGGGCCCCGCGTCACCCCCGTCTTTCTCTCCTCCTTCCGTCACTCTCTCTGTCTCTGATGGAGATCGGTAGGTCCCTGGACGTAGCACACCTCCCAGTGTCATTTTTGTGATTTGCAGCTAGTAGTCTGGGTCCAGTTGCATAGTCACAAAAATGATCATTGGTAGGTGTGAGTGCAGCAGGAGTGAGGCTCCATCTCCTCTCTCCCCCTTCCTTCCCCAGCATCATGCATCCTTCAATTCCTCTTTGTCGCCAGAATAATGAATCGTAGGGTTTGACAAATTGACAGTTATGCTCATTATGACATGCTTTCTCCCTTCTTCCCCAGCAACCTTTCTATTCTTGCATTGTGCATCTTTTTTTCCCTTTTTTTCCCTCAGAAAAGTAAACAAGTGCTACAGAGGACGCTCATGCCCAATCATTGTGCACTGCAGGTAAACGGCTACAATTTGTGTCTCAGGCTCACAATATGGGCTATGAATTTCTTTCATGGAATATGAATGATTTAAATTAAAATGGTTTCCTGTTTCAAACAGCAATGGTACTGGTAGAACCGGCACCTACATTCTTATTGACATGGTACTTAACCGCATGGCGAAAGGTACGAGCCTTATTACTCTATAGCCGTTTTATTTGTGCGCCTTGTACGCCATGCTCACAGGTTGTTTGTCTGTTTTAGGTGTGAAGGAGATTGACATTGCCGCCACATTGGAGCATATTCGTGACCAGAGACCAAGTATGGTACGCACTAAGGTATGTAAAAAATGCTTTTTGATGATTTCAGCATGTGATTGTGAATGTTAAGCTTGTTTCAGCGACGCAATTGACAAAAAAGGTAATTGCGACTTTTTATCTCATAATTCAGGCTTTTTTTTCTAGCAACTGCGAGTTTATCTCACAATTCAGACTTGTTCTTGTAATATTGAGTTTATATCTTGAAATTCTTTGTTTCTTGCAATTCTGAGGTTATGAACTTGCAATTCTGACTTTCTCTGGCAAGCTCGCATTTCCGAGTTTATATCTAAAAATCGCAATTCCTAAAAGAAAATTCAGAATTGCGAGTTTATAAACTCGGAATTGCAAGAAATAAAGTTAGAATTGTGAGATATATAACTTTTTTTCTCACAACTGCGAGTTTACATCTTGTAATTCTGACCTTTTCTTGCTATTCCTGCAATTCTAACTATATTTCTCACAATTCTATATCTTATTTTATATCTCGCAATTCTGAGTTTATATCTAAGAGTTTAGAAATTTGGAATGGCAAGAAATGAAGTCAGAATTTCAAGATATAAACTCGCAATTACCTTTTTTATTTTTTACTCTATGGCAGAAACAAGCTTTCTTGTGTTATTGTGTATTTACGCACTAAGCTTGACTGTTTCTTCAGGACCAGTTTGAGTTCGCCCTGACAGCTGTGGCAGAAGAGGTCAATGCCATTCTGAAAGCCCTTCCTCAGTGAGCCACTTCCCACTGTGTCCCTATCACATCCTTTCGACTTGTACTCACCTCTTTTCATGCACCTCACTCACTTTCAAAAGTCGGAAAATTAATATTGTCACACTATAAAAGACTATGAACGCTTTCTGTATGCTGGAAACATTATTTAAAGGGGCCAAATCAGTCCTAATTGAGTTTCAGGGAGAAACAGTGGTTTTAAGAGACATCTACGTTCCACACAAGCATAACACAGTGATTTAAAGTGACCTAATTTATGAACATTGACAGTATAATGTCTTTTTTTATAAATATATATATACATATAATGTTTGATGTTGAAAATGCGGAATCTTTACATTTTGTTGTTCTTAAAATGCTTTCTTGATCATGGTATGGCCAAAAATGACAGAAGAACCCACCATGTCTCATGCAGTCAAACATGAGAACATATATGCACAGTCATGACTCACGTCTGAACCCAAGAGTGGTTTGTTTCAGTGGAATGTACCTGAAAGGCACCTGTGATATCTTACGGTTCCTGTCAAATCTCTCACAAACATTCAGTGCTTTCACATCCTTAATGTCTAGTGCAGCCTTTATGTCGTGTGATGATCACTGTGAATAATTCATGGAGAGCTCGGTTTGTCTATTCCTGTAGCAAATAATTAGAAAATTATCAAAAAAACAGAGAAATATATGATTATAATTTTTAAATGGTTCTGAATTAAATGTGAATCTGTGTAGCAGCACTGCTTGATGTGTGTGGCTTATTCTTTCATTATGATCACGCAGACTGAACTCTGCAATTTATTAACAAAATATATATGGCTTTGAATGTAGAAAGATGCTTTTCCTGTAGACTGTGTAGTTAAGACCAAACCGAAGTCATATATACAAACCTAGTTATTATTTTGGCACCGAAATTACACATTTCACCTTTAAATCGCACACACACAAAGAAATGTGTATTCTTGTATGTCTGATTTTTTTATAAGACATTTAAAATGTCTATTCTTTTTAACTTTCTATTCATCGAAGAAAAAAATGTATCACTGTGTCCACAAAAACACACAGCTGTTTTCAATAATAATAATAATAATATATGTCTCTTGAGAATCAAATCAACATAGAATGATTTCTGAAGAGCATTGACTTTGACAATTCAGCTTTGCCATCACATGAATAAATGACATTTGAAATATATTAAGTTATTTTAAATTGTAATATTTCATAACATTGCTGTTTTTACTGTATTTTTGATCAAATAAATACAGCCTTGGTGAGCAGAAGAGTCTTCATTCAAAAACATTTGAAAAATCGTACCGATCCCAACCGTTTGAACAGTAGCGTATAAAAAAACTACAGAATAATGGGTTATGAAATGCAGATATTTTAATTAATACACAAGAAACCTTTCAGAATAAATAATAAACCTTTCATTAGTTATGAAGATTTTAAATTCTCAAATATAGCATTTCAAGTGCAACTATACATTCATTGCAGGTTTGAATCATTCATTATTAAAAATGTGAAAGAATAATTTTGTCCTCAAGACACTTTAATTTGTACACGAGCTCACATATTTCATCAGTGCAGGCCATAAATATAATTTATATATAAAAAGTAATCCAGTACTCCCTCTCCAAGGCTCACATTAACACACATACATACTTAGCACGTACATTATTGACCTTTATGTAGTGTTGCCTGGGATTTTTTTTTTCCAAATAAAACTTTGAAAAGGGTCTGAGCAGCAGGTGAGCCAGGCAGAAAGAAAGAGAGAGAGAGCAGAGCAGAGCATCGGGGAAATGCTTCACCTGTTAAGAGCAGACGGATGAATTCAGTATTAGTGTTGCCTCACAATCTTCTGTGTTGTGTTTGGTCAATTAAAACTACACAGACTAATGAAACTGAGACTAATAAAACAGGATTGTTTGCCATTTTGAGTGTACTCAAGTTTCTATGCACAAATTCAATATTTTCCTGCTTGATCTGCAGCAGGAGCAGCAAACTCTCAGGTAATTACACAAATGCATGTTCATTAACTATGAGTGGGGAGAAGATCTAAAAACTATGCTTTAGTTCTCAGTCATGTACAGAGAAGTCTACAACACTACGTTTTACCTCTGGGGGTAAGAGGGGGTCACAGCGCCACAGGTCAGCCTGTGAAGGCCTGGAAGTCGGACTCTGTAACGGCAGGGAGAATGAGTCAGGTAAAAAGCCCAGGTAAAAACAAAATCATTAACATAGTAAATGCAAATGAGGTTTACAAATGCAACCCATTAATAGGAATGATGAATGTGCCGGTAATGACAAGAGTCACACTGAATTACATGCTTTTTTGTGAACAGTGTATCACTAAGAAAAATAAAATGTATTCAACCTAATATAGTAATGTACGGCCTTTCAGCTGTAAAAAGTAAAGAGTTAATAAAGGGCTGCTGTCCATTTATATCAGGTAAACTGGAGAAATGAGCAGTCCATCAAAAATACTTTTTGTGTAAATGTAAAAATGAATTCTTATGAGCAGAGCTGGTTTAATACAGTTTATTGTTCTTCATATTACCAACAACATCATGTTAACAATGACCGAGTGCTGAATATGAATTAGGATACTTCTGTTCTGAGATAACAATGTTGTCTCGCATAACATTTTCAAATGTGAAAAGTAGTTATTGTGTGAATGACTTTGTAGACAAAAATATGTTCATTAATATTCACATAGCATCACATTTTGTGCTTTTTTTAGTGTTCATTTATTGATGTTTTGTTCATTTTATATCACAAAGCTTATAGTTATAAAACAAACCGCACAAGCAAGTAAAAAAAAAAAAGTATAATGTGCTCTGGCTAACTTGTACACAAACAGGCATGTGAAATATAGCAATGGCAACAATAGCCAATCATTTGAATCCTAGCAAAATAAAAGGCACAAACAAAATATCAATACTGAATAATTCTGATGCGTATAAAACTAATGAGAGACATTGTCAGTCAGTTATTTGGCACATTCTTATAAAATTAGATCATTTTGGATCTACATTCCCTTACATGTCTGTCTGTAACGCATTAGGTAATAGGAGTGCTAATCCCTAAAAATTAGCCCTCGGAAGCAGATTATCTTTAAGTCTTTGTGCAAAATTTCCCCATCTACAAAAAAGTCCCCTTCACATTCAACAGGTACCTCTGAAGGAATGACAAATGCACCGTAAAAATCACAAAGCACCCAGACTAGAGTCAGAGATTCTCCTTTCTAGAAGGAACAATAGCAAACAATGATGAAATAGAGCACTTCACTGCTGGAAGAATAAATGGAGCGTTCATTGGGAATGGGATGCCAACTAATCAGCAAGATATCTATTAAAATGCTCTGCAATACTCAAAATACACTAAAACGTCATGTCGAATACTGGATTATGCTGGTTAGCCATTATGCTAACGTTTGCTATCCATATGCCGGCTCTCCAATATCCCCAAAACACACCCTTCAAAGACATGTCAGTCCACCTGATGCCAGCAATCCAAAAGATTCACAGGCAGAGTGTGTTTCTGATCGACTAAGAAAGCCACTTGACTGTTTTAACAGTTTACACAGTCAAGGCTGGCAAATGATATCCCAAGACACCCATTTCTGTGATATCTGTCAGATATGAGTGACATTCTAAAATACTGCATACAGTACCTTCAAACTTCCTACTGTAAAGTGTCCTGTCTTTGTGTAGTATAAACACATTTTGGCACCTGTTATTCATTCCTTGAGGCAAGAAAATACAAATTCAACACTGTCATTTTTGTGCAATGCCATCAGCCCTGCCACAAGAGACAAAACTGTTAAAGCACAATCCAAAACTTGAGGATTAAAAAAAAAAAAAAAAAACATAGAGAGAACGTAAGGTTAACACTGCTGATTTCACACACAAGCATGATAATTCTCCACAGTCTTACTAACAGACCACACACTGACACTTCCTTTTCTTCTTTACCACATTATTCCCATTGGCCGCCATTTTATCATTCTCTTTATCCTCTCTAACACTCTCTGGATGCAAACTTTCTGAACCCGTATCTAGACCCTGTTCTGTAAGTCTGTCTTCTGGAGATGAGGGGGTGCTTTGGTCTGAATCATCCGTCACTTCTCTCTCGTATTTGTTTTTTTGAACGGCTCCCTTCCCATTCCCATCACCTGGCTCCCTCCCCCTCCCTCCCCCAGCACCTGAGATCACGTCCTCTCCCCGCTGCTGGGCCTCCATCTCCGACAAGCTGTAGGCCAGCGCCATCTGGAGGTCTTCGTCCTCGTCTTCACTGGCATCGGGGCAGTGGTAGAACGGGGCGGCGCTGAAGGATCGTAAGGCGGGGTTTGGGGAGCTGTTGTTGGGGGGGTGGAGCAGTGGCTGTTGGGATTGTCTGGGAGGCTGACTGGACTGCTCTCTACGACTCAGTTCCAGAGCTAAAGCCATCTCATCCTCAACACCTAGACACATAAACACAGCTCAATGTCAGATCACTTCTACAGCAACTCCTCAACACGGAAATTAGGAATTTGCATATATGGAAATACAAGAAGCTGGCGTAAAATGTAATGAGTTTGCTAAATCTACCTGCAAGCCTAAGCTGAGGTTTTGAGCCAATATTTGTGAAAATAAACAGCTGAAGGAATATGTGGTATTATTGTTTAATTATTTATCTGACTCCAATAAAGTAATGTGACTCTATTAAAGTTTTAAATGAAATTAAATTAGGATAAAGGATAAAGACGTACTGAAAATGATGTTTAAGCACCAGAACGCAAGATTGTTGAGCTAAGAACAATTTTATATTATAATATATCCACATTTATAACTAGGCCAAATGGTTATGACTTGCACATGTACTAATATTCAAATGTTTGAGGTCTGTAAGATTTTCTTTAATTTATGTTTTTGAACATTAAAAAGTCTCATATTTACCAAGGCTGCATTTATTTGATCAAAACTACCATAAAAACAGTAATATTGTGAAATATCTGATCAAATTAAAATAACTATTTTCTATTTGAATATATTTATGTAATTTATTCCTGTGATGGCAAAGCTGAATTTCCAGCATCATTACTCCAGTCTTCAGTGTCACATGATCCTTCAGAAATCATTCTAACATGCTGATTTGCTGTGCAAGAAACATTTCTGATTATTATCAATGTTTAAAACAGTTGTGCTGCTTAATATTTTTGTGGAAACATGATACATTTCTTCATGATTCTCTGATTGATAGAAAGTTAAAAAGAACATTTATTTGAAATAGAAATCTGTCTTTACTGTTACTTTTGACCAATTAATCCTAGGTAAATAAAAGTATTAATTTCTTTACAAAAAATCATATTGACCCCAAATGTTTTAATGGTAGAGTATGTGTATTAGGACTGCAAACACATCTACTTTCCACATCTACAGTCCTGAGTTTTATCCTGAGTCTGCAAGGTGATTTTTTACATGGACATTAAGTATAGAGATTGCCTTTTGGCTCAGCCCAATATTACTATTAAACAATAGCAAAAAAAGAATTACCATTGATGAGGACAGTTTTCAGAACCCCATCCTCCTCAACCTCTGTTCTCTCCTGGCCATTTTCTCTGACCCTGAGGGAAGAAATGTAATGTTTATAAAGAAAAGAAAAGGGAAATATGTAAACAAAATTAAATTCCTGTGACTTTCTGTAAATCAGACCTTCACATTATGGCATTAAATATAAACCATCTTTTACTATTCTACACCAATTGCATTTTAATTACTCATTTAGGCAAAAACTGTCTTTTTTGTTTAATCTGCCAGATGCACTGTCATACATCACTGATTTCAAATAAAAACAGTAGGTTGCATTGTTAAATTGTACCACATATGGAACAAGGAGAACAGCAGACAAAATCAGTTTAAAGAGAAGCAAACTGACTTTTTTGTGGAGACACGTTTTCCATTGACAATACGGGTGGAAGTAGAAACAGACTTGAAGTTTGCCCCTCCCATGCTGCCCATCCCACCCATGGAAGAGGAGAAGGAGGTAAAGTCAGCTGTTGATAAAAAATAATAATTCAGCTCTTAAGGATTTGAAAAAAATTCTCATAAAGTGACTATCAACTCATTTATTTGCCATGGTCCAAATCTACAAAAGAATAGTTTTTCACCAAATTGTTATCAATGTTATCAATACATATGCAGCAAAGTTTACCTAAATTAAGTATTCATCTTGGAGCCTGACCACAAATACACAAAAAGAGCACAAAGCATATTTAAAAACCAACCATTTGCTGAGGGGAAGGAGAAGAAGCGACTGGGCCCAAGCCTGGAGGAGGAGCTGTGAAACCCACTGTGCATTCCACCAAACGGGAAATCATCTAGCGGGAAAGTGTAGAAAAATGCGAGAGGGCTTAGGAGGGTAAGGTCAGGGAGAATACGATGAGTCTGTGAGGCAGTGGTTCTCAACCTTTTTGACTCAGAGAGCCCTTTGTCTGATACTTTATTCGAGGGTCCTCTTATATAAGCTGATATATAACTCCAGTACTCTGCATCTACTGTTATTAATACAAATAGACTCAAAAGTATGATGTCAGTTTAATGTTGTACATCTTTATTTTTAGATTTCATCATTAAAGGGATAGTTCAAACCTGTATGAATTTATTTCTTCTGCTGAACACAAAGTAAGATATTTTGAAGAATGTCGGTAACCAAACAGCTGATGAACCCCATTGACTTCCATAGTATTTTTGTCCATACTATGGAAGTCAATGGGGCCCAACAACTGTTTGGTTAGCGACTTTCTCTTAAAATAACTTACTTTGTGTTCAGCAGAAGAAATAAATTCATAAAGGTTTGGAACAACTTGAAAGGGGAGTAAATAATGACAGAATTTTCATTTTTTGGGATGAACTATCCCTTTAATATAACTAATTTTACAACATTTCTCAGCAAGTTTGCTGAGACCCCCTAGTGGGCCCCTGGCTGAGAACCACTACTATAAGGGAAATTCTGACAGAGATAAAACACCTTTACTGGTATCAAAGCAAAATTCAAGATCAGCAGTTTACACCAAGAACTATAACTATTTTAGCATCCACACCATCGGGCGGTATTGTTCTGTTTCTTTTAAGTGCGCCGCGCTGCAGTTTTGTCGTCGTCTGCTTTAAATGCTTGAGCTCTTTAAAGCAGGATGGATTCTGATTGTCAATGTTTTTATCATTCAGCAGCAGGACAAATTTATTCTGAAAGTGATTCCAAACGTTATTGTTTCTCTGTGCCATTACTGTTATAGGCTAGTTGTTGTGTGGACTCTGCTATCCTTTTACACTTCAAAACTATTTTTAGAACTGTATCTTTATCATTATAGTCCTTGGTGTGAACGGGCCTTAACTCCCTGAGAACCCACCAAAGAAGTCAGCGAATGGGTCCTGCCCTCCGAAGAACTCTCGAAACACCTCATCTGGGCTGCGGAATGTGAAGGAGAATCCTGGGAAGTCATCAGGAAATGAAGAACCACCAGAGTCTATAAAACAGAAAGAGCTCACATAAGCACATGTAACAATAAGAGAGTATCAAGCAGTGTAAAGTTCTCCTCACCTGAGCTTGGCATGTCCGATCTACCGTATCTGTCGTATGCATCTCGTTTGCTTTCTTGGAAATGAGAAAAAACAACAGTGAAATGTAACACCCTAAGTAACCTAACCCTTTCCTAACAAGTGATTTAACCATTTATAACATTGCTGTAGAGTTAAAATGTCCAATGTCCTACTGTCTGAAAGAACTTCATAGGCCTCTGCTATCTCCTTGAATTTTTTCTCTGCCTCTTCCTTGTTGTCTGGATTTTTGTCAGGATGCCACCGCAGAGCCTGTTTCCTGTAACTGTATACACACACATAAATAAACAGTTAAGTTAACTTGACTAGGGTTAACTAGGGTTCAGAGGCCATGCGCATACAACACGTTATTGCGTCCATATGTGCATTTATAATAGTTTTTTTGTATAAACATGCACTAGACTGACATATCACAGTGATCTTGTTGA
This sequence comes from Rhinichthys klamathensis goyatoka, assembly GCF_029890125.1. NCBI lineage: Eukaryota > Metazoa > Chordata > Actinopteri > Cypriniformes > Leuciscidae > Rhinichthys > Rhinichthys klamathensis. The sequence continues at coordinate 264,275 of NW_026607216.1, read as the reverse complement.
ACTAAGGTAAGTTAAAAAACAGTTTAAATCTTTTAAAATGTCCTGTGTGAATGGACCTTTTTAAAATTCAGGCATATCAGCTTGATCAGCATCCTTCATTTGAAGGGAAATCAGAAAACGGACACTTTCATTAATGTAAAACTAGAAAAACTGTAAATCCATTAGTCATTCTGTTAGTGTGGCTTTGCAAAATATATTAGCATATCTCAAATAGTTGGAGTAACAGACCACAGCAAACAGGCAGAATAAGATGTCATGACATTAAGATGTTTATGATATTCTTATGGATGTAATATATTCAAACTACCATTCAAAAGTTTGGGATCATTAAGATTTGTTTTTACTCTCTATTCACCAAAGAATCTTGAGAAGAAATATTAAACAGCACAACTGAGCAGCAAATCATCATATTAGAATGATTTCTGAAGGATCATGTGACACTGAAGACTGGATTAATGATGCGGAAAATTCAGCTTTGCGTCACAGGAATAAATTATATTTTAAAATATATTTAAATAAAAATACTTAAAACTGTTATAATATTTCACACAATAGTACAATTTTAGATCAAATAAATTCAGACTTGCTTAGCATAAGAGACTTTTTTCAAAAACATAAAAAATCTTACCAACCCCAAACTTTTGAATGGTAGACAAAGCACTGTGGTTGATGGATACTTTATATAGGTAAACTGTCTCAAAATTACTTGAATCTTCACTTGCATCTGGTTAAGAGACAAATTTAGAAACATACAATAGCAAACAATGCCAAGGCCATCCCATACTGCAAGCTACTGATAAGTGAAGGCAGTTTTAACTTACGCTTTCTTGATGTCATCTGGAGAAGAATTTCGTGACACTCCCAGAACATCATAGTAATCCACCATTGCGGCCTTCGGTGTAGTGCACCTGTTACTCAAACAGTAATAAATGACCTCATTATAAATCACCAGAATGTGTCATGAAGTGTTTCTGAAACCCTGGATGTCAGTTACAGTCATGTTCACACAATTAGGCATCTGTGATCATTCAAATCAAATGCCATGCCATCAAAACATACAATAACAACAACTTGGGTCATATACCCACTGATCTATATAGATCACTGCTGGTCATACCCTGTGTTTTTGACACCGCTATGTAAATACATTGGTTTAGCTATAATTTTAATGTATCACACAATTGTTAAGGGTTTATTTGAACAACTTTACAATACTAAGCACTTTAATGGCAGAACTTTTGGTAGGTTTTCTACTACTTTTTTTTATTATTGCTGGTATGGTGTTAAGAATGACAACAGATCAATGCACTGTTGCTGAAGATGACAGTTTATCAGAAACTGCTGGATTTGGATTAATAGACTGAATATAGACTGGCATTCCCCTGGAGTCTGGCCTGCCCATGTCTGGAACTCTCTGGAAACCGGACACAATGTGATGTTATTTCAAGCCCAAAGTTAAAACGCGATTTGTGTGTGTGGGCCATATGGCCACTGACAGCTGCTGCTGAAACACGCCTGATCATCAGACACAGACACACAGACACAGACACAGACACACACACACACACACACACACACACACAACTCCATAAATACAGCATTTTAGAGATCCTGCAATCATTAAGGCCGCCATATTAGAATAACTTGTACCTTTTTTAGAAGTATGTCCAGCCAGGAGAAGCCGTGCTTCTGTAAACAGGACTGAGCTATTTCGGGTGAAGCCACGGGAGCGACAGTCCGTTCCGACTCCCAAGACGCTGATCACAGGAACTGACGCTGTTTTAACGTACGCTTGAGTACGGAATTCCGTCAGAATCACCCATTTACCGTTGGCACACCGGGCTTCATTACTTCAGCGTGTAACCGATACCCAACTTCTATATCTGTCCTTCGCCCTCTTGCTGCGAAAGTGCGAATGCGGTGCGTCACGATCAGCTGAGCTGCGCCGTTTAGAACATGCCTGTGTTTGTTTACGTCACAGGCCCCGCCCACCACTGGAGCCATGTGTAGTACAGAGGTGGAAAGTACCTATCAAAACGAACTACTATATTAATAAAGGTGTTTAAACAAAGATAGCGCATCCTATCAGGCTCAAAATACCTAACGGATTGTACGAGGCACACTATATTAACAAATGTCATAAAAACAGACCGCACCATAAATGGAGTGGACTTATAAATTAGGCTAACATTTCTAAATGTAAAATAAAAGTAAAAAATAAAAATAAAGTATTAATAAAATCATAGGTCGTGGGATTGGAAATATTTTATTTTCTGTCATAGGCTATATCCCATACGTGCTTTTCAAGGATCGTTGGCAGCATTGTTTATCATTGTAAGAATTATGGCCAGCTGTCAGAAAAAAAAGAAAAACCTACCCATTTTTATGTTAAACAGTCTTTATATAGATTTCACATCCTTCTGCAAAGGTAGGGCCTATGTTTCAGCAACCTAAACAAATGTAAAGGTTTAGCTTTAGTAGGCTAAACTCCGCGATAGGGATGGAGGATTCTTCTGTATGGTTTAATAAAATTATTTTTAAAATGATTATTTTTTTCGAGTCTCCTGTTAACAACTGAATTGTTCATGACTCAAAACGAACCAGCAGTTTCAAGCTGTTGCAGAAGTTACAAATTGTAGCCTAAGCTATAAAACTAGTTCGAGTTCTTCTTAAAATGTTAATAATCCCCCCCATGTGACTTTTTTATACAGTGTTTATTTGACTGTATATTTTAATTGTTTTTATTTGTGCATGATAGACTACAAATAAAAATAAGTATGAATAATAGCCTAGTATTACATTATTTAGGGAATAGAAGCATAACATAAATAGTAGCCTATAGGCCATTTACTTTAATAATAAAAAAGAAAGAAGTATTTATATTACTGGTGATTCTCTTCCTTTGTCTGCTAGTTCACATCTCTCACAGCAAATAACAGAATCCGCCTCCAAACAATTTATCTATTCTAAAATCATAATATGAACTATAGCACAAGAGAAAACATTCAAGTGCTGCCCGTGAAGGAGCATCGTTGGTTGTGATTGTGAATACTGAAAGTCTGTGTTTTGAGTCTGATCGAGGCAATCTTGTTTGTAAATGAATATATAGCCACATGTCTTGGTAGGCTTGTACACTATAGCCGTGGATGGAGACAGACTCTTCCTGCTGATACACGTCCACTGAAGAGATTGAGACTGCTGGACGGATGTCGGAAAGAACAGCAGCGTTTTTCAAGTAGCGCTTCTCCAAACCTGTGGGTCTTTGAGCTCTGGCAGAGATACAGCTGTAAGTGTGATCTAACTTGACTAACATTACAGCTGCCAGCTGTGAAAGCTCACAGGGGTCCGGATTGGAAGAGACGTCCTCCACCAAGAATCCCCTCAGGTGTGTGGGGAGAGCCCTGGTTCTTCTCGGGCGACGCTGCTCCATAAAGATAAATCAGGAATAACTTTGATGAATCTTATAAAATTGTAAGATTTTGTGAAGAGTTGTGAAGAGCTTGTAGCATGTGTGAACAGGTATCAAGGCTTCAGAAACAGTTGTGTTGATCTCAAATATCAACTCAAGCTGCTTGACTGACATAAAATGTTGAGGCTCATTTAAATGTAAACAACACTTGATATCAGCAGTAAGTCAATTAGAGCAGCATGAGCTCTATGTTACAATGAATGAATGAATGAATAGTTTTTTATTATTGTGTCTTGCATATTACTGTATGCCCAGCCCTAATGGGCAAAAGACCAGTTGTCAGACAGTAGGCACAACATACATGAACTTATTTAAATAAACAAGTCTGCCGTCTCATCCAGGCTTTGCAAACAAAAGCAGCCAATTTAAACACATTAAAATTAAACAACCATTTCATCTTGTCGTCATCACTAATCCAGAACATTTCAGGCTTTTTAACAAACACTTCACCAAATAATACATTTCTATAATTATCGTACCGTGGGCAATATAACACAAAATGAGTTTCATTTTCAACCTCTCCTAACTCACACAGAGTCTGTCCTCTTCAGGAGTTTGAGTGAACCTACCAGTTTCTAAGGCCAGGGGAAGGATGCCAGTTCGCAGCTGAGCCACCAAAAGATCGTTGGTTCCTTGTCAAATTTGCCTTTACATACAACTCTGTTTCATATACATCTTTAATTTGCAAATAAGTCCTTAGCTTTGGCTTAGCCATAATCCCAATCAGCCATTTATGTTCAAAATTTGACATCAATTTGGATCTGATGTTATTGACGCTACAAGGCAAATTATTACAGAATACATACTGGAGTTGTACATCAGCAAAAACAGTCTGGAGCTCTGCAGCCCAGATGGACTTTTTCTTACTCCACAGAAAAACTTTTTTTGTTACTCTATTTTCTGAGAGATTAACAAGTCGATTCTACAGCCTAACCATTTCACATTTCCTTTGGACTGATCCAGGAACCCAGCCCATATCACCCAGCGCTGCCAGCACTGGGACAAACTTATGAACCCCCAAGAAGCAACGAATTGCACGATTTTCTACAGCGTTCAAGGCTGGGCTCTGCACGGCCCCCCACACCCCAGCAGCGTAGTTTAACACAGGGGACACACAGGCAGCATACAACTGAGAGAATGTACCATAACAAAGATCTTTACAGATTTTTAACTTGTTTATCACAGAACCCAGGGCTCTACTGGCTGCAGCAGCTAGGATTTTAACTCCTCTGTCAAACAACATAAATTCATCAAATACAAATCCTAAATACTTATACTAGGTTACATACTCAAGAACGGTATTACCAAAAGTAAAAACTTTTGTGCTTCGCAAGGTAACACCTTTCCTAAAATGTATAATTTGCGTTTTTGCTTGACTTATAACAAGTCTCCATCTACAGCACCAGTTTTGTAAAACATGTAACATTTTCTGTAGATCCTCTGCATTTTCAGCCAGTAATGCAATTGCAACATCATCAGCATAGAGCAGAATGCCAACAATGATACTGTCTAGGCGCACCCCTAAGTTTAGATGTTTAATTTCAAGAGCCAAATCATTTATAAACAGAGAGAATAGGCTTGGGGACAAAATATCCCCCTGCTTTACACCAAAGGGAATACGAAACCACTCAGTCTGCTCATCATTCACCTGAACACATCCCACACAGTCTGCATACAGGGACTTTAATGCCCAGTAAAACTTCCCATCAACCCCTGCCTGGAGAAGCTTCAAACTTAACAAATCCCTATCCACCCAATCAAAAGCCTTTTTAAAGTCCACAAAACAAACAAAAGTGGGTTTGTTTTCAGTTAGCCTAGTTCTGACAATTGTTGAGATTATATAAATATGATCAATACATGCCCGGTGTTTTCGAAATCCATTTTGTTCATCTACTAGATGCTCTGTTGTTTCCAAAAAATTACTTAATCTAGCATTTAAAATACTAGAGTAGATTTTATAAACAGTACTTAGGAGACTGATTCCTCTGTAGTTCAGAGGTATGCGGGGGTCATCTTTCACTGATTTAGGAATAGGTTTAATAATTGATTTATACCATGTAGAAGGAACAATACCGTTGTCAAAACATAATTTAAATAAACCAAGAAGCATATGCCTAAGATTTAAGGACTTTAACACCTCATTTGGAATTTCCTCCACTCCCATAGCCTTCCTCAACTTGGCCTTATTGAGAGCAACGCTCACTTCTTCCAAAGTAATATCAAAATTCAGATAAATATTTGATCGGCTGTTATCACCCATAATTAATTCAAGATTTCCCTTTACTTGAACTGAAAGAACACTAAAAGCAAGGTCAAAATCTTCAATATTAGTCAAGGTTGAAAAATCCAGTTCCCATTTTTTAACCACTCGCTCTTTTCTCAGCTCCACTGCACCATTTTCCATAACAACTTCCATAGGAATGGTCTTGATTCTATATGGACCCAATTTATTATTCTCTTTCCAAAATTGTTGTGAATTACTTATTTGTAAATGCTCAAGTTTTAATGCTTGACCCCTATTAAACCTTCTTTTATAAAATCTTATATATTTACCAAAAAGTGACTGCTTCTGCTTATAATTTTCCCTCATATCTAGTTTATTTTGTGGCACTTTACACTTAAGAAACCCTCTCTCTGCTATTATTCGCTCATTCCATAACTTTTGAAGATGGACATTCCAAAAAGGCTTCACACCCCGTTTAGAATATTTTTTAGTAGGTATGCTATCTTTACATGAGTTTATTTCCCCTCTAATAAATGTACAAAAATCCTCATACCATTTATCCTGAGTATTGTGGCACAGCCCTAGCTTATGTTCTAGCCCTTGCACTGCCATTTGGCAGCTAGTAGATGTTAAAAATGTCTCAGGGAATGGTCCAAGTCTCCTTTTAAGTACACAGGAAGAATTATTTTCATTAGTTAGTTGGATATCCACTTTAAAGATGAATTGAATTAAGGAGTGATCTGGTAAATGACATCTATCTCCAATAAGAGGCAAACATGCTACTGCATTTTTGTTAAGGAGGTCTGTGACAGTAATCACTTTAACATCAACGCAAAATTCTAGACAGGTATGAGGCGTCACAACATAATCTACAACGGCTTTGCCTTGAACTGAAACAGAGGTGAAATTATCATCATTTACATTAAGCCTGCCGTTCAAAATACAACACTTTGAATCTCTCAAAAAATCAAGAAAAGAGTCACCATGACTATTACAAACTAGATCTAACGCCACTCTCGGTGGAATGTTGTCCAAACCCTCAATGCAGTCCGCTTTATCAGCAATACGACAGTTAAAGTCGCCACAGATGTAAATCGCATCCACCTCTAAACTGTACACTTGAGTCAATAAGTGGGCAAAAAACCCTTCACAGTCTCTCCCTCTAACAGATCCCTCCGGGGACAGATAGCAAGAGAACACCACAAAGTTGTAGCTCGTATTCCGGTGTTCAAAGTGCACTCCTATAATGTCCTCCACAAACGTATCCATCACCTTAATTTTAAAGTGTTCAAAAAGTTCACTTCTAACCAAAAATCCAACTCCACCGGAGCCTTTTGGCGCTTTTATATGTCCTTTTCTGTTGTTCCTGAACCAGCTGTAGCCGCTCTCGACAACATCATCAGCCACCAAATGCGTTTCGTTAAGGGAGATAATATCGGGGTTTAAAGACTGTAGCATTTGAGCCCTAAGTGTACAGTTTGCCTTTGTCCAGCCATTTACATTCCAGTGCACTAACGACAAACAAGATGAGTCATTTCTTACTGAATTGGCTACGTCTCCATGCCTGGCCTTCTCCTCTGCTACCTGCAGCTGTGGACGCCAGCGGCGGAGGCGCGCGCTCCGCTCCTCGTTCACCGCGAATCCGTCCATTCCCCGACACGAAATAATCGGATCCATTTGGTAGATCATGCAAAAGCACTTTGAAGTTTTCTTCCATTACACGCTCCGTATGCGATTTTGCGGTTCTAATAAAAACTTTCTTAAACTTATCTTTAGATTTCAGATTCGATTTCCCCCGAAGCACTGCCACTTTCTCCTTAGCCGATGCAAACGCCACCTTCACCACGCCGGGGCCTGGTCCTCGTGCACGCAACCTCTCCAGAGCAACCAGCGTCACCCCGTCATCACAAGCACAACCATCCTCAATCACTTCCTCAATCTTATCAGCCAGGTTCTCATCTTCATCAAAAGGCAAACCCATGACCACAATAGAGACATCTGGGTCAAATGTATTTGAAGGACAGCTGTAATACATCTTTATCTTCTCCTCCAACTGTTGCATTTTGGATTTAAAGGGTTAGTTCGCCCATTTAAGACATGAAGTTGTATGCAATCCTTACCAGCACTACAGTGCATACACACTGACCCACTCTGTTGTCACCTCCCTGGTCAGAGTTCTGGCCGCTGGAAGTTTTTCAATAAAGTACTCCCGGTTATTTTCCGGGGTCACAAAACTGTGCGTTTTTACGTGAAAAAATTATTTGCGTTTCAAAGCTTGATTAATTTACCACACAAAAAACACGCCGGTCAAAATTCATACCTCAGTTTTAATCGGCACTATTTTCTATCCATTTCTATCAATCCGCGCTGCTGTCGACGTCAACAGTGCGCACGTTCCGATCAGCTGTTGATAGCGCGACTCGCTGACAACATGTCTGACTACGAAACTTCTGATGATGAAACCAATTTTAGCACAATGTCAGACGGATCAGATGATGAAAGTAATTTTAGCACAACGACAATGTTATTGATTGCAACACAAAACCTCAATTGTGTGTGTGTTCAATCAAATAGTTTTCTCAGCAAATTGTACCAATATCCCTATATACTGTTTTTATATTAGAATATATATATTTTATATTCACGTGTTTTATAATGGAGTCTAAACATCAGCTTGTTTACCGTACAGTTTAGACATGGGATCATAAAGTTAGTAAATAGAGCTTACCCGTGGTACTGGTACAGCAAAACTCTTTAATTTTCCTTTTCCTCCTTGGTTGGGGATGTAATCGTCTTCGCTGAAGTGAGCACTACACACACGAAAATCCTTTATTCTGGATATTTTAGCTCCCGCAGAGTAGCCGATAGCAACCAGCCAAATCAACAACACGCGCTTGCACCCCCTGCTGGTGAGATCGACTAACAGCAGATGGAGATTATGCTCGGTAAGCTGTCTCATAGTTATATTCGAAACAGGAATACGATGGAATCTGAACTTTGATCGCGGCACATCCTTGTGGTCACAGCCTGGGAATTTACAAGTTCGCACCATTGTTAATTTAATACTTTTTACGTCGTTGTAAATCATTTGTGTAAACACTATGGAACAGCTGATCGGAACGTGCGCACTGTTGACGTTGACAGCAGCGCGGATTGATAGAAATGGATAGAAAATAGTGCCGATTAAAACTGAGGTTCATGAATTTTGACCGGCGTGTTTTTTGTGTGGTAAATTAATCAAGCTTTGAAACGCAAATCATTTTTTCACGTAAAAACGCACAGTTTTGTGGCCCCGGAAAATAACCGGGAGTACTTTATTGAAAAACTTCCATCGGCCAGAACTCTGACCAGGGAGGTGACAACAGAGTGGGTCAGTGTGTATGCACTGTAGTGCTGGTAAGGATTGCATACAACTTCATGTCTTAAATGGGCGAACTAACCCTTTAAGTTCGCCGATTTCCGAGTCAAAGTCGTCTTTCATTTTCTTCAGTTCTTGTTTCAATGTCCTCTCCAACGAAATCCCAAGCGCATCCACCTTGGAAGTCAGCTTTTCTTCAATATTATCAATTTTAGTATTCACCAGTCTGAGCTCCTTCAGTAGCGCGCTGGTCTCATCTTCTTTGTCTACAACTTGACTACGGGTACGTTTTTTCTCAGCCATTTCAAACTCCCCAAGTTACGTCCCTCACCCACCTCTGTTACAAGTAGCCTACTATTAGTCCAGGTGATATGTGCAAAATTTGAGGTGATATGTTCACTTTTTCATAAAAGCATGAAACTTGGTACTCTTGTACAGTTAGGGGCCCTGAACATTTTCAGAAATGGAGCCATCGCAAAAACGCCTCGTGGCGGCCATTTTACTTTATTTTATTTACATGATGCCAAATTATGTATTTTGTATCAGATCTCCTGAATCAAACATGATAACATATAAAAGATGATGTCTACCCCATGTTTTTTTTTTTTTTTTGATGGCCAAGGATTTAAATGATACCATATACAACATCAGAAATTGTTCAGGTGAATAGTTAATGATGAATTCAGAGTTGTGAGAAAAAAATCACAGTATCTGAGAACCTAGGCTAGACTTTATAATATCATGTCTTTTGCATGCATGTTGTGTAGAGTTTTAAAAGCTTAATCCTTTTGGTAATTAACCTTGACAATGCAGTAACTGTAAAGAGTAGAATATTCAATATGACCATTAGCCTGGTTAAAACCAGACCATTCTCAGTTGTAACTGAGTTATGGTCTGGCAAAGCGTCTTAGACAAATCATTTCCAGAGGGGCGTCATCAACGGACGTCGCGGATAGACCCAAAACCAATCAGAGCGATGAAGGAGATGACGTATGCAGAGCGGCGGAGAAACATCTCCGAGTGTTGTTCTTTGCTCGGTTTTTAACAAAAAGGAAACGTTCAAATCGCTTAAAACAGAACGAGTGATGTTCGACGGCGGCATCCATCTTTGTAATGTAGGCTACAAAATCTGCTTCAAAATCCCAGCGCTGTCGTCATCGTGTAAAGCCCGCCCCAACGTTTCTGATTGGTGCCTCGATTTTGACGGATTGGAAATGGGCTTGAATGAGCTCTTTGCCAGACTAACTTTCAGAGCAAATCTAAATTTGTCGGAAGTTGTCTGGGTTTTCCCAGGCTATATGACCATAGCATCTATTTCAGAAACATGTTTGTTTGATTGTTTTGTTGTTGTTGAACCTATTCTTCAATGTGTCCTTCACCATCTCCTCCACATTGACACAGAGCTGTGCACTTTAAGTAAGATTTTTGTGGCAGCCTTTCTTGCGGCCACAACTTAAGAGTTTAAGGATGGACTGGCTTGCCTGTGGAAGAGTTGACCACAATGGTCTCCAATCGCTTGGGCCCATCCAACCCCAGTCTCTTGGAGATGGCACATTTGGTGCCACCTCAAGTGCTTTTCCTCAACAGCGTCCTCCTTGGTACACTGCTCTTTTGAGATGCTGCATTTTGTAAACAAAGACTATGCGTCCGCGCACATACGCATTCAAACGTGCATGCCTGTGGACCGAACACGTAATTTGCATGTGCATCCCATCGCCGTTTTCACAGATTCACTTTTTTTAAGTTTACGCAGAAATGAGAACGGTATCATTTTCAAAACTTGTTTTCAAGAGCTTGCACTTTGAAACCTATTTCGGGGTTTGCTTTCTCGGGGCACTAGGGCGCCGTTGTCGTGTGGATGAATGGCTGGAGTGCATTGAGGGTTTTCTGTTTTCAGTTGAGAAAGGTGTTGTGTAAGCGGCCCCTAAGTTAATACCTAATGAGTTTTACTACGGAAAGGAATCAATAAAAACTTACTTAAGCAGGACATGATTTTCTCCTAGAGTTGCTGTATGGCCAAAACAATCTTTGTTGAATGAATTTCCTATTACCACTGTAAAGCTGCTTTAAATCAATCTATATTGTAAAACGTGTTATATAAATGAAGGTGACTTGACTTGATTTGACTGCACCAGTGTATCCTTAGGGGGGGGATTTGCTCCATTCCTCCTTCCTCCAAGACGAGGTTGATCGATGTTGAGTTGGCTGCTGATGCAATCGTAGAGGAGAATTGTGAAGAGCTCAACAATGGAAATTACCTCTTCTGGAATGCTTTTTGGAGCCTTTGACAGAGCCATGAAGGCCTATGTTGCCATTTCATCTGCATTCCAGGTATCCCATACTGTCTTCTTGCCGCTAGTTGCAAATCCAGAGACTGTTTCACAGCCAGTGAAGTCATGGAACACAGGAAGGGCCTTGGATTTGTCAGGACCCAGAGACTTGGCAATCTCATGGGCAGGTATGTATCTGAAGTTCTTGACAGTCCTAAATGCCACCCACAACTCCTCAATGTCCAGCTCTGACACGTGCTATGGCTAGAACCACAACAGTTGGTCCACAGTGCCCAGGGTGATCTTTTTTAATCCTTTTTTTTGCAGCATCCACCGCATGGAGTAGCATCCTTGTATGTGCCTCTTCATGTGTGCAAGGTGTAATCTGATCTGATTCTTGTGGGTGAGATGAATGGGTCCGCATGTGTAAACAACTTGTTTGGTAGTCGATATTTCCACAAGATTACTGGCCAGAAAGTAAAAGAGCTCTTTTTTGTTTTTATCCACTCTCAGGAAGCCTTTCCTGTTGGTTTGTTAACTTGTCTTTTTCCATCCACTCTTGTTCTTGTCCCCTTTCCCTGCTTCTGGGACTTTAAGCTGGTAACTTCATAGCAGTCACATACAACATCCACACTGTTGACCATTTCAAGTTTCTCTTTAATGTAAGGTATGAAGATCTTGCTGGAAAAGTCATTGAAGGTTTTAGCTACGCCTGGTTTCAGCATGTTGATGACTGCTGATTCATATAATATTTAGACCTCACTGTCTGGGGCACTGCTTTTACTGTTTTTTAGGCAGATCAACCTTGTTTCCCAAACCTATACCACCATGAAGTGAGAGTGATGGAGGGTAGGCCTGATTTCCGTTTTTGAAGAAGTTTTCTTGGTTCCCATCACGGGTCTGACAGGCAATGTAGAGTCTGGAAAACAGTGCACATTAATTTTTCAGCGAGTTTTGTCTTGGACTGTCCTCTTATCGGAGCTGTTTTACAAAGAGGGAGCTTGTTCCTCTTCAAATGGGCAGTGATGCGTTTTGTGCCCTGCATCCTCTCTGCAACAAAGAGTTTGTACTGCTCTTGTCTTGGTCCATCCTCTGCAACTCAAACAGCATCCACAACAGCTTGGTCTGCTAATTCTCTTGAGTTCAACTTCAGAAGTTTGTTGCTGTCCTCTGCGAAGGGGTTTCCTATTTCCTCAATCACGTCAACCAACTCAAATGTCTTGAATTTCAGCTGGACACTTTTGGCCTGTTCATGATGTCTGTTTCCATAGACACCCTTAATGCTGAACTCCATGGCATTCTCAAACTCATCACTTGGTATGCTTGGTACACACTACAAGATATTTGGGGTGATTTTGAACCAATTTCTCACCTTCCCACAATGCCAGGTAAAGTCCCGATTTGTATTCTACAAATCATCTTATCAGATTTTCCTCTGGTTTGAGGTGTTAAGAGTGACCGAATCTGACGGCCGACCGCCGGCTTGGTGTGTCTCTGGCTTAAAAAGCAATCCATACACTATAAACACCATTTCTTTGTGCCAATTGTCCGCATGTTTGTTTACTTTAAAGTCACGTTTGATGCAAGAGATTTTGCGGGATTTCCTGTTCAAAGGCGGCACTCTGTTGTCTGTGAATGGAATCTGTTAGTGTGTGGTGTGCTTTCCTGGTCACATTCGCGCCACTCCACACTATAGAGGAACAAAACGGATAAATATATGATTTTTTTTATCGTCATGTTTGTGGTCTCTAACATTTTGAAAGAATTATATTGTGGCCCCTGTAACTAACTCTAAGGAAAGTGTAAATAAGGTAAACACTTCATAGCTTTATTTTATTAGTTTCCTCTGTTAATATTATGAGTCCTTTATTTTGGCGCCTCCTTGTGGGACGTTAATTTCGCATCTAAAAGGGGGGACTAGTTAGTGAGACGCACCCACTGAAGTAAGGAGGAAAATCACATGTCGCTCTGAAATCGTATTGTTTTATTGTTTTATTTGGATCCCCATTAGCTCCCACCATGGTGGTCGCTAGTCTTCCTGGGGTCCACTCCCAACGAGGTTGATCGATGTTGAGTTGGCTGCTGATGCGATCGTAGAGGAGAATTGTGAAGAGCTCAACAATGGAAATTACCTCTTCTGGAATGCTTTTTGGAGTCTTTGACAGAGCCATGAAGGCCTATGAAGGTATAAAGCTCTTAAAAAGGATAATTAAGCACCTAGCTGGAACGGGAACAAGGTATTGTGTGTTTGATTTGTTTAATATTTATGTGCAGTAATACGTAAGTTAATCTTAGCCTGACTGCGTCAGACTTCGTACTTCCGCTCTATTTCAGTTCGCTTCTGTACTCAGTCTGAGACATCGACATGTCTCTCAGTTTTCCTACGGCCTGAAAACAGCCGGCCAATCAACGAACAGAGGGCGGGCTGAGAGCAGTGACGTAGACGCTAAGCACCGAGTTTAAGATTGTGACCGCGGATATGGAGACACGGGATGCAATTCGCTCTGTTGTGGAGAATATTCCCGGCATTTGCAAACTGAATCCCGAACAAGAAGAGTGTTTGTTAAACATTTTAAATGGAGGTGATGTTGTGGCCCTACTCCCGACAGGTTTTGGGAAAAGTTTAATTTATCAACTACTACCGATCGTCAGCGAGAAACTGGGCAGGCCAAAGGCCGGCAAGGCGATAGTTGTGATTGTGTCCCCCTTGGTTGCACTCATGGAGGATCAGGTTAAGGAGGCAGCAAAACTCGGTCAGCCATGTTCTCTCCGGTATTTCGCTCGATGGTTTCGTTTTCGCATCATACATGTGTTTACAGTGGAAGTTCGATTCGGCTGAGCTGGCGAATAACACGTCATAACCAAACGTAATGTGATTGGCTTACGGGTAACCAATGATTTTATACTTCAGACAATGCCTTGTTGATCCTAGAGGTCAGAGGAGAATGGGCCGACTGATTCAAGCTGATAGAAGAGCAACTTTGACTGAAATAACCACTCGTTACAACCGAGGTATGCAGCAAAGCATTTGTGAAGCCACAACACGCACAACCTTGAGGCGGATGGGCTACAACAGCAGAAGACTCCACCGGGTACTACTCATCTCCACTACAAATAGGAAAAAGAGGCTACAATTTGCAAGAGCTCATCAAAATTGGACAGTTGAAGACTGGAAAAATGTTGCCTGGTCTGATAAGTCTCGATTTCTGTTGAGACATTCAGACGGTAGAGTCAGAATTTGGCGTAAACAGAATGAGAACATGGATCCATCATGCCTTGTTACCACTGTGCAGGCTGCTGGTGGTGGTGTAATGGTGTGGGGGATGTTTTCTTGGCACACTTTAGGCCCCTTAGTGCCAATTGGGCATCGTTTAACCCTCTGGGGTCGGCCGTCGCGCCGAGCTCGATTTTTTTCCTTATCAGTGCAAAAGAGAATCAAATTACTCTGTTGATTTTGATCTTACATATAAGTGTTGTACATCATTAGATCCTGTTAAGTGTCTATTTTTATTGTGGGTACTCACAAAAACAAAGTGTAACGGGGACAACGAATGTAATATTCTATGTATGTTACTCCACAGAGATTAAATTCAGCCTATTCGGCTCTGGGAGGATTTAAAAGCAAAAGGGTGGACCAAATCAATTTTAAGTAATTATCAGCCGGCAATTTTATTTACAATAATTCACATTCAATATTTAAACAATATTCTCACAGTTTGACTCTTTGTCTGGTCTCCACTCAACTCTATGAACCAACAACAAAATGATTCATATCGATCCAGAAGTTGAATGTAAATACCAAAAATGAAATAAAATGAAACAAAATAAAACAGTCTCAATAATTTCTTCTGGATCCTTTGTAGTATATGAAGTGCTCAAATGTCTATATAAAAAAAACTCAAATGTCCATGTGTTAAGCTCCAATGGTCATGTGTGTGTAAAGAGCTTCAATGTGTGTAAAGAGCTTCAATGTATTTGTGTGTAAAGGCCTTTTGTGTTGCTACCCGGGTAGTATGTATGTGCTGAGCTCTCTTGTGTGCATCCGTGATGGACCACGACGATTCTTTGAGTGGCAGATCAGGGTCTGGCTCGCCGTTCAAATGGTAGATCACTCAAATTGAATCAGCATTCAAAAAAACCAATCTGCACAAAACAATGCAGTCACATTAAACATTTTTCTCAATATAAACAATTTTTACACCGAAATTTTCTATTAGATGCACAACATGTCCGTTATTACCAGTGTTAATTCAACACGCGACAATATAAGAGCAAATAAACAGCTTAAACACATAAAAGTATTTCAATATGCAATAAATCTCTCTTATTTGAATATTTCGTTAGTTGTACAACATTTCTTTTATCATTTACTGCATTTATAACACTTGTAGAAAATAAAATAATTTAACTAAACAGTTAAACTAGCATTATACACGGACAGATTTGACTCTGTATTAATTTTACCATATAAACATACAAAAAAAATACATTCTAAAACATAATATATAACTCTGATTGGCTTTAAGACACATATAAAGAAAAGGAATATCAATTTGAAAGTTAAAGTAATGCATAAGCAAAACTCACCAGAGTTCGTGTAAAAGAAAAACCAGTAACCAAAAGCTTTGACCGGTTGTTTTCCTCAGCAACTGGATAAATAAACAACCTCGATGACTAATATTACTCTTTATAAAAGAATATGCACATTGAACCGAAGAACAAATGAAAATTAGATCGTCTTTTGCAGCTACACGCTACCTCGTGCGTACATAGTCAGCAGGCTTCTTCATCTGATTTTCAACATACGCTGACTCTCAACATACCACAGCGTTAATCGCCCTCTAGAGGTTAAGGATAGTACTGCACCTAAAATACAGAAACTCCTTTTATGGTATATAATTCAACCGTAGTTATAAATAAATATACTTTCATTCTGAATGTTAAATTCGAAAGGGTTACAAAAGTGTTGTGCTTTTCGTCAAATAAAGAAAAATAAACCTGATGCCCGTTTTGCCTTCTCTCTGTCAGTAAAGTCCATTCTGAAACGCGTCCGAAAAATTACTGTAACTCAGTCAATACTTGTCACAGAGATACGAGAGATTTCTCTTTATGAAGCTGAAATTCTCTTCTTTAAAATGAAGTAATTTTTTTTTTTTTTTTTATATTTCCAGTTTATGTAATCCGTTTGAAACCAAGGAGAGGTATCGTTTTTTCGTTCTTCCTTCATTATCTTTAAAGCTCCAGTCCGTAACTTTTTTAAGTTAAAAATAATCCAAAATAATTATATTAAAAAAAACTTATTCTGCCAGTGGTCAAAACTATCTGCTTGCCATAGCTAGATTCAAAACGGTTAGCTTGTAATCAGGGCCGGCGATTGCTATAGACCAATTTTCAGTTGGTAAACATGGTGACGTTTTTCTGTGGGCGGAGCTTAGGTGGAGGCAGAACGATCCCTCTGGCCGCTTCATTAACGTAAAGTCTGCAAGTTTTGTTAGCTTGTTTTTAACAATGACTGGAGAAAATCCGATTTTATCTTAATGTGCAAGGTCGCTCACTGTCCAGGACCACGATTGTTTTTTCCAAAAGTTAATTTTAACGGACGGAACCAGATTGGCCGACCCTTACACTCATTGATTCAGGATCTGACAGGATTAACGTTAACGCTACCTCCGGTTGAGTGGCCTGACTTCTACACCTACCCGATAGAGAAACAGAGGGCATATAAATCTTTAGATGCCTATAACTATGTGCTGAATGGTCAAGTACAAGACTTGTGTGGTACGATCCGCAGTTCTGCCGAGCCAGCGCGATGAAGACGACAATGTAAAGAGTGACATTACGGTGCAATTTTAATGAGGTGAATATTTTCTAGAAATAAAAAATTGCAGATAAAGCATATTCATTTTTCATTGATTCTTGCACCCAACAACACAACAAGATGACATTTAATAATAAGAAGAATAATTTAAGATCCTTATTTTGTAGCCGAATCTGTGCTGGTTTGTATTTGCCGCCTCCAGTTTTCCCTTTGTTCTGCCACCAGCTAGCGCCGTGACGTAACTGTGACGTCGGCTGGAAATTGGTCTATAGGCGAACTAGGCGGTTGCCTAGGGCGACAAATGTGTTGGGGGCGCGGGCGCCCTCTAGTGTCGCCCCTGGCCTACTTCCCATTAATCATAGTATTAGAATGACAAGCGAAACAAAAACATGTTTATTAAACATGATCATCCTAAGGTGCCCCTTAGCCATACGTTTAATTACTTGTCAACCTGATTATTAGATTGAATGGATGATTATTGTCGATCATTTCCTAAAGGGGCGGCGGGGGTTAGTTGCGTTGCGTTACGTTCTATGGTTACGTTAGGCGAGTGCTCAGCTGCTGGCGCTTGATCGAAAATGAAGCGGTCTAAACCCTCTGGTGCACAGGGACGAAAACGGAGAAAGCAACAAGATAAAAAGAAAGCCCAGTATAGAGGTAAGTCTTCTCATCTCAGCCATTAAAATGTTCTGGTCATCGGGACTACCGGGAGATTCCCGCGGGCCGACGTGCTTTTTGGGCCGATACATATCTCATACTTTTATTTTTCTATTTTTGTCTTAACGGCCCATAAAACTCGTACATCTGTGGCCCATTCGTTTTGTTTTGTTTTGCTTAATTGGCGGCGCTGGGTTAGGCCTACTTCCAAATATATAACTTACTTTCAAGTAGGCTATAGACATTTGTAGCCTACAATACTCATGAAAGTTTCCTTTATTTTTCATTGCATTTGTTTTACAATATAGCCTATGGCAATTAGCCTACTGTCATGGGATTAATATTATATCTATTAGTAGTAGTGTAATGTAGACAGACACTGTAATTAAAAGAGGTTTGAATTTTTCTTTGTTCAATTTGCACACTGAATATGGGTTGGAGCTTTTAGTTTTGAACTCTCAAAGTGCACCAGATTGATGAATTTAACATTAAAATGCACAAAATTTTCTTACGGGGAAATACCCCCGAAACCACCTTAACCTTGTAGCAGCCCAATAGATTGTACCGGTAATAATAGTAGGCCTAGTGGTGGTAGTAGTTGTAATTTATCTACTAAAAGTTATTTATGGTCAGATAAAATATAGTTGAACAATGCAATGATACTATGATATAAATATCCTTGAACGTTCTTTGTAGCATTTGTATGAACAATTTATTGTTTAAGTTTTTGAGTAACTATAAGAGCATGTTTAGTTCAATAAATACTTATAATGTTTTAAAGGGAGGGAGGGAGGGAGGGAGGGAGGGAGGGGGGGGGGGGGGGGGGGGGGGGGGGGGGGGACGACTCAATATCGCCTAGGGCAACCAAAGGGTTAGAGCCGGCCCTGCTTGTAATAATGATTTTAATTCCAGTGGTACTGGTGGGTTTCCGCAGGAAATTCGAGCATGTCTTTGCGTCATGACGTCACACCCGTACACATAAAGAAGGAGTTTCGGCTAGCCGGCTATACTGCGCGTGACGAGATGTTTAGATGTATAGGCTTTTCTAGCAGCACTTTACATAATTAAACTTATGGCATCCAGAAAGATCCAGACAACAATCATCAGTGTCAACTGGAGATTCAGCTGTTATAAAACCCAAAAGACTTCGTACTTCGGATTTAAGGTGGCTAGAGAAAGAGAAAGAAACCGTCTCATGTGAACACAAGGATTTAAACATCGGCGGGGCTTTTGAAAAGTGCGTGAACTCCGTGTTTTGAAGGGGTTCGAAACGGAAGAAGAGACAGCTTTTTTCTGCTGAACAAGTAAGACATTTCAATAGTTCAATCGTGTAACAGTACGTTTTCTTAATTCACACAGTTATGGAGTTTCCTTTGTTGTGCCTTTCTCGTTTTGCTATTATGGAGAATATGAATTCTGAACTACACAGGTAGCTGCTAACCATAAAACACATTACATTTAACATTAGTAACGCAATGCTGATGTTGTTAACATGAACAATTTGAGAACAAAGTAGGCTATAATTTGCACGGTTGCTGTAAATCGCGTTGATTAAATCTAACGAAGCTTATCATGTCGAATGCTTTTTCCCCCTTAGTTGGTCAGAACAAAAATGGATGTTACTTACTTGTTCAGAAGACATTTTCTTATGAAAATTCTTATGTTGGTCAAACTTTCAAAAAGTGAATCTGTGATTCTGTATGACAGCATCCACACAGCGCGGTGACTGACAGCAGCTCTCGCCTCAAAGCACTGTGTTCATCCGCGCTGTTTCATGCCGATTTACAACCCACGTAAAGATGATAATTCCGCGAATCACTGCAGTTACAGATTTCGAACAGAGAGATGGCGACAAAGAGGAAAAGATACGGACTGCAGCTTTAATGAGCCGAGGCCGCCACGCCCCCAGCGCTTTTCACATGGTAAATAGGTGATCGTCTCTGGTTACTTACGTAACCTATGTTCTCTGAATAGGGAACGAGACGCTGCGGAAAGCACAGTGGGATATCCTCTGGATGTGCCGATTGCCTGAAGCCCTATAGAATCACGCCAATTCATTGGCTGATGGCGCTCGCGCAAAGCTGGCTCCGCCCCGACGCTCTTACGTTGTAGCATGATGAACGCGCGCGCCATCTTCTCCTCAGATTTCTCTGCCGAAAAGAAAAACTGTCGGCAGCGCGAGGAGCTTGGCAGCGAACGCAGCGTCTCGTTCCCTATTCAGAGAACATAGGTTACGTAAGTAACCAGAGACGTTCTCTTTCATAGGTTCACTCAACGCTGCGGAAAGCGCAGTGGGAATGAAATACCAAACTCGCCAAGCTAAGCGCTGCCATAACTGGTACTAGACCAAATAATAATAACAACCATGATAGGTTCAAGCAGATAGAACCTGGGAACCTGGAGTCATGTCAAGATCTAAATTATAGAACCTCACAAAGGTGTGCGGAGAGGACCAACCTGCCGCCACACAAATGTCTTCCAAGAGGGCCCCTCTAAAGAGAGCTTGAGAGGAAGCCACACTTCTGGTGGAATGTGCTCTGATGCTAAGAGGTGAAGGCAAACCACGCACCTCGTAAGCCAGCGAAATAGCGTCCGTTACCCAGTGGGAAATCCTCTGCTTTGATGCTGCAAGCCCGCGGCGGCCAGCACCAAAACATACCAAGAGCTGGTTTGATTTCCTCCAACCGCCTGAGCGATCTACATACAACTTCAAAGAACGGACCGGGCAGAACAAGTTAAGTTTCCTTTCTTCCTCAGAGGCAAAAGGAGGAGGGTGGAAAGCGTTAAGGTTAACAACCTGAGAGCGGAACGCCGTGGAAAGAACCTTGGGTACATACCCCGACCTCGGCCTCAAGCTAACCCTAACCAGGCCAGGAGCGAAGTCCAAGCATGACTCACTAATAGAGAGAGCCTGCAAATCCCCCATCCGCTTTAGTGAAGATAAAGCTAACAAAAGAGCAACCTTAAGAGTCAGAATCCGCTCAGAGGCTGACTCCAAGGGCTCGAAGGGAGCCTCTGTCAAACCCTCCAGGACGACTGACAGGTCCCACGAGGGAACACTAGGGGGACGAGCCGGTTTCAGGCGCCTAACCCCACGCATGAAGGCCAAAACTAACCTCAGTTTCCCCAAGGGAATCTCATCTGATTCTCTATGAGCGGCAATAGCTGCGACATATACTCTGAGAGTGGTAGTGGCCGCTCCGGAAGCAAACTTTTCCTGCAGGAATTCCAGCACTGAGCCTACTGGGCAGCTAACTGGGTTCCTATCATGTGCTAAGCACCATGCCTCGAACACCCTCCACTTGGAGGAATATAGCCTCCTCGTCGAAGGGGCTCTAGCATTCGCAATAGTCTCCTGAACGTCGGTTGGGAGATCAAAGCCTAAAGCTAACGGCCTCTGATAGGCCAAACGTACAGCTTCCAAATGTCGGGGCGAGGATGCCATATCCTGCCCTGAAGCTGGGAAAGCAGGTCCTCCCTGACCGGTATCTCCCAGGGGGAGGATTCCAACAGAGGGATCAGCTCCGAAAACCATGGCTGGGACGGCCAGAATGGGGCTACCAGAAGGAGGCGGACTCCGCTCTCCCTCACTCTGGACAGAACCGCCTGGATCAGCTTGATGGGCGGGAAGGCATAGAGTTTCTACATCGGCCAAGGGTGGGCGAACGCATCTATCCCCAATGGAGCTGGAGGGCTCAGAGAGAACCAAAGCGGGCATTGGGACGACTCCTGAGATGCAAAGAGGTCCACTTCCGCTTTCCCGAACACCTCCCAGATCAGGGCCACCGTCTGGCGGTTCAACATCCATTCCCCAGACCTGAGCTTCTGCCTCGACAGAAAATCTGCTGCGAGGTTCAGAATCCCTGGGACATGAACTGCTCTCAGAGAGAGGAACTTGTCCTGGGACCACAGGAGAAGGTGACGCCTCTGAAAAGCCACAGAAAAGCATTCACCACAGAAAAGCATGCCTGTCTAGGGTGCGCGATCGTGAACCCCCCTGTCTGTTTACATGGGACACTACTGCCATATTGTCCGTTCTGACAATGACATGGTGTCCTTCGAGGAAAGGGAGAAAGTGGCAAAGAGCCAGGAAGACAGCCCTCAGCTCCAAGCTGTTTATGTGCCACGAGAGGGTCTCGCCAGTCCAAACCCCACACGCTAGCCTGCCCTCGAAAACCGCTCCCCAGCCGGTCAGAGAGGCATCCGTCGTAACCATCTGGCGACGGAATACCGCACCCATACGGACTCCTTTCTGAAGGAAGAGGGGGTCCCACCAGATTGACAGGGCGCGAAAGCAACTGCGCGACACCTTCAATAGGCGAAGGGCTGGCCCCGTGGGCCGAGCCCCTGAGAGCTTCATCCACCACAGAAAAGGTCTCATGTGGAGTAGCCCCAGAGGTAGCACAGGGGAGGCCGCGGCCATAAGGCCCAGAAGTCTGCGGCAGGTGCTCACGGAAACATGCTGGCCTAGTGCAAAACGGGACAGACATGTCACCAGACTGGAAATCCGTGCAGGAGCCAAACGGGCCTGCATAAGAACGGAGTCCATGCATACCCCCAAGAAAACCGTGTTCTGAGCTGGAGTAAGAATGCTCTTCTCCGTATTCAACCTCAAACCGAGAGACTGAATATGACGGAGGACAATGTCCCTGTGGTGAGTCACCAACTCTCTGGAGTGGGCTAAAAGGAGCCAATCGTCCAGGTAGTTGAGTAAATATGGATACCCTGGAGCCACAGCGGGGCCAGAGCAGCATCCATACACTTTGTGAACGTCCTTGGCGCTAGAGCGAGGCCAAAGGGGAGGACCCTGTACTGGTACGCTTTTTCTCCAAAGGCGAACCTGAGGAACTTCCTGTGTCGCCGTACGACCTGGATGTGGAAATAAGCATCCCTGAGGTCTACCGTCACGAACCACTCCCCCAGCCGGATATGAGATATGATGGCCTTCAGCGTCAACATTTTGAATTTTCCTTTGTAAAGAGAGAAATTCAACCGGCGAAGATCTAGTATCGGCCGCAGGCCGCCCCCCTTCTTCGGGACCAGGAAGTAACGGCTGTAGAAGCCCTGTTCGACTTCCCCCGAAGGAATCTCTTCTATCGCCCCCTTCAGCAGAAGGGATGAAATCTCCTGCTGTAGTACAGAAGCCTGAGCGGCGCTGTCGACTACAGTAGGAAAGACCCCGTTGAAGCAGGGGGGGTTGCGACAAAACTGAAGCGTGTAGCCGAGCCGAACTGTGCGAAGGATCCAAGGCGATACCCCTGGTAAACGCTCCCATTCTTGAACGAAATGTGATAGAGGGAGAGGAGTGTTGCAGTGCAAGGGACATACCTGAGGTAGGGTGTCGCGCTGGTTCCCATGGGGAGGCGCGGTTGACCATGGAGGAGAGCGCTTGGCGTCCTGACACGTACTGGGGGGTACCACCACCTGGATAGAAGTAACTGGGTCCGCCTGCTCCAGAGGAAAACGAACTGTGCCTCCGAGGAAGCGATTGGCGGGTGTAACGTGCACCGGGAGCGAGGGGAGAAAGCAAGACGCGTCTCCTTCCTCCTGCGCCGGACTGGGTGAAGAGAGTGAAACAGGACCTGCACTTCGAAACACGCTGGGTGGCGAAGGTGACAGGGTTGGATGAGGAGAGCCGGCTGGAGGAGGGCAGAAACGCTTGCGCGGTCTGTCCCAACCTCGTAGATCTGGTGAGGCTCTCCTCCTTCTGACCTGCGGGTCAGGAACGGCTCGAGGAGGCTGGAGCGGCCGATTTGTTGGACCGCTTCAGCTGAAGGCGCTTGTGAGGGCGCTGGCGGGGAAATGGACGACCTCGGGCTCCCCAGACCGTAGTTGGTGGGTGGTGAGCCGGGTCACTCCTGCTAGTAGGGAATTCAGCCCTATGAGCAGAGCGTTCTCGGGTTTGAGAAGGGGGAGGGTTGGAGTCTCTTGGCCCTCTGACCCTCCTGGGCATAAACTGCCTGAACGCGGCCGACTGAGACTTAGCGGCGCGGAACTTCTCAACCACCGTGTTGACCGCCTCCCCGAAAAGACCTGAGTGGGAGATAGGGGCATCCAGGAGGAAACTCTTATCCTTGTCTCGGATCTCCGTGAGATTCAACCAAGGTGGCGCTCTGCAGCAACCGAGCCCGCCATAGAGCGACCTACAGCCCGAGCAGTGTGTTTGGTGGCTCTTAGGGCCAGATCTGTGGCTTTGCGAAGCTCTTTGACAGCTTCGGGCGTCAGTCCCTCTCCTTCATCCATGTCCTTCAAGACGTCCGCTTGGTAGGCTTGAAGGATGCCCATGGTATGCAGGGCCATGCCTGCTTGACCAGCCGCCATGTAAGACTTCCCAATAAGGGAGGAAGTAGTCCTACAAGCCTTGGAAGGAAGAAGGGGACGCGCCTTCCAAGACGGTACAGACGACGGGGCGAGGTGGTTAGCCAGCGTGTCCTCGACCGCTGGAATAGCGGAATAACCCTGCTCCACAAAACCCACAAGGTTGGTGAAGTCAGCGGCTGCCGCATTAGTTAGGCGTGCGGAGAAAGGCTGCTTCCAGGATCTGGAGATCTCGTGATGCAGATCGCTGAAAAAGGGCAGCTTTCTTCGCTCTGGCCTAGAATTAGGGCCACGTAGGAACCTCTCGTCGAGTTTGGACGATTGAGACTCGCGGGGTTCATCAGGCCAGTCAATAGAGAGCTTCTCTGCAGCGCGCGACAGCACGTCAATAAGCTCAGTGTAGGCCGGAGTAGGCCGCGCGTCCTGGCCGCTAGGCGGGATAACGTCATCAGCCAAAGCAGGCCCGAAATCCTCGGAGTCGGAGGCTGCAGTGTAAATCACGTCATCCAGACCGAAAGAAACCGATTCGTGGGCTCCCGGGCTGGGGCATAAATAATCATGCGCGAATTCAACCGCGCCGCGTGCGTGCTCGGGAGAGGGAGGGAGAGAAAGGGCAAGGCCCGTCTGCTCATACTCAATATCCTCGAGCTCAACATCCGAGCCCCAGGCCGCGGATCCACGAGAGGCCTCAGCAGTCTCGGGAGCGCGACGGGGGGGAACAAATGACTCCTTCTCAAAAACCGCGAGTCTAGAGCGGAGGGTTTTGAGAAGGAGATTGTCACAAAATTTACATTTTGACAATCCTAATACAGCCTCACGCGCATGCGAAAAACCCATACATTTAACACACTTACTGTGAGGGTCGTCGTTCGAGATAAAACGAACGCATGGCGGAGAGCAGCGTCGATAATCCATGACACTTCACTGTAAGGAGAACAGAGTTCCACTTATACCAGTCGCTGAAGTGTCGAGACGAAAGCTGAAGTTGAATTTGAAGAATTCGGGCTCAGAAAAACCGAATGAAGGACGAGATGTGACCGCTTCGTGAAGGCAGAGAAATCTGAGGAGAAGATGGCGCGCGCGCGTTCATCATGCTACGACGTAAGAGCGTCGGGGCGGAGCCAGCTTTGCGCGAGCGCCATCAGCCAATGAATTGGCGTGATTCTATAGGGCTTCAGGCAATCGGCACATCCAGAGGATATCCCACTGCGCTTTCCGCAGCGTTGAGTGAACCTATGAAAGAGAACTAACGTTATGCATCGCACACGCCCAGCGATCAATGGCATAAAAACACGAAGTTTCTTCATCAGATTCACTGATAGTTCATCGCGTTTTGAGGATGGCACTCTACTCCTTCAGATGATTCTGGACAGCGGGGAAGAATTCACCTTTTCCTCAGAGGAATTTGAAACTCAGACGACCAACGGCTGCATTTTGAAGAACGAATTGACCCAGCCGAGGATACAAGTTCGGAGTAAGTTGTTTAGTGTTATATAATTCCTTTTCTGATTATAGAGCTCAAATGAATTTTCAGACTAGATTTTGCCTAGTTTTGACTAGCTTTTGACATAGGAAAGATTACCTCACAGTCACAATATCCCTATACGTAGGCCTATACGCTCGTGTAAACTTTTTAAATGTGATATTAGCCTACTACATATATTTCACTCAGTTTTGAGATTAGTTTATGACACTGATTATCATGCTAAAATACTGCCTTATGCGTAATTTATTTTGTTTGCGAATAACTGCTTAGGTTATATATTGATTTATTAAAATATATTTTAGCCTCCAGTAAAATATGTGATACTGTCTAAATACAATATATTATTTATGTATAAATGTTCAGTTAGGCTAACTGAAATAAAACCATGTCTATATTGTGAAGGGTAGTCAACTTTAGCATGGTGTGTTCACTTATTCTAAGCACTGTGTGTGTGTGTGTGTATATATATATATATTAGGGGTGGAACGGTACACAGAAGTCACGGTTCGGGTCATACATCGGTTCAGACATCACGGTTCGGTACGATTTCGGTACAATGGAGGGAAAAGCAAAACAAAAATGCAGAAGGCATTGTATTTTTTAAATAAGTTTTATTATTAAATGCATAGAACCAGTTTATTTGTAGTCACTGACAATAGTTTTATATAATTAGTTTATTAATTAAATTAATCAAAAGACAAAAAGACCTTGCGATATGTGGTAATTGTACCTGAATTAATTTAAAATTAATTTGCTATATTTCAGATCAATATATTTGTTTTCCTTAATTTTAATTAACATTATTAATTAACAATGTAACATTATTCTCATCTGAATTATAAATAATTGATTTCTGTATAAAATAATACTACCATTAAAAACACGACGTAACGCCGCTTTGAATGTCGGGAAGAAGTCTGCTGTGGAGTCCGCATCAGCGCGGGCTCAGCAAAAGTGTGCATCAAGGGCGCAAATCGACCGCAGAGGGGGCGCTCGCGAGCACCCTTCTGAGATCTAAAAATGACAAATGGGACACACTGCGGTCTCACGGACTTAACGGACACGCACACGCGGCAGCCTTTGTAAGTCCACAAGACCGAAAGTGCACATGAAGTGTGCCATTTGGGATTGGGCCAGTGTGTGTGTGTGTGTGTGTGATTTTGGTTGGGTGACAGTTGTAGGTTACAGTTTGACAAGAGTTTACAGTGTGACAAAAGCACAATGTTGTGTTTTATTGCGAGTGTACACAAATATAAGTACCGTAAAACTTCAAATAATAGCCCGAGCTTTTATTTACCCAAATCGTCGAACTGCACCGGCTTGTATTTGAGACAGGCGTCTATATGAGACAGGCCTTTATAATTTAGTGTTGAGATGTCGTTCATTGAGTGTATAGGCCTGTCTCTAATCTCTAAAAAATCTCCAAATGCTCCACGTGAAACTGCGGTCTTCCGACCTTTTACTATCGCGTCAATTGATTTTGATTAATATGCGCGAGGGAGAGAGAGCAAGACAGCGCTCGTTGTTTGAAGACGGGAGAGTGCGCGCGCGCGGTCGGGGCGCTCTCTCTCTCTCTCTCTCTCTCTGCTCGTAACGCGCCCTGTCAAGCGCAGCAGTCATTCTATTCTACATCACTCACCGATCAAAAAAAGGCTTTGGAGGGACAAAAATGTGCTTTGGCGGCCGCCAAAAAGCGGGCGATCTGGCGGTTTTAGAGGATTAAATACAACCCGAAACTAAAAAACAGACCCGGCCTCTATTTGAGACCGGCCTTTATTTACCCAAACCTGCAGCCACACCAGGCGTGTAAAAGAGACAGGCGTCTATTTGGGACTCGGCTATTATTTGAAGTTTTACGGTAAACACTTTGCAGGTTTAATGATCTGTATGAACAAAATGACGGAGTATGTTTTTTTTATGTTCCCACTGTTCGATCGCGCCTCTCTCTCTCTCTCTCTCTCTCTCTCTCTCTCTCTCTCTCTCTCTCTCTCTCTCTCTCACACACACACAGTTCGATCGCGCCCGCGCATCTCTTTCTCTCTCTTTCTCGCACACACACACACATTGCAATCTTGACATCGCAGCCTGTTCATTATGCGGTCACACCAAACGCGAATAGAGCATCAAATTCGCGTCTATCGCGTCTAGTTCGACGCTAGTCCAAAGCGAATAGGACGCGCGTATAAAGCCAACGTTTGAAGTGAACGTGCGTTCAGAGCTAAGCCGATGGTACAGATTATGTGTCCCTAAAGAACCCGAGCATCTAACAGTAGTTCCGCATTACATTAATTAATTTGCACGCGAGTTTTATTTATTTTTATACCGTGTATTCTCCGTGTAAATTCGTGCACCGAACCGTGACGCCCGTACCGTTTCGGTTCAATACGAATACGAATACATGTACCGTTCCACCCCTAATATATATATATATATATATATATATATATATATATATATATATATATATATATATATATAATTAAATCGCTATTTTAACCAGAAAAATCTACAATGCATGCCCAAAGTCGTGCAGCCATATAGTTTCTCTTGATATCAGCATGTTCAAAGGTGTTTATTTTTTTATTTTATTTTTTTTACAGGGACGAGATGCCACTGATGAGTCCTGCTGACTTCAACATTCAACAGTCTCTGTACATGAACATGGTAAAATGAAAAATCAAACACCTTGGAAATGACAGGTATGTACTATGTTTCAGGAATGGGACAATGCTGTGTGACTGTGCAAGCCTCTGTCTTTAGATCAGTGTGTTTACTAATGTGCTTTTTTGTCCTTTGTTGTGTATCTTTGGATTATGTTGTGTTGTAAATAAATCCAAACAATCTAAAAGCCATTCTTTTTTAAATCTCCTCATTCTTTGTGCAAGGCTCCTCATAATGATATGGCCTGGTAGCACACCTAATAGGGCCATTATGGGAGGGTCTTTGTCTTTCTCAGGTGTGAAATGCATACATATTAATGAGAGATCATGCCCCTTCGCATAAAGCTTTCTGACACAAAACACGTCATTAAAAATGTAAAATACTTTATTGTCTTATCTGAATGAGTAGTCAGGATGATTCTCACATAGTTTTGGAGCAAATATTCTAGGCTATGTGATACAATTTTCAAAAGTCTTGTGAAGAAATAATCAATATGTGTTTTGTGGCCTTATTTCAGAAACTTTAATTTTTAGTTTTTTTCAATAACCATGCATTAACAATATTATCTCAAAAATACAAATAAGTACATACATGTTGCTCACATATGATGGTAGCCCTGTTTGTGCTAAATAGAGTGTAATTACACCTGTGCCATTAATATGTTTATAAGCAACTGAAAAAAGCACAAATGTCAGGGCATGTCAAAACATCTCAAGGACCCCAAAAACACCTTAGACACCAGAGGGTTAAATGCCACGGCCTACCTGAGCATTGTTTCTGACCATGTGCATCCCTTTATGGCCACCATGTACCCATCCTCTGATGGCTACTTCCAGCAGGATAATGCACCATGTCACAAAGCTCGAATCATTTCAAATTGGTTTCGTGAACATGACAATGAGTTCACTGTACTAAAATGGCCCCCACAGTCACCAGATCTCAACCCAATAGAGCATCTTTCGGATGTGGTGGAACGGGAGCTTCGTGCCCTGGATGTGCATCCCACAAATCTCCATCAACTGCAAGATGCTATCCTATCAATATGGGCCAACATTTCTAAAGAATGCTTTCAGCACCTTGTTGAATCAATGCCACGTAGAATTAAGGCAGTTCTGAAGGCGAAAGGGGGTCAAACACAGTATTAGTACTATGGTGTTCCTAATAATCCTTTAGGTGAGTGTATATATATATATTGTCTGTTTATATGGGTGTGTGTTGGTGTAGTACTGTCTGTTAAGGCCAGCATCACTATTAGGAACTGCTCTACGTTAGTGGTTGGTTAACGAGTGAATCTGTGTGTTGAATTAATCTTTTAAGTTAACAAATCATTCTTGATGACTTATGATGACTAATTGTAAATAGCTGATATTAATGTCTGACTGAATGAAAACCTATTTAAGCCTAATCCTATCTGTGTGTCTAGATTAGAACATGGACCTCTCTCTCCTTAAAACTGAGTTTTGACCAGTAAGATCCCACTTTAAGGAGCATGTAAAATTGTGGGGGAAAATAATACAACGGTCCATAAATCTGTACTTTTAATAGTATATGCATTAAAATTATATATATTTTTTTACTGAAGTAAAATATAAAAGGAGCACTTACTCTTTTATTAGATATATCTCATTAGGGTATCTGTATTGTTACTCACTTACTTTATTTGTGTGCTACGTCCACCAGAGTGTCCACCAAATTCTACAATGGGTAAATGGTACTAAAGTTTTGCATGCTGCTGCATTCATAACATTAGGTGTCAGGATAAGACTTATACAGAATATGGTTCTGGCCTGAGTTTTTTTTTTTTTTTTTTGAGCTAATCAACTGAGCTGTAAACACCATGTGACTGCCATGAAAAAAAAAGATCTTCTTGCAGCATTCAGGGAAAAAATAAGTCAATTACACACATTTCAATGAAGAAATAGACCTTTTGCCCACAGAATATAGTTGCAGCATCTACGAGCATTGGCTAACTGCCCATCCCATTGTATTTCCGTTGTCAGGTATTCAAATGTATCTGTATATTCTGAATGAATAAATGTAGTAGATGTTTTACCACTGTCCATATTTTTGATGCTTCACATATATGTGTAGTGTAATGCACTTTTCCCTGAATGTGGAAAATATAAAGAAAACTTTAAACACAGAGTAATCAGTCACATAGAACAAAAGAAAAGAAAAAGAATTTAGTGCAACTGCCATTAAGATGAATGGGGATACAAACAGATGGTCCTCTCCAGATATTATAGACTTCCTTGATGCCTACCGATTTTTTTTATTGCTGTTATGCGAGTCATTCAATCTCTCTAACTACTTAAAAAAATTCCATTGCTATTTTATGATTGTTGTATCTCGACCACCTTATCACAGAAGGGATAGAAGCTCCCATACCTGAAAAAAAATAAGAGGGGTATTATGTCTTGAGATGAGTGAGAAAACACACAAACAAAATAATTATTTGTTTTATTGTTCAAATTTTATTAATCTAACCAATTGTAATGCAAATGGCATTTCAAGTAATTATTTTTGCGAAAATCTTAATGATCAGATTTTATATTTGCAGGGCAGCTAAGTAGAACTTGGTTGATTCCGACTCTTTAATATTCTTCTCCCTCTTCGTCCTCATCTCCCACGCTGTCAGTGCCGACTTCTTCATAATCCTTCTCCAGAGCTGCCATGTCTTCTCTGGCCTCTGAAAACTCTCCTTCCTCCATTCCCTCACCCACATACCAGTGCACAAAGGCTCTCTTGGCGTACATCAGGTCAAACTTGTGATCTAGACGAGCCCAGGCCTCAGCAATGGCTGTAGTGTTGCTCAACATGCAAACAGCTCTCTGTACTTTGGCCAGATCTCCACCAGGAACCACTGTTGGAGGCTGATAGTTGATTCCTACTTTGAATCCAGTGGGGCACCAGTCAACAAACTGGATGGTGCGTTTGGTCTTAATAGCAGCGATGGCAGAATTGACGTCTTTGGGCACCACATCTCCACGATACAGAAGACAGCAGGCCATGTATTTACCATGTCGAGGATCACATTTCACCATCTGATTTGACGGCTCAAAGCAGGCATTGGTTATGTCAGCCACAGAAAGCTGCTCATGATACGCCTTTTCAGCAGAGATCACTGGAGCGTATGTAGCCAGAGGGAAATGGATACGTGGGTAGGGCACCAAGTTGGTTTGGAATTCGGTGAGATCCACATTCAGAGCTCCGTCAAATCTCAGTGAGGCCGTGATGGAGGACACAATCTGCCCAATGAGCCTGTTGAGGTTGGTGTAACTCGGACGCTCAATGTCCAGGTTTTTACGACAGATGTCATAGATGGCTTCGTTGTCCACCATGAAGGCACAATCGGAGTGCTCCAGGGTGGTGTGGGTGGTCAGGATGGAGTTGTAGGGCTCCACCACCGCTGTGGACACTTGAGGAGCAGGATAGATGGCAAACTCGAGCTTGGACTTCTTGCCGTAGTCGACAGAGAGACGCTCCATCAGCAGGGAAGTGAAGCCAGAGCCAGTACCTCCACCAAAACTGTGGAAGATGAGAAATCCTTGAAGGCCAGTGCACTGATCAGCCTGTTGGATTTGTAGTAAATCAGCTTATTAGAAATTACATTTCATAATCATTAATGCTTCTAAGTCAAGTTTTTATAAACCATACCAGTTTGCGAGTTCTGTCCAGCACTAGGTCAATGATCTCTTTACCAATAGTGTAATGACCACGGGCATAGTTATTGGCAGCATCTTCCTTGCCTGTAATTAGTTGCTCTGGATGGAACAGCTGGCGATATGTGCCTGAGCGCACCTCGTCTGAAGAGGAAAGAAACTAGTTTAAATTCCTATTCTTTTCAATAGCAAATAAATAATAATAATTAATGGGAAATCCAACAATAGTTTGTATTTGATTGCTTGTTATAAGGAAATACATTTTTTGAAAGATATGTTGTTTTCCCAATATTTTGTCAAATGTTTTCATGATCATTTAGATTCATTATATTCTGTTCCTCAGGTTCAACTTACCAATCACAGTGGGTTCCAGATCAACAAAGATTGCACGTGGAACATGTTTCCCTGCTCCTGTCTCACTGAAGAAGGTGTTGAAGGAATCGTCTCCTCCTCCTATTGTCTTATCACTGGGCATCTGTCCATCCGGCTGGATACCGTGCTCAAGACAGTAAAGCTCCCAGCATGCATTTCCCATTTGGGCCCCAGCTTGGCCAACATGCATAGAGATACATTCGCGCTGGAGAGAGAAGGAGGGTAAAGTATATAAATATAGGAATATAAGTGTCAGCTGTACATTTGCTAAATACTCTAACATATTATGGCTGTCTAAGAAATTAAAGATACAGTAACATGGTAGCTTCAAATATTTAACTAGATCAGGGGGCCAGGTTCTCAGCAAATTTCCAAGGGGGCCTCAAAGTGACTTAACATTAGACAAAACAAGCTTTGACAAGCTAAATAAGCTAAAACAAGTAAAAATCAAAGTATTCATTAGGATTTCTAGACCTGGAAAAATATTTAATTACTAAAATCTTAAAATGCAATGGGCATTTTTATAATGAATATTCATTTAACTAAAGTTATGTTATTTTACTAGGCAATAACATTTTATTGTATAGAAAATGAAATATTTTTAAAACATTATTATCCATGAAATCATAAACGACTGGAAGAGTCATGGACATTCATTGGTTAAAAAGAGTGTGAACCCTGAAGAACGTTCTGTTCCTAAATCCTCTGAAATTCTGAAATTAAAATGATTTATTTTTAAAAGAATTATTTTAGTTACTTTTATACTTTATAGAATTTAGCCCTTTAAAATAAGTTTTGAAGGTAATACTTTACAATAAGGTTTCATAAGTTAACATTACTTAACTACTTTAGTTAACATGAACTAAGAATGAACAAAACCTCTACAGCATTTATTGATCTTAGGTAATGTTAATTTCAACATTTACTTATACATTATGGAAATCA
This sequence comes from Rhinichthys klamathensis goyatoka, assembly GCF_029890125.1. NCBI lineage: Eukaryota > Metazoa > Chordata > Actinopteri > Cypriniformes > Leuciscidae > Rhinichthys > Rhinichthys klamathensis. The sequence continues at coordinate 231,035 of NW_026607216.1, read as the reverse complement.
AATGTTGTATTTGTTAACATTAGTTAATGCAATGTGAACTAACAAGAACAAACAATGAACAGCTGGCTTTTTTATTAACTAACATTAACAAAGATTAATAAATACTGTAAATTACTCATTGTTAGTTCATGTTAGTTAATATATTAACTAATGTTAACAAATGAAACCTTATTGTAAAGTGTTACCATTTTGAAAACAAGCCTTCATGTTTTTTGTGGACAATGAGACGCCTTGGCTTGGAGTCAAAAAGGTTGAGAACCACTGAACTAGATGCGTTCTTTTATTGTTTTGAATGAGGAAATTTTATAGTTGAGTTTATTTTTAGTTGTTAACATGCTGGCTGAGCTCACCCAACGCTCAATACTGTAACAAATTCATGCATTTTCCTACGCTTTTGGACCTGTATTGTTCAATGTAGAACTCAGTTTATTTTCAATCATATTTACATGCATGTTTACCCTCTCATCTAGGCTTGGTCATAGGATCTTTAAAGTACAGGGGAAGAGACTGAGCGAGTTCCTTGGAGGCCTCAGTCCACCCCACCCCCCCCACCCCTGTCCCAGCTGTACACCCTTCTTTGTGTCATACACAGAGAAATCTCACTCGGGCCTTTTCACTAGAACAGTTCTATCTATTATTCTGCTATGCTCCAGCTTTTGTCACTCATGATCTCATCTACTAATGCCTCTTTGTATGTCAAAAAGACATGAATGCATTCATTCTGTGAGTAACAACTGCATTTTTCATGGTGTAGTTTCCCCTTGTCTCCTCTTTGGCTGACATAGGTTCAGTGAGCTATTTTGAGTGCAGATCCACCAAGCATAGATAAATGTTATATTCAGAAAAAGCGAAGTATTGGAGTTTCCTGCTGACATGTGTCATAGTCTGGGATCAGGATTTGAAGGCCGTAGCCACATCCTCTGTATAATGAAAGGCCAGCTCTGTGCCTGAAACATTGCATGGCTTAATGCTTCACTCTTAATCACTTTCATTAAAACGTGTTTCGATAGTTTAACTACAGTGCTGCTAACTTTGTCTTTGACACAAAAAATGACACATTATTGTAAGAGAATTATCAAAGTGTCATAGTGTTTACTGAAATCTCCTAGCATCCCTTACGTGCATAAAATGTAAAATAAAAAAATGTACTTGTGGATTTTAAGTCAGCGATTTATGAATAGATTAGAAGTAAGAATCGATCAAGCACTAAGAACTTACCATCTTGTCAGATTTCCCTTCAGGCCGACTTGAGGATTCGGAATAGAGAAGGCAGATGTGGAGAAGAAAGGAGAGGTGGGGTTTTTATAGAGAGGGAGGAGTAAGGGAGGGGGTTAACAGGAAGTGGGATCGCCCATTGGAGTGAGGATAGTCATTCAGAAAAGGGCCGTCCTTCCTACACAAGCATAGTCTCGCTCCCTCTTGGGAGTTTGGAGTCTGTGAAAAAAACCATCTGCCCCCTTTACTAGCTTTTTGGGCATTTGAAAAGATGCCAGCGATGATTTTTACATGCTATAAGTCAAAGTTCTTCTTGTTCATGTGCAACATGACTGCAACTGCAGGAAAACTGATATATTGGCTATTTTTTGTGATTCCTGCATGAAGAAAGGCAAGTTTAAAGACTTTAGGGTGAAATTGTCATTTCATATATGTAATTACTTCACAAGTCTTTTGCGTGAAAGACAACTTTTGTGTCGAAGTACTGTAAATGTAGCCCTATATTGGAAAACAGATATGTGTTTCTCACTGTTTACAAAGCAAAAAGAGCACTATTGACTAAGGTTTTCTATAGACATGGTTCTTTCTATACAGGAAGAAAATGAACACACGGGCCCAATTGTCATCAGACTTTAATTTCTGTGCTACAGTGAAAGCACAGACAATATCCAGCCTCTCATACTGATGCCCAATGACATGAACAAACAGCTGAATCATGAATAACAGCAACAGCAGCTGGTCATTTTTGTGCTGCTTAGACACTGGTGGGGGGAGGGGTGTCATGCTGGAAAATGTTCTGTTTTGTCCTGTAGGCCTTTATCACTTTTGCATGTGCAAATGTACATAGATGTTAAACAGATGACATGTCCAACAGTATATCATGAAAAGAGTGCAGGTTTTTGTCTCTAGACATTTGACTGCTTAATTCTATTGTATTTTTTCCAATTAATCTTTACTTTTTAATTGATTTAACTTTTGCATAAGAAATAAAATGTAGAAAAAGAACTGGGAACATTTAGTTAATGCGTTGGGTATCATGAACTAACAATAAACTTTTTTTTAGAGCATTTATTAATTTATTAGTTGCTCAAATGTTTGTTAATAATTAACATTGATAATATATATATATATTTTTAAAATCTATTAGTATAAATTAATAATTGCTGTAAAAGTATTATTCATTGTTATTTTATGTGGCTATTGCATTAACTAATGTTAACTTATAGAATAGCATTATAAAGTGATATCAAAGAATGTATAGCCTCCCAAAAAGAACACGCTAAAACTCATTTTATCAGATTAAAATATCTGATTACCCTGAGATTACAAAAAAACAGCATTTAAAATTCCACTCCATCCTCATCATCTCCCACGCTGTCAGTGCCGACTTCTTCATAATCCTTCTCCAGAGCTGCCATGTCTTCTCTGGCCTCTGAAAACTCTCCTTCCTCCATTCCCTCACCCACATACCAGTGCACAAAGGCTCTCTTGGCGTACATCAGGTCAAACTTGTGATCTAGACGAGCCCAGGCCTCAGCAATGGCTGTAGTGTTGCTCAGCATGCAAACAGCTCTCTGTACTTTGGCCAGATCCCCACCAGGAACCCCCGTTGGAGGCTGATAGTTGATTCCTACTTTGAATCCAGTGGGGCACCAGTCAACAAACTGGATGGTGCGTTTGGTCTTAATAGCAGCGATGGCAGAATTGACGTCTTTGGGCACCACATCTCCACGATACAGAAGACAGCAGGCCATGTATTTACCATTTCGAGGATCACATTTCACCATCTGATTTGACGGCTCAAAGCAGGCATTGGTTATGTCAGCCACAGAAAGCTGCTCATGATACACCTTTTCAGCAGAGATCACTGGAGCGTATGTAGCCAGAGGGAAATGGATACGTGGGTAGGGCACCAAGTTGGTTTGGAATTCGGTGAGATCCACATTCAGAGCTCCGTCAAATCTCAGCGAGGCCGTGATAGAGGACACAATCTGCCCAATGAGCCTGTTGAGGTTGGTGTAACTCGGACGCTCAATGTCCAGGTTTTTACGACAGATGTCATAGATGGCTTCGTTGTCCACCATGAAGGCACAATCGGAGTGCTCCAGGGTGGTGTGGGTGGTCAGGATGGAGTTGTAGGGCTCCACCACCGCTGTGGACACTTGAGGAGCAGGATAGATGGCAAACTCGAGCTTGGACTTCTTGCCGTAGTCGACAGAGAGACGCTCCATCAGCAGGGAAGTGAAGCCAGAGCCAGTACCTCCACCAAAACTGTGGAACACCAGGAAACCTTGGAGGCCAGTGCACTGATCAGTCTTTTGGAAGAGAGGAGAAATCAAGCTTACCAAAAATATTTCTACAGTCATTTTACAAACTGAATCAGACCAAAAAATATTACCAGTTTGCGAATACGATCCAGAACTGAGTCAATGATCTCCTTGCCGATGGTGTAGTGTCCCCTGGCATAGTTATTGGCAGCGTCTTCTTTTCCAGTGATGAGTTGTTCTGGGTGAAAGAGCTGGCGGTAGGTGCCTGTCCGTACTTCATCTACATTGATAGAAAGCTGTACATTTCAATCTGATTTTTTTTTCATCATTGTGGTATTCACATGCTATTTTAAATACCATACCATACCAATCACAGTGGGTTCCAGATCAACAAAGATGGCACGTGGAACATGTTTCCCTGCTCCTGTCTCACTGAAGAAGGTGTTGAAGGAATCGTCTCCTCCTCCTATTGTCTTATCACTGGGCAGCTGCCCATCCGGCTGGATACCGTGCTCCAGACAGTAAAGCTCCCAGCATGCATTTCCAATCTGTGTTCCAGCTTGGCCAACATGAACGGAAATGCACTCACGCTGCAGAATGAGAAATATTTTACTTTCATATTGATTTAACCATAAGATTATATTAAAATCATGTCTAATACAAAAAAGTCATGAGTTACCATATTGTATTTTGTCTTCCAGCCGATGCTCAGGGTTCGGAACGAAGCTCTGTGTCAAAGTCTGACACCAAACATATTTATACCTGGAGCATCATGCGGTAACTGTTCTCTGTAATAAGAGAAGTCACTGATGTCGATAGTATCTTCAGGCTGAACAATGAGGAAGACAAAAAGAAAAAGAATGAGGTTAGTGCGTCCTACACTCAGAGGACTAGTTTATTGTTAGGGCAAGATATAAAACTGAATAGACTGGTGAACAATATTACAAAAACCTACTTTGATCCTCTGGGGAACATTTTGACAAAAGCACAGCTGAGCAAACTATTTGCCTTTACTTGTGCAAAATCTTGGTTCATGTATTCTCAACACAAAGAAGCATGTATCTAAGAAAGAATTTGTAGGTTACTCATGTGAGGAGCCACTTTCATGAATTAATAATGGCTCCTCTTATTTCAGAGAGTTGGAGTAATGCGATACCCTGTGTGTGTGTGTGTGTGCTCTGAATGAGGTTTGTTGCAGGAGATTGAAAAATAGTAATACAATAGTTGCTCAGATTGAATTGTATGCTGAGAACTACACCTTAAAATTTCCTTTTATGTGGCTTCCTGAAAATCGTGCATGAAAGCGCATGTCACTTCCTTTTTCTTGTAACCTGAGTATCTGCTGTGATGGCAGAGCCTGTGCTGTTCAGAAACTGTGAACAGAATTAAGAGGATTTTATACTTCTCTGTCTCTGTGACTACATGTATCTGTTTACGAAAGTATCTGCCTCCAGAGCAATGTTAAAGTGATAGTTCACCCATGAAGAATGTCAGTTACCAAACAGTTGATGGACCCCTATGGAAGTCAGTGGGGCCCATCAGCTGTTTGATTACTGACATTCTTTAAACTATCTTCTTCTCTGTTCAGCAGAAGAAATAAATTCTTACAGGTTTTAAACAACTTGAGGGCAAGTAAATTATGACCGAGTTTTCATTTTTGGGTGAACTATAGGTATATATTTACTTCAGAAGTAAGACTTTTACTCATAATATGTGAGTATACTCATATGTGAGAAGATCAGATTTCACTGTTTCATGCTCTGCTTCCAGCCTCCCTCTGGCATTTATTGATCTTACAACCCAAAAAAAAAAAAGTATGCCAATGTTGTTTGGACTTTTTTGGGTTTCAAGGTAGAGTGTTATCCATGTAATTTTTGTATATTGTAGGCTTATGGATTTTGGTTTTCTTACAGATAAAGATTGACTCCATATGTCACCACTCACTTGCTAACCTCATTCAACTTTAATGCTTTGGTTGAACTCCAGAGATGGGATAAGTTATACTGGCTCCTAGCGGTTGTAAAAGTTAAACGACAAACATGCCATAATCTATAAACACTGCGTTTAGCGATTTGACCAGCAGATGGCAGAAGTTTTTTTTTTTTTTAAATTTTCAGAAAACCATATAGACTGTTTTAGCACATACGTATATATATTTTTACGTTTACAGCATGGCAAATTGTCATCTAGAATATGCAAATCCAATAAAATAAACATTTTGTTTATAAACATCTTACTTGGATACAGAATTTAAAAGCAGTTAGGGCATTCAAATCAGGTCATTATACAGACGTCACAACAAATCAGATGTCGTTATGCAAGCATCCGACTGCTTATGGTGTACTTTGCAACACTTGCTAGTGGGTATTTATTTATAATTTGTCTATGTTTTCAAATAGTGCATGTGGCTGGAATAAAAAATCATTAATTTTGGTAAAGGCCCATTTAAATGCCCAGCAAACATTGGACCGACGGCAACTTCGTGTCCTTTCATGTTTGCTGCATGGGTGACAGTACTTAATTAGAAATGCATTAAAATGCCAGAACAAAACCAATAATCTTTCATCTTTATTTGTTTGTTCTTCTTTTCATACAGAACATATTTGTCCATGTGGGCCAAGCGAGTGTCCAGATGGGTAAAACGTTTCAGTAGGCCTATGTGTCCCGCAATCACCTTTGTCTGGAACCCTCTGTTATTGGTATGTTTATCTTTAAAGTGGTAGATATAAAGTGAAAAGCAATACGATTACACTTTTAATGCGTGATTTGTTATGATATTTAATTGTTCAATCAGTATTCCTTCTGTGTCGCTTTAGATAGCACAGTCAGAATGGTTTGAAAATGTAAACTATTGCAACTTGCTTGAGAGAGTGTGATTATTATTCACCTTTTACCAAAAAGCTTATTTATTCAGCAAAATGCTCAACGGTGTAAATGTTTCTGAAGATAACTGATCCATTGTGCATTGTGGCAAAAACACCACTAGGGGACAGTATAACTCTAAGCCATGTGGTGAGGAGAATAGTTTCATTGTCAGATGATATAGTTTTAGTAAGAGTTTATATATTTAAAATAATTGAATAAAATACTAATTGAAAGTGCATGACTGCCAGCAGCCCTGTTAAAACCTTGTGTATTAAAACATTTAAACCATTATTATATGGATCTTGGGTTGATGAATGAATACATTTAGCAAAATGCACTACATACTACAAATTCCAATACACAAAAATTAGGATATTGTCTAGTGGGACAAAGCAAAACCAAATGCTAAAAATTGGAACGTTAAAAAGTGGAAATTGGAATTAGTCATTGAAAAATTCATGTCGACTTATTAAAAAAAAAACGATTTGTGGCATTCCACTTTTATTTGTATATATTATTTGCGAACACATAATCTCGTTTCCAGGTTCACATTCTGATAACATGAGAATCAGCTGCTTAGCCTACTGTAATATGCAGCTGATGAAATTAGGCAAAGGATCCACTAAGCAGTGGCCAACAGGTCTCAGAGCATCACAAAGAAATATGTTGGCCAATAGATTTACAACCATCAAGGTCAGCAAGCTCAAAGTGACGTCGTACCTCTTTCCATGTCTAAATTAATCACTAGAGTGACCTTAACCCTGTAGCTCATACACACACAGAGGAATGAATTACACTTTGATTAAGGTTTGCCACAGTTACGTCCTCGTCAACAACCCTGGGTCTCATGCTTACAGTGTATTTGATTGTCTTTCATGCATTACCCTTCCACTTTCTGTTTTTGGTAGCATAAGAGAACATGAAAGGCTGTTTTTGATGGAAAATTTAGAGTAGGAAAAATGTCTCTTATTTACAATTCAACGAAGCATGCTGTGTGATTAAGAAATTATATATCTTATGTAATCTAATTAAGAATATTTCCCATGCTGGATTTAGATGGAGCCCCTGGGAGCAACTAAAACACAAATGGTGTGAAACTGGCAATGGCATTCAGCTGTTAGCTGATTACATTGATTCCATTTATTTGTGACTGTTTTCCAGTCACTTGACTTCTGAAGGTGAGCATTTCATCTCCATGTAAACGCTTTGAGCCCGGAGCCCTTCTGTAGACTCTGAATCTCACGGAGCAGATTGGAAAACGCAAAGCGTTTTGGGATAATCAATACGGACATGGATCAATGCAGATAATTATTGATTTAATTCATTTACACACTCAACTTTCTCCTCATTCACTTATGCAATTAGAATATGAAGTTGGCAATATAGCATAGGCCTATTTACTAAAGTATCGTTTGCACATATCATCATCTATTTGAGAGTTGAAATTGGGAAATTGTAATAACATTTCACTGCACTGGTATGTGAGCAGTGATCTTAATCTAAAAACTTTTTAGCAGCCTAAAAAGACACTGTTAAGTTCTGTTCACACCAAGAACGATAACTATAATGACACCTGCGTCCACACCATCGGACGATACCGTTCTGTTTATTCTAAATGCATACACTACAGTTTTGTCGTCGTCTGCTTTAAATGCTTGAGCTCTTTAAAGGAAAAAAATTGTTCTGAAAGTGATTCCAACGATATTGTTTCTCTGTGCCATTATCGTTATAGTTGTGGTGTAAACTCTGCTAGAATTCTTTTACATTTAGAATAATTTTAGAACTAAATATTTATCAGTATAGTTATCGTCCTTGATGTGAACTGGCCTTTACTGTGGAATTCAGATTGAAGTTTTGACCTGATTTTTCATTTGGAACTTTTAAACCATATCTTAGTCAAAGTTATAACATGCCAGCTGTCATCGTGTTGTTTTTAGTTATGTAAGTTTGCAAAGGACAAACTCTTTTTGATCTGTTAATCATTAGCTACTTACAAAAACGTCCAGTCTTCTCAGCAAAACTTCTCAGAACTTTGACTAAAACATTCTGTAAAGGTTCTCTCAAAATTACGAACAAAATGTTCTTGCGGTAATGCAAATGTTAAATTTAAAGATAAATGTCCTCAAAACATTAGCATGAAAATGCTATTAACACATTGTTAGAGTAACATTCTTTAAATGTTGGTACGAGCAGTTTGACCATTCTTAATTTAAAATTTACATTCACGAGTTAATGAATCATCAGCTTTATCGGCCTCTGTTATGTTATAATTTTACTTTTTTTTATTGTAATGAAACCGTTTATTTTAGCACTATAGCTCACTGAGCATAATTTCCGTGAGAACATTGACAGGATGTTTGCATAACCAGAAAATTAACGTTCATATAATCAGAGAAAATGTTATTAAAACATTACAAAAAGGTAGTTTTGTCTTATTGGCTACACAAGGAATTATCTCAATCTGGGTTGTTAGGCTGAAGACATCTGTTCTTGGTGTGAGTTTTTGTGTGTGTGTGTGTGATTTTAGGCTTATGGTTTTGACCGTTTATACGGTCTCTCAAAGTTCTGATCATGGTTTAGTACTAATGGATTTACAGAATTTGTAACATGGTTTAATCCTGTGACAGTTAAAGCACGCTGGTAATTTATCAGTCATGTCTTAACGTGAGGTTTGATAGGGTCTAATTGGTGGATTAGGGCCTTGTTAAAAGCGATTAAGACTGATGGGATTGTGTGGCTGTGAGAGAGATGAGACAAAACAGGAGACACAGCACGAGTTAGGGGTGTCGGTGGGAATTAGTTGATTAAAGGAGCCTCTACAATGGCAGGCCCAGGAGGAGGCGTAGGATCGTGATTTATTCCTGCTAGTGGGTGGTGGTGTAACATTTGTGTATTCTTCCACACTGTTGTCAGAGCGAGAGTGAAAAGTCTTCATCAATTTGTACCCATTATCATGTCAATAGAATAAGAGGGGTTGGGCATAAGCACACACACACACACACACACACACACACACACACACACACACACACACACACACACACACACACACACACACACTTCTGTTCCCTCCTTCTGTGTGAGTTTTTGAAATAATTCAGTGGGATCTTTCCCTGGCACACATTCTCTCTCTCACTCGCTGTCACACACACACACACACACCCCAGAGTCCTTTTACCGTAAACCTTATTCATTTTCCTGAAACAGTGACATAGACGAGCCTTCATGGTGATTAAATGGACGGGCAGTGTTGGAACACCAGGACTTTGCTACAATGTTGCATATTTTATCAGAAAATGTGTAATATTGATATGCAACCATGTGAGCATGCATTTAATTATACCAAATGTTTTGCAAATGTTTCTACACTTAATCTATAGTTAGTTCTCACACTCAAGGTTACAAATAAAAGCTGAGTTTGGCCTAGCTGGAACCATTGAGAATTAATTTGCTAATTTCAAGGATTTAAAAGAACATTTTCAGAGTAGCCCATGATAACCCTTACGAAAAAGAAGTATACTTCAAGTTTTGAAGTTAGAGTATATTTTATGTAGTAAGTGCTGTAGTATACTTTATGTAGGAAGTATACTAATACTTTATGTAGCAAGTATACTTTCTGTAGCAAGTATACTAATACTTTATGTAGCAAGTATACTTTATGTAGTAAGTAAGCATGCTAATACTTTATGTAGTAAGTATACTAATATCCATGTACTAGTAGTAAACTTGAAGTGTACTATTTAAATACTGCTTGAGACTAAATTGGCCCACTTTTAGTATATAAAATTATACGTTTAAGTGTGCTATAAGTATAACAGTAGTAAAGTTTAAGTGCACAACTAGTTCACAACTACGTTTCTCATTTGTACTGCATCTGTACTACAAGTGAACTTATAAGTATAGTGGTTTACTATTTTAATACTTGTAGATTTTTTTTATGAAAGTACACTTTGAAGTATACTCTCAGTAAACTTCTAGTTAGTATGAAGTGTGTGTGTGTATATATATATATATATATATATATATATATATATATATATATATATATATCTTTAAGTGAATATAACATCATACTTAGTTTCTATTTGTATATTATTTTTGCACTTTACTATGCTCCTATTTAGGTATTCATTTTTTATACTTGAAATATACCTTTAACTGTACTTTAACTCTTTCCATTTTAAAAACATTTTATTCTAGCTTCATGCATCCTTTTTATCAACACTTGAATGTGGGTAAGTTTCATAAAACATTACATTTGCGTAAGCAATCTTCTTTCACTTGTTTTTGCTTCTTCTTCTTGATCCAAACACCTGTGTAGCTGCGTCCCAATGTGCATACTATCCATCCTAAATAGTATGTGACATTAGTAATTGTCAATACTATTTAGGGCAGATAGGGTGGATAGTATGCACATTGGGACGCAGCATGTGTTTGAATCCGGAGATTCTTTCCGAAGATGCGTAATAGCGCTCCCTACCGTATAACAGTAAAAAAACATGGATTGCTGGAAAATTCTGTCAATGGTGGGAAAGAGTAAAGTAGATTTGAAGTAAATTCCTATGTACACTACCAGTGGACTAGCCACAAAAATTCAGATACTCAGAATTAGTAACAAATCTGTTTTCTTTATAAATCAATATTTTCAAACAATGTATGTTTATAAAACAGTATGTAAAACTATGTGAAAAAGTATTTAAAAGGGTACTCAATCAAAAGAGTAAACACGACTACAAGCCAAGTATACTGCATTATACATTTACGTATATCCCGATCAAAAGATTGAGTTACTAGTATAGTCCAAATATACTTAGGCCTTTCTGTCAGTATAAGTCAAGTATACCTAAGTGCAATTTTAAGTATATTTCTGAGAATTACATAAAAAGTAGACTGATAGTATACTTTCTTATTTTTAGTTAAAAAGAAGCATACCACACTTCGACACTTGAATAAACTTCTTTTTCGTAGGGGTAAGTTTAGTCAAAGAAACAGAAATAGACATTTCTAGATATGCAGAACAGGAAAAGAAAATTTGAAAAGCACCTGAATCCCGAATCAAAGTGCATTTTAGTCCAATTCTGAACTTAATCTCCTGGTCTCTATTATTGACACTTTATATAATAAAAGACAGATTATGTATTCTATAACGTTAGCTATGCTGAGATCCTTTAATACCTCATACGCACTTAAAGTTCTCTGTGATTTGTTTTCATTGACCTGTAAACAATACCAGGTGTTAAAATGTCAACCATTTCCAAAGACAAATGACAATCTGTCCTTTGATGCTTATTAATTGAGGACTTCTGTTCCCATTGAAGAGTCACACTGCAGTATGGCTCTTTACCAATGCAAACAGCATAAACAAACAAACTCAGAGACACAAGTACGCAAGATTAAATTTGTGGGTGAGGTCATATGATTTAATAGAGAATTCATTGTCATTTTATTCTTTATTCAAAAGACCATTTTAGATGATCTAACTGCTGCTGAATAAACTTGAGGGAATGAATAGAAATTAATCCCCCATTCAAGTTTTCTTTGTCTGTAAGGAAGAAAGAAAAAGAAAACAGTTGATACTGTGCTTACAGTATATAAACTATTATATATACTATACTACTACTACTACTGTTATATTATTATATTGTATTAGACTGAATTAATGGCAAATGTTTTTCCTGTAGCACAACTGTTATAGCTAACAATGCCAAGGTCACAGGTTTGATTCTCACACCAATAAAATGTGTACTTGAAATGTACTATAAGTCGCTTTGAAGCATTTGTCTAATGCTTCAATTTAAATTGGCTATTTCAGTTGCATGCAAGTTTTTTTTGCATTGTACATTCTTTATGCAAAATGTTTTTGTATTAGTAAAATCCATTACACTAAGCATTCATCAGTGCTTGCAAAGGACATATTAATCACAGTATAGGGACAGCAGGACATTTAACTAATGCATGACCAGATGTACCATTAAGCAGTGCTGCAGTGTTTTAATTAGTCCAATTGCAGCGAGTGTCCAACCCTTCAACCACACCACCGCATTTAAGGGTTAAGCAGCCTGATAAATGGCTTCTGTCACTGAATACAAGTTTTTGGCTGTGCTGGGGCTCATTTCATCTGTCACCCCCCCCCCCCCCCCCCCCCCTTCTCCTCCTCCTCTCTCTTGTCTCTGTGGGGTCAGTCAGTGAGACGATAGTTGAGAGATTCCCAAACAGTAATCTTTTATCTGCCTGACTGACCTCAAGACCTATTCAGTCGAAAGCAACTAAGTGACATCTGTTGACTCTGCTTGAAAAGGACATCGCAGGCTGCATTTGTTTAAGTGGCTGTACACCCTTTGTGACCGCAGTGTCCCCTGCTTTTATTAACATGATGAGCTGTTAAACACTCCCACAAAAACACTTGTTTTGGTGGTGACATTAGCTTCTCTTGATGCCAAGTGGACAATTCACAGGAAAACAAATTCAGCTATAGTCACACATTAGACAAAAAAAATCGTATTATTTATCAGGCACTTATGAAAAAAACACCAAGATATATTAGTTGCCTAAGAAATCTTATTTGGAGAAAAACAGGTGGTGGAAACCTGTAGTTTTCCCAGTTAAAGGGATAGTTCACCAAAAATGAAAATTCTGTCATCATTTACTCAACCTCAAGTTGTCCTTAACCTTTATGATTTTTTCTTCTTCTGCTGAACACACAACTAAAGAAGATATGTGAAATAATACGAGTATGGGGGGAAAAAATACAATGGAAATCAATGGGGTCCATCAACTGTTTGGTTACCGACATTTTTCAAAATATCCTCTTATGTTCAGCAGAGTTCATGCAGGTTTGAAACAACTTGAGGGTGAGTAAATGATGACAGAATTTTCATTTTTGGGTGAACTATTTCTTTAACTTGTAATACATGCACTAAAATAGCTTGTGCTTTTAAAATTGATTCTGCATAAATGTTTTTTTTTTTTAATCTTATTAAGGCTGATCTAAGAGTGAATGACAAAATGAAAATGGTTGGAATAGTGTGCTTTAGCATAATGGTCTTATTTTAGAATGCATGTATGCAATGTATGACCTTCCTAGATTTGACTCCAAACATGTTGTGACCGTTCCTCAATAAATCATCCGTCTTAATCAAAGTAGAACCCTCCTCCATCACTAAAGCAGTGCAGCGAGTCCAATTCCACTACACAATGCGGCATAATGGAACTATTTATTTCCATAATGCCGCATTGTCACTGTGATGTTGTGCCCTCGGGACGATGACGGAGAGGCGGAAGGATCGAGGAGAGGTGACGAAGTGCTAGAACAGAAAGGGTGGGGGGTTTCTAATTAGCGAATGAAATTTCATGTTGGGCTCCATAGGAGATAAATTAGCTTTTGACAGCTCCTCCCTTTCAGCTTGTCAGAACCTCTGACAGAACGGCCAGTTAACGGATTGCTAATTCCTCTTTTAGGCCTCCCTGGTCCGGACTGCTGGTCCAAGACCATTTCCTAAATGGGCTGAAGCCATATGTAGAGCTGGCAACATGCCACTTTACACAGATGCAGCTATACAAACCCCATCTCATGCATAAAACGTAACAGTTTTGGTCGTGATTTCATATGAATTCATTCTACTTGATTCATATGGAAACATAAAAGATGAGATCGTACAAATTTTACGTATTAGCCACCAAGTTTCCAAAATGTAAAATTTGCCACGTGTATGGCGGCATAATAATGTCAATAATCGCGAGAAGATATGAGATCCTCGCGAGAGGAAATGAGATCCTCGCGAGAGGAAATGAGATCCGCGCTCGCACAAGCGAAAGCCGCATGCGCGCATATTACTTTTGCGCGCAGAATTGTAACCCGCGAGGAGAAATATGTGCTTTGAGCGCGCGCAGAATCCCATGTACAAGTCCTCTGCTGCTCGCGAAACTCTAACCTGCTTGCTCGCTCGCGGTTAATCTTTTTGGCAGTAGGTGGGCGGATCCAGTCGGCATCATTTCACTACACATGATTGGTTACAGTTCCTGTCCTCTGTGATTGGCTGTACCATTTCGCTGTGTGCCAAATTATTCAAACATGGAAAAACTTTATATTACTGTTCAACTGTGACTTTATAATTTCCAGTAATAAAACATGAATTTATTTCACTTCTTATGTATAGAGAGATTAAAGGCTCTTCCCTGGTTGATATTTCTGTATTATACATTCTTTATTCTAATATTCTGAGATATAGAGTTTTGATTTCCATGAGCTGTAATCATTGGCAGAACTATTCAGATAATTTACTAAAGTAAAAGTAATATCACACTGTAAAATTAAAAAACATGAATGCAAGTATTGAGTATGAAATAGAAATAGATGTGTAAAAACTCATTGTACAGTAAAATGTTCCCTGTCCCCTGAAGTCAAGTTTCCATCCACTTGTCAATCGAATTACAGTATCTGAAGTTCGGTAAAAAACCTCATGCGAATAAAGCTGGTGAAAGTGTGTTTCCATCAAACGGCTTTAAAGCGAATAAAAACCTGTGCGTAATGACGTCACATGCTGTTTTGCGATCAAATTGGTATATTGAATTGATTTGAGACATTTTAAGGTGTTTCCTTATTATTATTATTATTTATTCGCATGAGTTTTTTTACCGAACTTCAGATAATTCGATTGACAAGTGGATGGAAACTTGACTAGTGACTGACAGGGAACATTTTATATTGGAATAAAGAATGTATAATACAGAAATATCAACCAGGGAAGAGCCTTTAATCTCTCTACTACATGAACTTAAGAAGTGAAATAAATTCATGTTTTACTACTGGAAATTATAAAGTCACAGTTGAACAGTAATTTAAAGTTTTTCCATGTTTGAATAATTTGGCACACAGCGAAATGGTACAGCCAATCACAGAGGACAGGAACTGTAACCAATCATGTGTAGTGAAATGATGCCGACTGGATCCACCCACCTACTACCAAAAAGATGAACCGCTAGCGAGCGAGCAGGTTAGAGTTTCGCGAGCAGCAGAGCAAGGACTTGTACATGGGATTCTTGTACAGAGAAATTCTGCAAGTAATATGCGCGCGTGTGGCTTTCGCTTGTGCGCGTGCGGATCTCATTTCCTCTCGCGAGGATCTCATATCTTCTCGCGATTATTGACATTATTATACCGCCATACACGGGTGTGTCTCAGTTACACCTAAAGCAAACGATGACTGCACATTTTCTCAAACCTTATGTAGCCCCTCCCCTTTTCAGCTCTGCGCTCGTTGGGTTCTGTATTCCGGTTTGTATTTCCACATCACAAAGGTAAGATCTTACGAATTTATGAATGAACCGCTTGTTTAAAAATCTTCCTGCTCTACTGACATTAGTTATTAAATCCACTTCAGACATTACAGTGCTAATGATAACTTTCATTAACTCTACAATAAGGAAATCCACTTCACCAGCTAATTACTCTTCGACAACGATGCCATAGAAATACTACCGCAAAAACGGAAGTTCAAAGACAAAACTCAATATGGCTGCGCGTTTGTTTCTCTGGCGCATAAGGTCTATATAAACCTTCTTCATATGTTTCCATCCAAAGTTGCGAATTTAACTTACACAAGATTGTAGTATCGCATAAAACATTTGCGAATAAGGCGTTTCCATCCCATGTGTTCGAGAACAAAATCATCGCTTCCTGGGAAATTGGCAAAAAATATCTGTAGTAGGTTTCTGCAATCGAGAAAGCCATTGTGGCTCTTTCTTCCTACATCATAAATGACTTGCGTTTCAGAGTACGCAGACAAAACACAATAAACCCTGCCATTTTATCTTGCATTCCGATGCTTGTACACTCTTAAAAATAAAGGTTCTTTATTGCCATCTATGGTTCTATGAAGAACCTTTAACATCCATGGAACCTTTTCATTGCTCAAAATGTTCTTTATAGTGGATTTTACAGTATGAATTAATAGTGAACACAGGTTCTTCAGATTATTAAAAGGGTCTTTACACTAAGAAAAAAGTGGATCTTTTAACATCTGATCACTGAAAGTTTCTTTCGGGAGCACAAGATGGTTCTTCTATGGCATCACTGCCAAAACCCCCTTTTGGACCTTGGCTCAGGCATTTCAGAATGATCAAACCAAAATTTGAGAGATGCTGTACAATAAAATTGGGTTAATCCTATCCAGTCACATTGAGGCAAAGTCACGAGTTTGTTTGTTTTTTTGCACATTGAGGGATTTATCCGGTAAATGTGTTTCCATTGTAGTATAGGGCATGTCTTCTTATCGGATAAAAAAAATTATACGCCTCAATTGAGTGCATAGATTTTTTAATGAGGATTTTTTTAATTTTTGCACATCTTTCTTGCCGTTTCCATTCCAGCGATATCCCAAAATGCTCAAAAATAGGTGGATGGAAACATAGATATAGTCATTGATCTTAAGTGCAGCAGGCCTGTACAGTTCAGCTTATTGGCCGCTAAATTATTTTGAGTAGTGATAATGTCAATCTTATTATTATGAAACGTATTATATTGTTATTATATTATTTGATGATTTATTTAAGACAGTCGACATGGAAAAAATCTGAACTAGATTAAAATCGAATTAAAACTTGTAAATAAGCAGAAAGTTTTGGAGTTCGGTTTTTTTATAGAATTTACATTTCTTTTGTCCAAAATTCTGCATTTTCAAATCACTATTCATAAACCCGAATTTGTGATCATATGAACTTCTTTGTACAAAAGATCAGATGTTCTTGCTTCCATTGAAACACAATATGTTCATCGGAATATACCTAATTTCATTCTGAAATCTAAATTTTTCAATTCAACTTTTCACTATTGTTAAGGGGAAAATATTAAATTTGAACAATGCAGCATTTTCATAGTGTTCCCAAGACCCAAGTTTCAGTAATGTTCAAGATACTAAATTATTCACAAGTGAGATTTCTTTCTGGATGAGAACATGCTTTTTAGGACCCTTTCTGTGCCCCTTAGACTTGATCCCCTTATAGATCATCACACATTTAAATACACCTCGCAGTCTATGGAGTCACTCTGCAAATTGGCATAGATTTGCAAAGCAAATATTAAATTTTAACGACAACCTTCCAGACAAACACAGAGATTTAATTTGTGCATGTCATTATCTAAGAGAATATTTAATGAATTCCTGATGGAAATCCGATGCTGTAATTTATGAATGACAGGTTTATGATATAAAAGCACAGACATAATCAGTACATAAAGGGATCGCAGGCTGTACACAGATATTTGTTTCAGAGTTATTCACGATGGCTATTCAAATATTGGCTATTCATGGGAAATTCAAATGGCTAATGGTGTGTAGATATACATTTCGATTGGGGTTAAAAGCTAAAGGTTATTGTTTTTTGTAGTGTTTTTGCTTTTCTGCTTTCTACTTAAGATATGCAATATCATTCTTTTCTTTTAAGAAAGCATTGCTTAGCATGTGAACTATGGGAAGGGTGCACAATTCAGAAAAGTGAGGTGGTTTTGAATTATGGCTGCATGTGGTCCCTTCATTCCTGCCACAGTGAGGACTGTCTGATTAAAAAACATATAGTCTATTGGTGGGTGGGGCTGCTTATCCTACAGCAGGATTAGGTGCAACCATTCGGACGAGCAGGGCTAATTGAACTGTCATATTTAATTTGCTCACCTCTGACAGCCACACACACATACAACCCTGGATGAATCTGTGAGCTGACTAGGATGGTCCTGGAAGATAAACACAGAGCCTGATTAGATGTAGTAGTTATCCATCATACCTGTCCTGTTATATATCTCCAGACTGACCAAACACACACATACCCGTACACAAAGGCCACGGCAATTCAGCCCAGGCTTCTGTGCATGTTGTTTGATTTTTGCTTTGCTAATTAAATTTCACCCTGACATATAAAAATACGGCTATACTTTGGAAGTTATTACATTGTGGTCCAGGAATCTGGAATGATATCCCATAAATTATTGTGGCTCAGGAGCAGAAATGACCCCAAAGAAATGTACTGATTAAACTGTTTTAATATTTTATATGTCTGGAAAGAGATTGCATTGCATGTATTTAGTTTATTTATTTACTATTCTTTTTTTAATGAAATGTATACATTTCATTAGATGTTTCATTAAAATAAAAATAAATCCACCTATTTTAACTTATAAACATAAGTTTAGTTGCTGCCTCAAATTTATAAGTATAATCAAATTGGCTGTGCAAGTCATTTCAACTAAGGGGCCATTTAAATGACACTGTTTTCAACTAAAAACGGAAAACTTTTTATGCGTTTTGGCTGTTCATTTACATGACAATAGCGTTTCAGGGGGATGAAAACGCAAACTTTTGAAAACGGGTTTCATAGTAAAATGTCACCGTGTAAACTACAATAACGCGAATTTGTGAAACCAGTGACAGGCGTATTACATGTTCAGTCTATAGGCGTGTAGTGTTTCTTTACATAGTCACAGCGCCAACTACTGGCCTGGCATTAATAATACAGTGTTTTTAGTCATTTTTGCGGATCCGTGTGAACGGGGATCATTTTGACAATGTACACAAAAAAACGAATGAAAAACTTTTCCAATTTTAGTACATCATTGTCTTGTAAATGTGCCCATAAATCATAGTAAACTGACTTTAAAAAAATGAGTTGAATCTTGTATAACTTGAAAAAAAAACTTGAAATTGCTTAAAATATTTCGACGAGTTAAAGTAATGTAAAAACACACACTATATTGCCAAAAGTTGTAGGATATCTGCAGTGTTCGAATTATAATGTGAGCTTCGGGAGTTCGGGGGGGTACAGTTATTTCGACTGGTGACGTCACTTCTCTGTCATTTCTCTGATATGTGCATTTCAAGACGTTTGAAGGCCAAAAAAAAAAAAAAAGGATAAGAAATAGCTTTAAAACCATGTTAGCGGGCAGTAGATTATTTGTCAATACCTGCTCTCTCCATCACCCTTTCTTTCTCTCAGTCTCCTCATCTTGCCCTGTCCCTTCCCCTCCTAAAGCTGAGATTTTTTAATTTACTGAAGGCTAAAAAATGTATTATATTAATTCTCAATATGTACAAATTCATTATTAATCTCATGTGACATTTCAGAACGACACTGGATGCAATTGCAAATAACGCTTTATTAAAGATCACAATGACAGGTTGGTCAGAACAGACACAAAGAGGGTCGAGACGGCACAACACAGATGGAACAGTGGCGCAGGGACCCAGGTGAGCTGATGGTGCAGGTGCTGGTGATAATCCTCCGTGAAGGTGCTCGGTGATCCCGTGGTGAGTATCCGTGACTGCTTGTGGAAGTCCCGTGAAGACAATCCAGAGAACACGTAACGAGATACACAATCCACACCGGGAACGACAGCACGAGGAACAGGAATACCACTCAGCGACGACGACACGAAGAACAGGAATCCACTCATACACAGGGGCACGAGGAACAGGAACACACCAGAGACGAACAATGATCTGACAACATGAGACACCAGTTACTGAGCATATAAAGCCACATACAAAGTGAAACCAGCTGGCGCTGCTGATCAGAAGTGATCAGTGACCACGCCCACACTAAACACACACACAGCACACAAGACGAGAGAGAGAAAGTTAATTGATCAAACGTGACAGTACCCCCTTCCCTAGGGGCGCCTCCTGGCGTCCCCAGGACGCCTTACCTGTCGATTGAAATCATCGATCAGAGAGTGATCCAGGATGTCTCTAGCAGGTACCCAACTACTCTCCTCCGGACCGTAACCCTCCCAATCCACCAGGTATTGAAATCCGCGTCCCCTCCTTCTCGAGTCCAGAATACGATTTACCGAATACGTTGGTTCCCCGTCTACGAGACGCGGCGGTGGGGGAACCGGGACTGGCGGATTAATACGTGCGTAAAACACCGGCTTAATTTTGGAAACATGGAAGGCGGGATGAATTCTCCTGTACGCCGGAGGAAGTTTGAGGCGGACTGTCACCGGACTAATGATCTTGGTGACAGGGAACGGGCCAATGAATTTGGGGGCAAGTTTATTAGATACGGATCGGAGAGGAATATTTTTCGTAGAAAGCCACACCTTTTGACCCACGACGTAAACGGGAGGCCTTGACCTGTGGCGATCGGCCTTAGCCTTGGTGCGCTTCCCCGCCTGGAGGAGAGTCTCACGGGCTCTATTCCAGGTGTGGTGGCACCTCTGGACAAACGCATGAGCGGAGGGGACCGCGACTTCGGATTCCATACTAGCAAAAACTGGTGGTTGGTAACCTAAACTACATTCAAACGGTGAGAGGCCCGTAGATGACACTGGTAACGAATTGTGGGCGTACTCCACCATAGGGAGTTGTTGGCTCCAGGAGGAAGGATTCTTGGAAACCAAACATCGCAACACTCTCTCCAAGTCTTGGTTGTCCATTGCTCTGGGGATGAAACCCTGAAGATAGACTGACAGTCGCCCCCAGTAACCTACAGAACTCCTGCCAAAATTTGGACACAAACTGGGGACCCCTGTCAGAGACCACGTCTATCGGGAGGCCATGAAGTCGAAAGACGTGATTTATGACAGTTACCGCTGTCTCCTTGGCTGAGGGTAATTTGGGCAAGGGAATGAAATGAGCCGCCTTCGAGAACCGGTCCACGACCGTCAAAACGACAGTCTTACCCTGGGAGGGCGGGAGGGCGGTAACAAAATCTAGAGCGATGTGGGACCAGGGTCTCGAAGGGACTGACAACGGTTGGAGTAACCCATCTGGAGGTCGATTGGAAGTCTTACCAGTGGCGCAAACCGAGCAAGCCAAAACAAAATTGCGGATGTCACGAGCCATCATGGGCCACCAGAATCGTTGTCTGACCAAAAAACTGGTGCGGTTAACTCCTGGATGACACGCTATGCTGGAAGAATGTCCCCACTGAATAACTTCGGACCGATTCCCCTCTGGCACAAATAAACGGTTCGGTGGACACTCGGGCGGAGGCGTTACCCCTTCTAAGGCCGATAAGACCCTCGATTCGACCTCCCACCTGAGAGCGGAGACTACTATAGACTCTGGTAAAATACGCTCGGGAGTAGACGGGCGTTCGGTCTGATCAAAAATACGAGATAATGAGTCGGGCTTGATGTTTTTGGAGCCCGGGCGGTACGAGAGAGAAAAGTCAAAACGTCCGAAAAACAGTGCCCACCGAGCCTGCCTAGAGTTGAGTCTTTTAGCAGTTCTAATGTATTCTAGATTCTTGTGATCAGTCCAAACAATAAAAGGTACCCCTGACCCTTCTAGCCAGTGACGCCATTCCTCCAGCGCTAACTTGACTGCCAGCAACTCTCTGTTACCTATGTCATAATTGCGTTCGGCAGGAGATAAACGATGGGACAAAAACGCGCAAGGATGCATCTTGTCGTCTGAGGAAGAGCGTTGGGAAAGAACTGCTCCTACCCCCACCTCTGACGCGTCGACCTCCACCACGAACTGACGTGATGGATCAGGGGCGACAAGAATGGGAGCTGAAACGAAGCGGCTCTTGAGTTTAACGAATACAGCCTCAGCTGTATCGGACCACCTGAACGTCGTTCTGGGGGAGGTCAAGGCAGTCAGAGGTGCGGCTAGCTGGCTGTAGTTGCGAATAAAACGCCGATAGAAATTGGCGAACCCCAGAAACCTCAGTAGGGCCTTACGGGAATCTGGACTTGGCCAATCTATCACAGCCTTAACCTTGTCAGGATCCATACGCATTCCCTCAGACGAAACGATGTGACCTAGGAAAGGAACAGACTGTGCATGAAAAACGCATTTCTCCGCCTTGACAAAAAGCCCATTCTCTAGCAACCTCCGAAGCACTCGTCTGACGTGCTGAACATGCTCCTGGAGAGAAGATGAAAAAATCAATATGTCATCCAGGTAAACATATATGAACTGGTCAACCATATCTCTCAGCACGTCATTGACGAGTGCCTGGAAGACCGCCGGGGAGTTGGACAGCCCGAACGGCATGACCAAATATTCAAAGTGCCCCCTAGGGGTATTAAATGCGGTCTTCCACTCATCGCCCCTCCTTATGCGGACCAAATGATATGCATTACGTAAATCCAGTTTTGTGAAGATGGATGCTCCCTGCAACCTCTCGAAAGCTGAAGACATCAACGGCAAAGGATAAGTATTCTTTACCGTGATGTTGTTCAACCCTCGGTAATCAATACAAGGTCGCAAGGATCCATCCTTCTTCCCCACAAAAAAGAACCCCGCCCCCGCTGGAGATGAGGAAGGGCGAATGAACTTGGATGCTAGAGAATCAGAAATATATTTCTCCATAGCCTCCCTCTCTGGTACAGAAAGTGAATATAACTTGCCCTTAGGCGGAGACTCACCTGACACTAAGTCTATGGCACAGTCGTAAGGACGATGCGGAGGTAGAGAAGCAGCACGAGACTTACTGAACACTTCTCTCAGGTCTTGGTACTCCTCGGGCACGTTTGACAAATTCACTTCCTCCTCCTGGAACACAGAAACAGGTACAGACGTACACGCAGATACGAGACAAGACTCATGACACTTATTACTCCAAGCGGACACAGAATTCTGGCCCCAATCAATTCTCGGGTTGTGCAGTGTAAGCCAGGGGTGCCCGAGAACCACTGGTGCAATGGGTGAATCCATGAGGAAAAATGTGATAGTTTCAGTGTGGTTGCCAGATAAAGTGAGTGTAATGGGTTCAGAAACATGGGAAATGTTAGGGAGCTCTTGACCATTGAGTGCGTTGACGGATATCTTGTGATGGAGTGGGGAAATGGGGATGAGAAGCTGCTTAGCTAGTCTAATGTCCAAAAAATTACCTTCTGCCCCAGAGTCCAGTAAAGCCTTGGTGTCGTGAAAGTGAGTAGCCCACCTGAGCCTTACCGGGAGGAGAGTAGATGATGAGGTCTTCTCGGCGGAGATCCCACCCGATAGTAGCCTCACTGTTACTATCGGGCTTGCTCTTTTACCGGGCACGAATGGATGAAGTGCCCCGATTTACCGCAGTAGAGACACAGTCCTTGGGATCTCCGCCTTTCTCTCTCCTCCCGGGAAAGCCGAGCTCTGCCCACCTGCATGGGCTCGTGATCGGTGACGGGGCTGACCGTGTCCTCGCTTAAGGCGCGTGCCCTCTCCGTGCTGACGAAATGACGATTCTGGACGACCCGACTCCTCCTGCTCAGCCGAGCATCAACCCGAAGAGCCAACTCAATGAGTCCATTAAGTCTCGCGGGTAAATCCAACATGTAAATCTCATTTTGGACACGGTCAGCCAACCCATGCAGGAAATGGTCCCACTGCGCCTCCTCGTTCCATTGGCACTCTGCGGCCAAGGTGCGGAATTGGATGGAATACTCCGACACCGAGCGGTCTCCCTGGCGTAGATCGGCGAGTAGTCTGGCCGCCTCCCTACCCGCCACAGCCCGATCGAAAACTCTCTTCATCTCCTCCGAGAGTGCCAGGAACGAGGCGCAGCATGGATCTCGGTTCTCCCACACCGCCGTTCCCCAGAGTGCAGCCTTTCCAGACAGCAGGGTTAGTACAAACGCCACCTTGGATTGTTCCTGAGCGAACGTCCGCGGCTGTAACGAAAAGTGCATAGAGCATCTGGTCAAAAATGCTCTGCAATACTCGGGCTCACCTGCATATCCCTCGGGTGTGGGTAAGCGAGGCTCGCGAAGACTCAGATCCTGTGGGGGTGTGGGCTGAACGGGCGGTGTGGGTGGCGCAGTGGGAACTCTAAGATGTTGTAGCTGTTGGGTGAGCTCGGACACCTGCGCCACAAGTGCTTGAACCGCTCGACCCATGTTCTCAATGCCCTCCTCTTGTTGGTCCATCCTCGCGATGCTGTTGGCAGCGAAGTTGTCCCAGTTTGATGCGCTTGCTGCATCCATTGAGGTCAGATCATTCTGTGACATTTCAGAACGACACTGGATGCAATTGCAAATAACGCTTTATTAAAGATCACAATGACAGGTTGGTCAGAACAGACACAAAGAGGGTCGAGACGGCACAACACAGATGGAACAGTGGCGCAGGGACCCAGGTGAGCTGATGGTGCAGGTGCTGGTGATAATCCTCCGTGAAGGTGCTCGGTGATCCCGTGGTGAGTATCCGTGACTGCTTGTGGAAGTCCCGTGAAGACAATCCAGAGAACACGTAACGAGATACACAATCCACACCGGGAACGACAGCACGAGGAACAGGAATACCACTCAGCGACGACGACACGAAGAACAGGAATCCACTCATACACAGGGGCACGAGGAACAGGAACACACCAGAGACGAACAATGATCTGACAACATGAGACACCAGTTACTGAGCATATAAAGCCACATACAAAGTGAAACCAGCTGGCGCTGCTGATCAGAAGTGATCAGTGACCACGCCCACACTAAACACACACACAGCACACAAGACGAGAGAGAGAAAGTTAATTGATCAAACGTGACATCTCATGCCTAACATGATGAAAACGGCTTTGTTAATGTGTCTTGTCCCCTCACAATGACAGTAAACTAATTATTAGGCTACATTACATGAGTCACGTTAGGCCTATTAGGCCTATTTACTGTTAAAAATGGCGAAATTAGACTAAATTTTACTAGTTTGCCTGTTTTGTCATTCGTTTAACATTTATGACCTAAAAAATGGTCAATTATGAAATGTTTAGTTTAGCTACTTACATCTTATCTCGCACTTGACCATAAACTGAAGCGTTGAGTCGCTCTGCTAAAATTCGTGCTCAGCACAGCAGCTTCTGTGAACATTAAGCCTGCCTACTTTGATTTGATTGGTCATCTGAAA
The DNA here is from genome assembly GCF_029890125.1 of Rhinichthys klamathensis goyatoka. Taxonomy (NCBI): domain Eukaryota; kingdom Metazoa; phylum Chordata; class Actinopteri; order Cypriniformes; family Leuciscidae; genus Rhinichthys; species Rhinichthys klamathensis. The sequence goes on along the minus strand of NW_026607216.1, from coordinate 205,864 downwards.
TATTCTGACATTGATGAGCAGTGACAGACCAATGAGACTCAGATGAACACGCACACACACTGTCCCCTGTTTCTGACGTGCACTGCTCTGCGCCGCTGCGGATTGAAGATGAAGAGCGCGCTGAAATAACACGACTGAAGTGAACACGAATTTGTGTAGCCTACACAATTACTACTTATTATTATTTTTCAGTACCCCCCAAACTATTATTTTCATCCCTTTTGGGAGGGTCCAAGTCCCATCTAGGGGGGTCGGACCCCCCGTAATTCGAACTATGGATGTCTGCCTTTACATGCACATGAACTTTAATGACATCCCATTCTTAATCCGTAGGGTTTAATATGGAGTCTGCCCACCTTTTGCAGCTATAACAGCTTCAACTCATCTGGGAAGGCTTTCCACAAGGTTTAGGAGTGTGTTTATGGGACTTTTTGACCATTCTTCTAGAAGCGCATTTGTGAGGTCAGCGCATTTGTACATGTTAGACAAGAAGGCCTGGCTCCGCTCTAATTTATCCCAAAGGTGTTCCATCGGGGTTGTTGAGGTCAGGACTCTTTACAGGCCAGTCAAGTTCCTCCACACCAAACTTATGGACCTTGCTTTGTGCAATGGTGCGTCATGTTGGGACAGGAAGGGGCCATCTCTAAACTGTTCCCACAAAGTTGGGAGCATGAAATTGTCCAAAATTTTTTGGTATGCTGAAGTATTAAGAGTTCATTTCACTGGAACTAAGGGGCCAAGCCCAACCCCTGAAAAACAACCCCACACCATAATCCCCCCTCCACCAAACTTTACACTTGGCACAATGCAGTCAGGCAAGTACCATTCCCCTGGCAACCGCCAAACCCAGACTTGTCCATCGTCACTCCAGAGAACACGTGTCCACTCACTGCAGAGTCCAGTGGCGGCGTGCTTTACATCACTGCATTCGATGCCTTGCATTGCACTTGGTGATTTAAGGCTTGGATGCAGCTGCTCAGCCGTGTAAACCCATTCCATGAAGTCAAGTCAAGTCAAATATATTTATATAGCGCTTTTCACAATACAGATTGTATCAAAGCTGCTTCACAGTATCAATCAAAACAACTTAACAGTGTTTGTTTATTACTGGAAAAAAGACATCCAAGTTTGGTAGAGCTGATCAGTGGTATGATGGGTCATTTAATTTGAATATATTAATTTGAGCAAGCCAAAGGCAACAGTGGCAAGGAACCGAAAAACTCCATCAAGTGAACCGATGGTGTCCTAAAACTCCATCAGATGACCCAATGGAGAAAAAAAAACCTTGGGAGAACCCAGGCTCAGTCGGGTCCAGTTCTCCTCTGGCGTTTATGAAGTAGAGGCCGAATTTACAGTTACTGTAAGATAAAAAATTTATATGAATGCCTGGCTAAATAGATGCGTCTTTAGTCTAGTTTTAAACTGGGAGAACGAGTCTGAGCAACGAACAATATCAGAAAGGCTATTCCAGAGCTTCGGAGCTAAATGTGAAAATGCTCTCCCTCCTTTGGTGGATCTGGATATCCTAGGAATGACCAGAAGCCTCGAATTTAGTGATCTTAAAGAGCGCGATGGATTATAGGGCGATAGAAGATCCGTTAAATAGACTGGAGCTAAACCATTTAGAGCTTTATAAGTTAAAAGCAATACCTTGTAATTAATACGGAACTTTATAGGTAACCAATGAAGTGATGATAGAATCGGTGTTATATGATCATATTTTCTTGATCTAGTAAGAACTCTAGCGGCTGCATTTTGGACTAACTGTAGCTTGTTTATTGAAGATGCAGGACAACCAGCTAATAAAGCATTACAGTAATCTAGTCTTGAGGTCATGAATGCATGAACTAACTTTTCTGCATCAGAGACTGATAGCATATTACGTAGCTTAGCAATGTTTCTATGGTGGAAAAAGGCTGTTTTTGTAACATATGAAATATGCTTTTCAAAAGACAGGTTGCAGTCTAATGTAACACCCAGGTCTTTTACTGTAGCGGATAAAGTAACAGGGCATCCTAATATGTTAAAGTCGTGCTGTGAAAGGTTTTGTGGACGGTTTTTAGAACCGATAAGTATTACCTCTGTCTTGTCTGGATTTAATAAAAGAAAATTACGCGTCATCCAATCTTTTATATCTTTAACACAATCTGTCAATTTGGATAATTTAGCGTATTCATCTGGCCGTGATGAAATATATATTTGAGTGTCATCGGCATAACAATGGAAACTAATTCCATGTTTCCTTAGAATATTACCAAGTGGCAGCATATATATTGAGAATAATAAAGGGCCTAACACAGATCCCTGTGGCACTCCATAGTTTGCCGAAGTTATGATCGATTTTTCTCCATTTAAGTAGACGAAATGGTAGCGGTCAGATAAGTATGACCTGAACCAGCTTAATGCTTGTCCTTGAACACCAGTGTAGTTTTGTAGTCGATCTAAGAGTATTGTGTGATCTATAGTATCGAACGCAGCACTAAGATCAAGTAAAACTAGTACTGAGATACAGCCTTGGTCCGAAGCTAAAAGTAAATCATTTGTGATTCTAACAAGCGCAGTTTCAGTGCTATGACGTGGCCTGAATCCAGACTGAAACTTTTCATAGATGTCGTTTTCTTGCAAGAAACAGCCGAGTTGAGCGGACACAACTTTTTCTAATATTTTTGACATGAATGGAAGATTTGAGATGGGTCTGTAATTTGCTAGGTTATTTGGATCTAATTGTGGTTTCTTAATAAGAGGTTTTATAACTGCCAGCTTGAACGTTCTTGGAACATGACCTAAAGATAAAGATGAGTTAATAATATTGAGAAGAGGCTCTTCCACTATAGGTAACACTTCTTTCAATAGTTTAGTTGGTATAGGATCTAATAAACATGTTGTTGTTTTAGATGAAGTGATAAGTTTATTTAACTCTTTTTGTTCTATGGTTGTAAAGCATTGTAATTGTTCTTGCAGGGTGATAATTGCGGCTGAATTATAAGGCGCGAGCAAAGATTGAGCGTTATTGTACCATGGTGCTATACTTTTTTCTCTGACCTTTTTTAATCTAATGGGTGCAACAATATGGTGTGAGCGAGTAGTAAATTCCTCTACGGCACCTGTCAAAATGATTGATGACAGGTGGGCGTGGCTATCCTTTGATCTTCCCCCGCCCCTTCCCGCCCCTTCCTGTCCCGGCCCTTGTCCCGCCCCTTCCGGTTCCTCCCCTTCCGGTTACCTTTGACCTAGTTCCGCCCTTCCTGTTACCTGTGACCTAGTTCCGCCCCTTCCTGTTACAGCTTCTGTCAAAATGATGGATGATGACCTTTATCTAGTTCCGCCCCTTGCAGTTAAAAAGTTTCTGTCAAAATGATGAACTGTTTGAAGTTTGTTTGATCTAGTTCCGCCCCTTCCTGTTACAGCTTCTGTCAAAAATGATGGATTGTTTGAAGTTTGTTTGATCGTTTGAAGCTAGTTTGAGATGTATTGTACTTTGTTGTTACAGTTACAAAGCGATGGATTGTTATTTTTTTAGCGCATCCCCTCGCTATGCCTAAGCTTATCATAGCAGGTGTGTGTGAAAGTGATAAGAAAAACTATGAAAGTTTATCTGACACAAACGTAAAAAATAAATGTATTCAGTGAAGCATTTCCGATTAAAAAACGGAGACATTAAAATTGTATTAGAGTTGAATAATATAAAACATACAGTTTATGTAAAACCTCACCCCAAAAAGTTGAAACAGTTGTTGAACAGTTGTAAACATGTATGAATGATCTCCCTCTGCCTCAAAACATAGGAGCGCGCGTCTGTGTATTTCCCCCTCCCTACCACTCTCACTCCCACATCGCTTGGGACGCTGGAATTTTATCTGACTAAAGTTGAAAAAGCATTGTGTTAATTTTAAATTATATAAAATATATAAAATAAAATATATAATACAAAATAAATGTCTTACTGAACCAATTATTTCAAAATAAATAAATAAATACATCTTACAAGTTTTACAGAGTTGGAAGAAAAATCCCCTGCTAGAGCCGGATCTCTCTGAAAACTATCTCCAATTATATATTTTTTTGGACCGTAGGGAGTTAGGGAGTCGTTTGTGTGTGTGTGTGTGTGTGTGTGTGTGTGTGTGTGTGTGTGCACGTGCACGTATGTTGCAGCGGCAAGGATCTCCTCCCCTCCCTCCACATTGCTGGGGACCTTGAAAGTTTATCTCACACAGAAGTTGAAAAACCATGTTGTTCATTTAAAATCTTACTAAATTACTGAAGTTGAAAAGCATTCTGTTCCTTTAAAAGTGTATAAATTAAAATATATCATATATAAAATAAATAGTTTACTAAATTACTGAAGTTGAAAAGCATTCTGTTTATTTAAAATAAATATTTTACAAATTTACTGTACCAATTATGTTAGATTTAGATAAAAATAAAATCATCTTTTTCATTTTCACCAGGGTTGAAGTAGCTCCTATCACATAGATGTCCATATTGACCATTTAAAGTTGAAAAGAACCCCAGAGTATTTCTCTCTTTCTCACACCAGCGTTTGACAGTTAGAGGGGTGTGTTCAGTGATCAGAATGAGACTGTGAATGTTTTGCTAAATTTATTTTCATAGTGTATAAGCATTAAAAGTTTGAAATAGACCTTTTTAAAAATATGATTTTAATTAAATTCATAAAAAACAAATATGCTATATCGATGGTCTCTGAGGAAAACTTGACTATATTTTTTATTTATCAGGGTGCATGTAAAGAACTTTGAAATTTGCGGCTCTCACAACTTATCACACACATTGTGTGAAATGTTTAATAATTCCTCAAGTAGTATCTGTGAGAAAATCCCCACATATGGCTATAGTGAGAGAGCTACAATGAAGACTTTTAGAAACTGTGATGCCTCAGGCCGAGCCCCATTGATAGCCTGCTTATAAGCTCCTTCCGATCACCAGCACATCTTCAGAGAAATACGTTGCTTTACAATAATGTTAGCTTCAGGATATAGGGTGACAGAGCAGATGAGCCTCTGTGCATCATGTAATGTTAGTCTGCTAACGCCTTTCCAGAGCCAAAGTTTTGTTCGTACTAAATTTCAAAGCATTATCGTAAAAGTTTAAATATGATCTTTTAAAAATGAAAAGATTGTTTAAATTAAATCTTTATAGTTTTAATACATTCGTATGTTTTAGAAGATTACTGTAATGATTTTGTTTAACGGTGACCTAAAGTATAATTGTTATTAATATAGCCATAATGATTTTTGAACTGTAACAGCATATTCTACCCCATACACGACCATCACAGAAAACTACATTTTTACATTGTTTTTTACATACTGTTTTGCACTGGTTCCATAAAATCAAATAAAGTATATAACTCAATGTATAATGACAAATGTATTCAAACAATTTAACCTTAGTTTTAGCTAAATTAATATATATATATATATATATATATATATATATATATATAAATTATATATATAAATATAAAATAACTCGCACTCACAATAGCTTCACACCCTCACAGAGACGAGAGGAGTGACAGTCCAGATGAGCCTCTGGGGTCACAATGCCCCAGCATATGCAATGCTAGTCTGCTTTTCAGAGGTTTATTCATATTAAACTCGTTTAAAAGCATAATCTTAAAAGTTTAAATGAGATCTTTTAAAATTGAAAAAAAACTGTTTAAATCAAATCTTTAAAGTTTTATTAAAATCGTATCTTCTATTTATCTTCTTCGAAGACTTCTGTATGATATAAATTATTTTCATAAAGCTATTATTTTTACTAAACATTGTTTGTTCAAAAAATAAAAAATGTTATAAATCAAGAACTGTGCTTTGGCGTCTTAGATCTTATTTCAAATAGTTTTTGTCCATGCGACATGAAACATGTTGTCAAAGTTTGTCACAAAGTTTTTGTTTTAAAAGAAATCCCAGGACTCTACATTGCTCTTATTTAGATTAAGTTGTATCATTTAGAAAATCACCACACATCTTCAGAGACGCAATGTGCCTCTGTGCTCCATGACGCAGCATAAGTTTGTCTTGAGTGAATATTTAATTTTACTCGTCTTAATTCAAAGCATGTTCTTACTTTTTCTGCGGTAGCTACGACCTATTGTACGTATAAGATATATCATATTTACTTTTCTTGCATCTCTCAAACTATCCTTATTCATTGTGGAAGCACACAGGGTGAAACCCTTCACTGAGAATATACTATCGGTTATCTACTCAAAATATATGTAGAAGTTTAAAATGTTAGCATTTGTTGATGCGACAGGCCACATGAACAGACTTTGGGGAGAGCTGATGATACTATAGCAGGAAACATGCCCCTTTGACCTCCTCCATTTTTGTAGGCTTTTTTGTTAAATACCCCATAGCTTAGTCCTTAAAAGGTACGCTGTGTAGGAATTTCCCCATCTAGCGGTGAAATTGTATTTTGCATTCAAACGCATAGTGCTCTCTAGCGCTTCGCTTTTTCAAATGCATGTTGCAACTACGGTAACCGCTATGTGCCAAGAAGCTACGACATGTCGTCCAATTGCGCTTCATCGAGTTTAACTATACACGTTCTACCGTTATGTTGCCTATATAATGAATTACACAACCACGGAATGAAAAAGCTTGTAATTAAGACCATAACACTGACTTAACTGTCGACGAGAAAGCAGGACTTCAGTGTCCCTTTCAAAGTCTTTCTCCTTCATTACCTCTATCCACCTGGGAAAAGCTATCCCGATATTTACCGTCGTTTTGAATTTGCCGGACACGTTTCACTTTAAATAAATTTTTTAAGCTTTATCATGGCTACGAGGATTGCATTATGAAGTGCCGTGCAATCTTTCAAATTTGCCGGGGGAGTGGCAAGCGCCTCTCACTGACTTTCTTGTGTCCGTTTCAGATGGTTTCAGTCAGCCGGCTCTAAACGAAAACGTGTTGAGGTAGCCTAGTGCTTTTTGTCCCTCTCCGCTATTATAGTTCCCTTTCGAGGGAACTCGAACTGTGACGACACTAGGGGAACGCCCTTCAGCGTAGCGCGTCTGAATTTATGAATGAAACCGAATCCAATCCTATTGGCGTTGCGTGATGACGTAGCGTGTGACGGCATACACGGATGTGTACAAAGGCACGCCGGCACAAGCAAAGTCAGCTCTTTTTGCTATTCAGCAAGCGCTCTGTGTATGTGTGGAACAATCTGTCCTATTTGGTGTTGTATGTCCTGTTTAAGTCTGCATTTCAATACAGAATCTAGTAGCTCGGATCTAGCGTTTGCCGAGGCAACGCTTAGATTACGAGTGTACTTTGCAATAAGATTCTGTATCTGGGATCTCGCGTCTGCCGAGGCAGCGCGTAGGTCTTGGTTTGCCTTGCAACACAGAATCTAGTAGCTCGGGTCTCGCGTTTTGCCGAGGCAACGCTTAGATTACGAGTGTACTTTGCAATAAGATTCTGTGTCTGGGATCTCGCGTTTGCCGAGGCTGTCACGGTATACAAATCCATTTGCTTCCTTCTCGTCTCGTGTTATTGTTGTTGCATGAAAGCACGTGTGTGGTGGGCGTGAGTGAGTGTGTGTCATTCCTTGATCCGCTCCAGCTGGTCATCATCTCATCACCAGCTGCAGCCGATCTCATTCACTATTTATGCTCACAGTGTTCTCATCTCCATTGTCAGATCGTTGTTGGATGTGTCCGTGTTCCAGTCTTGTGTTCCTGAGTCTCTCGTCGTGTGTACCTGTGGATTTCGTCTTGTTCATGGATTATCGTCGGTTGGGGATTATCACCGCTTGTGGATCGTTTCTCATCTGTCTTCACTGCACCACTTGGGATTCACCACGCTGACCATCGACGTCCCTGTGTCATCCTCCACGCCCGTGTCTTTCTGTTTAGACTTCCACTTAATAAAGAGTTATTACCTGCTATTGCTTCCTGTTATTCGTTAAGTCATGACAGAACGATCTGACCCAACCATGGAAGCAGCGGGTACGTCAACATTTAGTTTGGAGGACTTTGTGCAACACAGTATGAGAAGAATGGATTCGCAGGAGAAGAATCTGAATGACACGGGTCGTGCGGTTCAAACTTTGGTGACACAGGTGTCCGAGCTGACCCAGCAGATTCTACTTCTTCGAGCTCCCGCTGCGCCACCCACACCAGCCGTTCCCCCCATTCCACCTGAGATCCAAGCGCACAGCGAACCACGCCTACCTGTTCCAGAGAGCTACGCGGGTGAGTCTGCATACTGTAGAGCATTCCTGACCAGATGTGCCATGCATTTTGCTCTACAGCCCAGAACATTTCAAAATGAGCAGGCGAAAGTGGCGTTTGTGTTGACTCTACTGACCGGTAAAGCAGCGCTGTGGGGGACGGCGGTGTGGGAAAATCAAGATCCCTGCTGTGCCTCGTTCCCGGCACTCTCCGCGGAGATGAGACGGGTATTCGATCGTGCCTTCGCGGGGAGAGAGGCCGCTAGGGTGCTGGCCGACCTCCGTCAAGGTGAGAGGTCGGTCTCGGATTTTTCGATCGAGTTCCGAACCCTGGCGGCCGAATGTCAGTGGAACGAGGAGGCGCAGTGGGACATGTTCCTGCATGGGTTGGCTGACCGTGTCCAGAGGGAGATCTACGCCCTGGACCTACCAACATCTCTCAACGGCCTCATCGAACTGGCTCTACGGGTGGACGCTCGGCTGGCTAGGGTCGGGAGCAGAGCTTTGTCCACCCGTTCTACAGGAGGAGTCGAGGAACAACGGTCCAGCGGCAGGGACACGGTCAGCCCAGTCTTCGATCACGAACCCATGCAGGTGGGTCGAGCTCGGCTTTCCAGGGAGGAGAAGGAAAGGCGGAGATCCCAGGGCCTTTGCCTATACTGTGGAGGCACGGGACACTTCGCTTACAACTGCCCGGTAAAAGGCCAAGCCCGATAGTAAGCATGAGGCTACTATCGGGTGGGATCTCCGCCAAGAAGACCTCATCCACATCTACTCTCCTTCCTGTAAGACTGAGATGGTCAGCTCACCAGCACGATTGTCGAGCACTTTTGGATTCCGGGGCTGAAGGTAACTTCATGGACAGCACTTTTGCACACAGATTTCAGATTCCCCTCAAACCACTCACACAAAGGATTGATGTTCACGCACTCAACGGCCAAGAACTCCCCACCATATCATTTATCACGGAAAACATTACCCTCATCACTTCAGGCAATCACTCCGAGACTATTAGTTTTTACATTCTGGATTCACCCCTGGCACCCATTGTTCTTGGACATCCCTGGCTCATCCATCACAACCCCCGAGTGGACTGGCAACATAAAACTATACTGGAGTGGAGCAAGGAATGTCATAAGTCTTGTCTCGTGTCTGCTTGTCCGTCTGTGCCTGTTTGTGTGTTTCAGGAGGAGGTAGGGGATTTGTCTAACGTGCCCGAGGAGTACCACGATCTGAAGGAAGTGTTCAGTAAGTCTCGTGCTGCTTCTCTTCCTCCTCATCGTCCCTATGACTGTGCCATAGATTTAATGCCAGGTAAGTCTCCGCCTAAAGGCAAGCTATACTCACTTTCTGTTCCTGAAAGGGAGGCTATGGAGAAATATATTTCTGATTCTCTGGCAACCAAGTTCATCCGCCCTTCCTCTTCTCCAGCGGGGGCGGGGTTCTTTTTTGTGGGGAAGAAGGACGGGTCTCTGCGACCTTGTATTGATTACCGGGGGTTGAATAACATCACGGTAAAGAATACTTATCCTTTGCCGTTGATGTCTTCAGCTTTCGAGAGGTTGCAGGGAGCGTCCGTCTTCACGAAATTGGACTTGCGTAACGCTTATCATTTGGTTCGCATCAGGGAGGGGGATGAGTGGAAGACTGCTTTTAACACCCCCAGGGGGCACTTTGAATATTTGGTCATGCCTTTTGGGCTGTCCAACGCTCCAGCAGTCTTCCAGGCACTGGTCAATGACGTGTTACGAGACATGATAGATCAGTTCATATATGTTTACCTGGATGACATATTGATATTTTCCTCGTCTCTCCAGGAACATATGCAACACGTCCGACGAGTGCTTCAGAGGTTGTTAGAGAATGGGCTTTTTGTCAAGGCGGAGAAATGCGATTTTCATGCACAGTCTGTTCCTTTCTTAGGATACATCATCTCGTCTGAGGGAATGCGTGTGGACCCTGAGAAGGTTAAGGCTGTGGTAGAATGGCCAAGTCCAGATTCCCGTAAGGCCCTACAGAGGTTTCTGGGGTTCGCCAATTTCTATCGACGTTTCATTCGTAATTTCAGCCAGCTAGCCGCACCTCTGACTGCCTTGACCTCCCCCAGCACTCCGTTCAGGTGGTCAGATACAGCCGAGGCTGTATTTGCCAAACTCAAGAGCCGCTTTGTTTCAGCTCCCATCCTCGTTGCCCCTGACTATTCACGGCAGTTCGTGGTGGAGGTCGATGCGTCAGAGGTGGGGGTAGGAGCAGTCCTGTCCCAGCGTTCTCCCACAGACGACAGGATGCATCCTTGCGCGTTTTTTTCCCATCGGTTATCCTCAGCTGAACGCAATTACGACATTGGTAACAGGGAGTTGTTGGCAGTCAAGTTAGCGTTGGAGGAATGGCGTCATTGGTTAGAGGGCTCTGGGGTACCCTTTATAGTCTGGACTGATCACAAGAATTTAGAATACATCAGAACTGCCAAAAGATTGAACTCCAGGCAGGCTCGGTGGGCACTTTTTTTCGGACGTTTTGATTTTTCTCTCTCGTACCGCCCGGGGTCTAAAAACATCAAACCCGACTCTTTATCTCGCATTTTTGATCCTTCCGAACGCCCGTCTACTCCCGAGTGCATTTTACCGGAGAGTCTATTTGTCTCCACACTCGTATGGGAGGTCGAATCGAAGGTCAAGACGGCCTTAGAAGGGGTAACGCCTCCGCCCGGTTGCCCACCGAATCGCTTATTCGTGCCGGAGGGATTAAGGTCTGACGTCATTCAGTGGGGTCATTGCTCCAACGTGGCTTGTCATCCAGGAGTTTATCGTACTAAGTTTCTAGTCAAGCAACGATTCTGGTGGCCACTCATGGCTCGTGACATTCACAGTTTTGTTTTGGCTTGTTCGGTTTGTGCCACTGGTAAAACTTCCAATCGACCCCCAGATGGGCTCCTTCAACCGCTGCCAGTTCCTTCGAGACCCTGGTCCCATATCGCTCTCGATTTTATCACCGCCCTCCCACCCTCCCAGGGTAACACAGTCGTTTTGACCGTGGTGGACCGGTTCTCGAAGGCGGCTCATTTCATTCCCTTACCCAAATTACCCTCAGTAAGGAGACAGCGTTGACAGTCATTGACCACGTCTTTCGTTTACATGGCCTCCCGATGGACGTGGTCTCTGACAGAGGACCCCAGTTTGTGTCCAAATTTTGGCAAGAATTTTGTAAATTACTGGGGGCGACGGTTAGTTATCCTCAGGGTTTCATCCCCAGAGCAATGGTCAAACCGAGAGAGCCAACCAAGATCTGGAAAGGGTGTTGCGATGTTTAGTTTCCAAGAATCCTTCCTCATGGAGCCAGCAACTTTCCATGGTGGAGTACGCCCACAACACGTTACCAGTGTCGGCCACGGGCCTATCTCCGTTTGAATGTAGTTTAGGTTACCAGCCACCTATTTTTCCCAGTCTGGAATCCGAAGTCGCGGTTCCCTCCGCACACGCCTTAATCCAGAGGTGTCACCGCACTTGGACTAGAGCCCGTGAGACTTTACTCCAAGTGGGGGCGCGCACCAAGGCGAGGGCCGATCGCCACCGGTCTAAGCCTCCCATATACGTCGTCGGTCAAAAAGTGTGGCTTTCTACTAAGAACATTCCTCTCCGTTCCGTCTCTAATAAGCTTGCTCCCAAATTTATTGGCCCATTCTCTGTCACCAAGATCATTAGTCCGGTGGCAGTCCGCCTTAGTTTACCTCCAGCGTACAGGAGGGTACACCCCGTTTTTCACGTTTCCAAAATTAAGCCTGTGTTTCGTTCACACATTAATCCGCCAGTCCCGGTTCCCCCCCCCGCCGCGTCTCGTAAATGGGGATACCACCTATTCGGTTAATCGTATTCTGGATTCGAGGCGGAGGGGACGCGGATTTCAGTACTTGGTGGACTGGGAAGGTTACGGTCCGGAGGAGAGAAGTTGGGTACCTGCTAGAGACATTCTGGATCACTCTCTGATCGATGATTACAATCGACAGGTAAGGAGTTCTGAGAACGTCAGGAGGCGTTCTTAGGAGAAGGGGTACTGTCACGGTATACAAATCCATTTGCTTCCTTCTCGTCTCGTGTTATTGTTGTTGCATGAAAGCACGTGTGTGGTGGGCGTGAGTGAGTGTGTGTCATTCCTTGATCCGCTCCAGCTGATCATCATCTCATCACCAGCTGCAGCCGATCTCATTCACTATTTATGCTCACAGTGTTCTCATCTCCATTGTCAGATCGTTGTTGGATGTGTCCGTGTTCCAGTCTTGTGTTCCTGAGTCTCTCGTCGTGTGTACCTGTGGATTTCGTCTTGTTCGTGGATTATCGTCGGTTGGGGATTATCACCGCTTGTGGATCGTTTCTCATCTGTCTTCACTGCACCACTTGGGATTCACCACGCTGACCATCGACGTCCCTGTGTCATCCTCCACGCCCGTGTCTTTCTGTTTGGACTTCCACTTAATAAAGAGTTATTACCTGCTATTGCTTCCTGTTATTCTTTAAGTCATGACAGAGGCAGCGCGTAGGTCTAGGTTTGCCTTGCAACACAGAATCTAGTAGCTCGGGTCTCGCGTTTTGCCGAGGCAACGCTTAGATTACGAGTGTACTTTGCAATAAGATTCTGTGTCTGGGATCTCGCGTTTGCTGAGGCAGCGCGTGGGTCTAAGGTTTGCCTTGAAATTCAGAATCTAGTAGCTCGGGTCTCGCGTTTGCCGAGGCAGCGCTTAGATTACGAGTGTATTTTTCATTAAGATTCTGTGGCTGGATCTCGCGTTGCTGAGGCAGCACGTAGGTTTTAAGTTGCCTTGCAATACAGAAACTAGTAGTTCGGATCTCGTGTTTGCCGAGGCAGCATAGGTTACGAGTCTACTTTACAGCTTGCTGTGTGGGTGCGAGGCATGAACGATCAGCTCCTGAGGGTGCTGGCTATGTTCATTAAAAAAAAAAAAAAAAAAAACTCGCCGCACACGTGCGTTTCGGGTGTCTCAGCCTCGCGCCTGTTGACTTTCTTCTCGAGAGATGAAAGGCAAATTTATTGTGTATGACTCGTATCTCGCGTTTGCTAAGGCAAGCGCGTTACGGGTCTGCAATAAAATGGACACACGCGATCTGATAATAATACTGTTGTCTTTCTTCTCGAGGGATGAAAGCCAAATTATAACGTCTCGAATCTCGCGTTTGCTGAGGCAGCGTGTAGGTTACGAGATCGTTAAATTAAATATAAAACAGTATTCAGGTGTTTTTTGGCTGCATTTATTTCCTACAGCCTACCATTCAGACCGTGTTTCACTTATCCAGTGGTATGGCTGCATTTAATTCCGAGGAGTTAAAGAAATTAAAAGTCATATCTGACTTTAAAACTTGGTTAGATATTTTTTAGCCTACCATCTGAAGGAGAGTATCGCTCTAGAGGTCCCCCTTAGGAAATATATATATACACTCACCGGCCACTTTATTAGGTACACCTGTCCAACTGCTCGTTAACACTTAATTTCTAAGCAGCCAATCACATGGCGGCAACTCAGTGCATTTAGGCATGTAGACATGGTCAAGACAATCTCCTGCAGTTCAAACCGAGCATCAGTATGGGGAAGAAAGTTGATTTGAGTGACTTTGAACGTGGCATGATTGTTGGTGCCAGAAGGGCTGGTCTGAGTATTTCAGAAACTGCTAATCTACTGGGATTTTCACGCACAACCATCTCTAGGGTTTACAGAGAATGGTCCGAAAAAGAAAAAACATCCAGTGAGCGGCAGTTCTGTGGGCGGAAATGCCTTGTTGATGCCAGAGGTCAGAGGAGAATGGCCAGACTGGTTCGAGCTGATAGAAGGGCAACAGTGACTGAAATAACCACTCGTTACAACCGAGGTATGCAGCAAAGCATTTGTGAAGCCACAACACGCACAACCTTGAGGCGGATGGGCTACAACAGCAGAAGACTCCACCGGGTACCACTCATCTCCACTACAAATAGGAAAAAGAGGCTACAATTTGCAAGAGCTCACCAAAATTGAACAGTTGAAGACTGGAAAAATGTTGCCTGGTCTGATGAGTCTCGATTTCTGTTGAGACATTCAGATGTTAGAGTCAGAATTTGGCGTAAACAGAATGAGAACATGGAACCATCATGCCTTGTTACCACTGTGCAGGCTGGTGGTGGTGGTGTAATGGTGTGGGGGATGTTTTCCTGGCACACTTTAGGCCCCTTAGTGCCAATTGGGCATCGTTTAAATGCCACGGCCTACCTGAGCATTGTTTCTGACCATGTCCATCCCTTTATGGCCACCATGTACCCATCCTCTGATGGCTACTTCCACCATGTCACAAAGCTCTAATCATTTCAAATTGGTTTCTTGAACATGACAATGAGTTCACTGTACTAAAATGGCCTCCACAGTCACCAGATCTCAACCCAATAGAGCATCTTTGGGATGTGGTGGAACGGGAGATTCGCATCATGGATGTGCAGCCGACAAATCTGCGGCAACTGTGTGATGCCATCATGTCAATATGGACCAAACTCCCTGAGGAATGCTTCCAGCACCTTGTTGAATCTATGCCACGAAGAATTGAGGCAGTTCTGAAGGCAAAAGGGGGTCCAACCCGTTACTAGCATGGGGTACCTAATAAAGTGGCCGGTGAGTGTATATATATATATATATATATATATATATTTATATGTGTATATGTATATATTTATATATATTAATATCTGAGCTTGGGACTCTAGGCGGTGCTCTTGCCCAGAGCCTCCTGAGAAGACGGATCTGAGGACCATCCTTCAGTCCAGGAAGGCTAAGGGAAAGAGGTCCTAACGTATATGAGACCTCAGAGGGCGCCCCCCCGAGAGAGAGCGATTGTGGTCCCCTCTCTCGCCGGGCCCTCAGGGAGCTGGCGTCAGTATCCCGCCGTCTTTGACGCTTCGGGACACGCTAGCTCCCAGCGAGCACACACCGGTCTGTCTGCCCCAAAGGCTTGCAGTCAGTCAGTGTTCGGGTTCGCACACTGTGGGTCGTTGCCTTCACCTATGGCCGTGAGGGCTCACTCCACCAGAGGCATGGCGTCCTCTAGAGCCCTCCTTTCAGGTTTTACAGTCTGGACCTTCCCTCTACACCCGGTGCACGAGTGCTTTCGTCCTAGGTTGTGCCTGAAGTCAGTTCACACTAGGATGAGCAGGGTTCGTTGTGGTATAGTGGGTATCTCGTTCCCCTAGTGTCATCACCGACGCAGTTCGAGTTCCCTCGAAAGGGAACGTCTCGGGTTACGTATGTAACCCTTGTTCCCTGAGAAAGGGAACGAGACACTGCGTCGGTTCGCCACACCTCACCCTGCTTGGAGCACTTGCTTCATAGCAAAGAGCTGACTTTGCTTGTGCCGGCGTGCCTTTGTACACATCCGTGTATGCCGTCACACGCTACGTCATCACGCAACGCCAATAGGATTGGATTCGGTTTCATTCATAAATTCAGACGCGCTACGCTGAAGGGCGTTCCCCTAGTGTCGTCACCGACGCAGTTCGAGTTCCCTCGAAAGGGAACTATAATAGCGGAGAGGGACAAAAAGCACTAGGCTACCTTAACACGTTTTCGTTTAGAGCCGGCTGACTGAAACCATCTGAAACGGACACAAGAAGGTCAGTGAGAGGCGCTTGCCACTCCCCCGGCATATTTGAAAGATTGCACGGCACTTCATAATGCAATCCTCGTAGCCATGATAAAGCTTAAAAAATTAATTTAAAGTGAAACGTGTCCGGCAAATTCAAAACGACGGTAAATATCGGGATAGCTTTTCCCAGGTGGATAGAGGTAATGAAGGAGAAAGACTTTGAAAGGGACACTGAAGTCCTGCTTTCTCGTCGACAGTTAAGTCAGTGTTATGGTCTTAATTACAAGCTTTTTCATTCCGTGGTTGTGTAATTCATTATATAGGCAACATAACGGTAGAATGTGTATAGTTAAACTCGATGAAGCGCAATTGGACGACATGTCGTAGCTTCTTGGCACATAGCGGTTACCGTAGTTGCAACATGCATTTGAAAAAGCGAAGCGCTAGAGAGCACTATGCGTTTGAATGCAAAATACAATTTCACCGCTAGATGGGGAAATTCCTACACAGCGTACCTTTTAAGGACTAAGCTATGGGGTATTTAACAAAAAAGCCTACAAAAATGGAGGAGGTCAAAGGGGCATGTTTCCTGCTATAGTATCATCAGCTCTCCCCAAAGTCTGTTCATGTGGCCTGTCGCATCAACAAATGCTAACATTTTAAACTTCTACATATATTTTGAGTAAATAACCGATAGTATATTCTCAGTGAAGGGTTTCACCCTGTGTGCTTCCACAATGAATAAGGATAGTTTGAGAGATGCAAGAAAAGTAAATATGATATATCTTATACGTACAATAGGTCGTAGCTACCGCAGAAAAAGTAAGAACATGCTTTGAATTAAGACGAGTAAAATTAAATATTCACTCAAGACAAACTTATGCTGCGTCATGGAGCACAGAGGCACATTGCGTCTCTGAAGATGTGTGGTGATTTTCTAAATGATACAACTTAATCTAAATAAGAGCAATGTAGAGTCCTGGGATTTCTTTTAAAACAAAAACTTTGTGACAAACTTTGACAACATGTTTCATGTCGCATGGACAAAAACTATTTGAAATAAGATCTAAGACGCCAAAGCACAGTTCTTGATTTATAAAAATTTTAATTTTTGAACAAACAATGTTTAGTAAAAATAATAGCTTTATGAAAATAATTTATATCATACAGAAGTCTTCGAAGAAGATAAATAGAAGATACGATTTTAATAAAACTTTAAAGATTTGATTTAAACAGTTTTTTTTTCAATTTTAAAAGATCTCATTTAAACTTTTAAGATTATGCTTTTAAACGAGTTTAATATGAATAAACCTCTGAAAAGCAGACTAGCATTGCATATGCTGGGGCATTGTGACCCCAGAGGCTCATCTGGACTGTCACTCCTCTCGTCTCTGTGAGGGTGTGAAGCTATTGTGAGTGCGAGTTATTTTATATTTATATATATAATTTTTATATATATATATATATATATATATATATATATTAATTTAGCTAAAACTAAGGTTAAATTGTTTGAATACATTTGTCATTATACATTGAGTTATATACTTTATTTGATTTTATGGAACCAGTGCAAAACAGTATGTAAAAAACAATGTAAAAATGTAGTTTTCTGTGATGGTCGTGTATGGGGTAGAATATGCTGTTACAGTTCAAAAATCATTATGGCTATATTAATAACAATTATACTTTAGGTCACCGTTAAACAAAATCATTACAGTAATCTTCTAAAACATACGAATGTATTAAAACTATAAAGATTTAATTTAAACAATCTTTTCATTTTTAAAAGATCATATTTAAACTTTTACGATTATGCTTTGAAATAAATTTAGTACAAACAAAACTTTGGCTCTGGAAAGGCGTTAGCAGACTAACATTACATGATGCACAGAGGCTCATCTGCTCTGTCACCCTATATCCTGAAGCTAACATTATTGTAAAGCAACGTATTTCTCTGAAGATGTGCTGGTGATCGGAAGGAGCTTATAAGCAGGCTATCAATGGGGCTCGGCCTGAGGCATCACAGTTTCTAAAAGTCTTCATTGTAGCTCTCTCACTATAGCCATATGTGGGGATTTTCTCACAGATACTACTTGAGGAATTATTAAACATTTCACACAATGTGTGTGATAAGTTGTGAGAGCCGCAAACTTCAAAGTTCTTTACATGCACCCTGATAAATAAAAAATATAGTCAAGTTTTCCTCAGAGACCATCGATATAGCATATTTGTTTTTTATGAATTTAATTAAAATCATATTTTTAAAAAGGTCTATTTCAAACTTTTAATGCTTATACACTATGAAAATAAATTTAGCAAAACATTCACAGTCTCATTCTGATCACTGAACACACCCCTCTAACTGTCAAACGCTGGTGTGAGAAAGAGAGAAATACTCTGGGGTTCTTTTCAACTTTAAATGGTCAATATGGACATCTATGTGATAGGAGCTACTTCAACCCTGGTGAAAATGAAAAAGATGATTTTATTTTTATCTAAATCTAACATAATTGGTACAGTACATTTGTAAAATATTTATTTTAAATAAACAGAATGCTTTTCAACTTCAGTAATTTAGTAAACTATTTATTTTATATATGATATATTTTAATTTATACACTTTTAAAGGAACAGAATGCTTTTCAACTTCAGTAATTTAGTAAGATTTTAAATGAACAACATGGTTTTTCAACTTCTGTGTGAGATAAACTTTCAAGGTCCCCAGCAATGTGGAGGGAGGGGAGGAGATCCATGCCGCTGCAACATACGTGCACACACACACACACACACACACACACACACACACACACACACACACACACAAACGACTCCCTAACTCCCTACGGTCCAAAAAAATATATAATTGGAGATAGTTTTCAGAGAGATCCGGCTCTAGCGGGGGATTTTTCTTCCAACTCTGTAAAACTTGTAAGATGTATTTATTTATTTATTTTGAAATAATTGGTTCAGTAAGACATTTATTTTGTATTATATATTTTATTTTATATATTTTATATAATTTAAAATTAACACAATGCTTTTTCAACTTTAGTCAGATAAAATTCCAGCGTCCCAAGCGATGTGGGAGTGAGAGTGGTAGGGAGGGGGAAATACACAGACGCGCGCTCCTATGTTTTGAGGCAGAGGGAGATCATTCATACATGTTTACAACTGTTCAACAACTGTTTCAACTTTTTGGGGTGAGGTTTTACATAAACTGTATGTTTTATATTATTCAACTCTAATACAATTTTAATGTCTCCGTTTTTTAATCGGAAATGCTTCACTGAATACATTTATTTTTTACGTTTGTGTCAGATAAACTTTCATAGTTTTTCTTATCACTTTCACACACACCTGCTATGATAAGCTTAGGCATAGCGAGGGGATGCGCTAAAAAAATAACAATCCATCGCTTTGTAACTGTAACAACAAAGTACAACACATCTCAAACTAGCTTCAAACGATCAAACAAACTTCAAACAATCCATCATTTTTGACAGAAGCTGTAACAGGAAGGGGCGGAACTAGATCAAACAAACTTCAAACAGTTCATCATTTTGACAGAAACTTTTTAACTGCAAGGGGCGGAACTAGATAAAGGTCATCATCCATCATTTTGACAGAAGCTGTAACAGGAAGGGGCGGAACTAGGTCACAGGTAACAGGAAGGGGCGGAACTAGGTCAAAGGTAACCGGAAGGGGAGGAACCGGAAGGGGCGGGACAGGAAGGGGCGGGAAGGGGCGGGGGAAGATCAAAGGATAGCCACGCCCACCTGTCATCAATCATTTTGACAGGTGCCGTAGGGTATTTACTACTTGAGCGATCTAATGTTTAGAAGACCTAGCTTTAGAAATTGTTTTTGTTCACTAATAGCGAGGTTTTTTGTTTTGATAACAATTAGATTTTTTCTTGATCCCGCGGTAGATTTATTATTTGATCTCAGTAAACGAGGAATAGACACAGTTTCTATGCAATGTTTTACACTAGTATTAATATCAATTAAATTGGTGCAGTAGAGACTGTGATTTGGATTTTTGGTTACTAGTCAAACGGTATTTAATATCTTGGAGATGTTATCCGACAGAAGATCTGCCCCGATTCTACTTGGGTGTAAGCCATCAGCGCGGAAGAACCTCGGTCGCTCCCAAAACAGATTCCAATTGAAGCTCTCTAGGCACTGTTCTTGAGCTAATCTGAAGGCCACACGAAGTTTGGAGGTCTGTACCTATTGACTCAAAGTTGGCGACTTCTGCCCACTGTGCGCCTCAGCATGCGCTGACCCCGCTCTGTGATTTTACGTGGCCTATCACTTTGTAGCTGAGTTGCTGTTGTTCCCAATTGCTTCCACTTTGTTATAATAACACTAACAGTTAACTGTGGAATATTTAGTAGTGAGGAAATTTCACGAATGGACTTATTGCACAGGTGGCAACCTATCACGGTACCACCCTTGAATTCACTGAGCTCCTGAGAGCGACTTATTCTTTCACAAATGTTTGTAGAAGCAGTCTGCATGCCTAGGTGCTTGATTTTATACAACTGTGGCCATGGAAGTGATTGAAACACTTGAATTCAATGATTTGGAGGGGTGTCCCAATACTTTTGGCAATATAGTGTAGTTTGCCATGTTTTACATGATCTTATAATTTTTTTAGAGTGTAATGTCATGATTGGTATAGCATTCGATTTATTTATTTATATGAAATGTATAATGTCATGTTTGGTATTGCACATTTATTTATGTATATGAAATGTATAATGCCAGTATTGGTATTGCACATTTATTTACTTATATGAAATGTATAATGTCGTGTTTGTACTGCACTTTTATTTATGTATTTTTTCAATTTTTTTATGAAATGTATATTGCCATAATTGGTATTGCTCTTTTATTTATTCATTTATTTATAATGTCATAATTGATGTTGCACTTTATACATTTCATTAAAATAAATAAATAAATAATATCATTATTGGTATTGTATTTTTATTTTTTTAACTATAAAATGTAATTCCATATTTGGTATTGCACGTTTATTTATTTATTTACTTGTTTATGAAATGTATAATTTCATAATTACTATAGCATATTTTTTTATGAAATGTCTCAATTGGTAACAGCGAATTATATGTTTTTGTGTTTTTTTTATCTCAGCAAAAGAACCACCCACGATGCACCACCAGCTCCTGATGTTGCCACCATTTTTTCCAGAGCAACAGATGTTTGTAGCAGCTCTGCGGGAGTAATTATCCATCCCAGTCATCCTCTCTGTGTAGTACGTGCACGTGTGTGTTGAACTTTCTGTTATGCTTTGACTCAACAACGGTAGGATTTACCAGTAATTATCCAGAAACACACCCCTCTTGCCTCAGCCATTGTCTTGATGTCTCTGCAACATAGCTGTCATTAATCAAACGATTCAACGCAGGCCTGAACTGGTTAACCTGCACCGCCCAGCCCTGGTTACTGAGGAAGTTTTCAATTCCCTCTGGTCAATCACAAGGACACAAGAGTGCAACAATGGGATGGTTCTGAATGGATATTAAAATAAGATGCAACAATTCAGTGGAATCCAGCATGCAATTTTAACTTTTGGTAGGTCTGGACAAAGACTTAAATTCGCTGAGTAGGAAGGCTGGAATTGGAAATTAGACATCACATTAGCTTTAAAGCTGTCACTGAATCCTACACAAGCATAGCACATTGCTATTTTTTTACATCTGACCTAGAGCAAGAGGTCAGACAGTTCCGAAAGGGGCAGCCCATGTTGCATTTGTGTATGAATAGCTGTCTATTCAGTGACTCTTTTACAGTCTCTTGAATACAAGTGTTGGCTCCCTTCTGGACAGCCAGAATGCTGAGTGCTTGCACTTTTGGCAGGCTTGTTAGGCATCTGTGGTCTCCTTTTTTAGAAAGAGGACATTTATTTGTAGATGTCTTGAAAAAAGTGTTACCATTTTACTCACTCTTCAAATTTCAGAGTATACAAATTTATTAAAATCAAATCATTTTAAAGTAAAAATATTTGTAAAAAAAAAAAAAAAAAAATCTGTATTTGTATAGTTATTCAGTCCCCACATTTATAAAGCGTTTTTCAGCAATAACTGTATACTTGGGTCCTTTGTGCTATGAAACATTTCATTAATTTAGATGTGTTTCGGGTCCATTCACTCAGGTGTATATGCTTCAGGTTGCTCGGGTAAGCCAATTTTTAAATAGCACAGTTTCTGAATTGGTGGGGATCAGGGCAGAAACCTGCTCAATATTATGCTTTTTGAAAACTCCAGATGAGTTTTCACATGGAAAAAAAAAGGTGCTGCCTCAAATTTTTAAGTACAATCAACTTGGGTGTTTAAGTCATTTCAGCTTAAATTACATTAAACACTTAAAAATTAGTATACTTGTATAACTTGTTAAAAAAAGTTGAAAATTGTTTAACTTATTTTGATTTGATTTTTTGAGTTAAAGCAAAGAAAAAACATATGTTGTCATAACGTATTGATCATATAATTTGTACAGTGTGGTTCTGGCTTCCTTTGTGTCTTTAGTTCTTTGCACAGGGTGTTGAACATTTTTAGGGACCACTAGGCACCTAATTTACTACATGAATTTACTTATTGATATTATTGTGTACCTTTATTTGTAACAAATTATTTTCAATTGAATAATTCTAATTGATCTTCTTTTAAATGAACTTTAGTTTCATTTTCACAGCTGTCCCAACCCCAAAGATATATAGGCTAATGTGGTACTTACTGTATTTTATTGTTTGCAGAGGTTAATGCCTGTGTGCTCCCTGTCCTTTTTAACACAATGTTGCATTTAAAAAAGTTGTATTAATTGTATCACTTGTATAATATTTATAACCTATTGATTAATAATATTAGTATTTGATAACTAATTTGATTCAGTGCCTTAAAATAATAATAAATAAATCATTATTTGAAACATTTTATTATGCCATTTCATTTACTTTCATTTTATTTATATTGGAGAGAGTAGATTTCAGTCTGAAAAAATGAAACGATGTTAAAAACGTCATCTAACTATTTTAATTTCTGATTGAATGAAAAGCCGCTGACAGCAAGAATGTGCTGGGGATTCACACAATTGCAACTTTTTTTCATCAAATAGCACTTTTGAGCTGTTGGAGACAAATAAATGTAACACTGAATTACCATCACAGGTTACTTCAAAATATATGCCATTTATTTTTCTTTCCAGAAACGAAAGAAAATAAAGGCAGATCTTTTTATTATCTGTTCTGCTGTGTAAACTCTACCACTGTTAATGATTGACAAGTAGAAGCCTAATAATTGACCTTTATCTTCCTAATGAACTGAGATTAATTATAACCTCAAGGTCTTTTCTGGGAACTCACTGACAGTGCTGAGAGCATGAACAGACTTCCCATGAGAAAAACGGTTTGAAAAACAAATAGCTGATAATTAAATTGTTTAGACGACTTAAAACAGCAGTCTCCAGGTGTGAAAGCCATGACTTTGAGCTACTGAATAATATTGGCATGTTTCTCGTTTTTGAATCAATGATTTTTTTTCTTTCAAATTACGTAGCCTACTCCTTTCTTCCGTGTTGGCACGCTATACTGTCAGATCGTTATTGTCTCCAAACGTCTCAGCAGCTCAGTTGTTTCGACATTATAGTTAGGCTACTGGAAAAACAAGCAGCAAATTCCCGGCAAATAATGTCAGAACATCACAACTGCAGCATGAACGTTTGCGTGTCATGCTTGTCGATTTATTTGTGCATTAGTATATGTTTGCACCCGATAAGAAGAAATAGGGGTGAGCGGGTGGTCATGCAAACACACCGCATTACTAGTGTGTGTGAGAAAAGTAAGGCGGCATCGCACCTGCGAGCGCGCGGAGTGGAAAAGGTCAACGTGTTCGCCATTGTCCATTTGACAAGGTTAGTGTGAGTTAGCAATGTATTTGAACCTTTAAGTAGGCTATTTAGTAGGCCTACACCATTCAGGAAAAAACTTAAACTTAATTTCTGTAAGAGTGGAATTTATGTTTAATTCCTCCTCTGTGCACTATGAAGTCCTCTTCAATGCTCTAAATAAGCTACTTTAGTCAAGTAGCCTAGTAAAATTTGAATTACCATCTGAATGTGACATAACAAGAGCATAACCTATAGCCTATTGGGCTTTATCAGATAAACGACTGGCTATTCAGAACCAATATATTTCAGATTACAAGATTTGTGCACGTCATTTGACATTCATCTCTTTATAATTTGCATAAAAAAACACTAGGTTTCGATTCTATTCTTTCAAATGATTTTTTTTTAAAATGGCTATAAGCCTATTTGAAATATTTCTAACGTTGCCATTTTAATTAATAATTGGACTCTGTTATTACTGATATTCAATAAGGCTTACTTGCTAACATAAATCTTAAACATTTTGTTCCTCTAAGAATTTAATTATGCTACATGAGGAAAATCACGTTTAATAAAATAAAATTAAATTATTGTCATAACACGCCGTGTAAACCCAATCTTTATACAGTGAAATAAGAAACCAGTCGAAATCATATCGATAATGTTCGAATGAATAGCTATGTAAACTATTTGTGGGATATTTTGATTGCTGATGCTAGGCTGTAAAAATCCTTTTTCTGTAGGCTATACATTTGATTTCCCTAATCGCTTATTGTTGTTTTTTACGTTGCTGTTTTATTTATATTGTATATTGCCTAGCCGATTGCAAATATTTCGGTAGACACAAATTATTTTTATTAATCCAATTGTTGTGAACACATGTTTGTGGGGCCAATTTGTAATATTTCATATGTGTATCAATCGACCGATAAGTCGTAAGAGATGTGAATTGTATGGCTTGATGTTAAAATAAATTCCTGTGTAGTGAATTAATTAGAATGTATTGGAAGACTCTCAACTATAAGGGCATCCAAATTAACCAATCAGAGAGTGTTTAGGAGGAGCGTGCTAGAGCGCGAGACAGTCAAAAACTGATGCCTGCTCGCGCTCCAAGCAATAGCGTTGCGTCACGGGTATAGAGATGAAAACACTCAGTCATAGTAACAAAATATCCACAACTGTCTTAAAAAAATAGATAATATTATCGACGGACAAAGTAAAAGTTAATTGTAAATGCAGGCCTAGTGTGAAGGAAAAAAAAGGAACTCTTAAACTCATAACCATATTTTTAGCTCCTACCGTACTTTACACTTAAAGTTCGGCTCCATGGATAAGTCGAAGAACTTTCGAATAGACGCTCTGTTGTCAGAGAGCTCTCATCGGATAGTTTGCGAGGATTCCCCGGGACTGTGCAATGAAGACATTGACATCGAGCCCGCAACATGCAAACGGGCACAAAACTCTCCTACTCGCGCTTTTCAGCTTCAGACAGGGGTCATCCCCAAACCAGGCATGCTAAACATTTCTCACCCAGGATTTACGTCACTTTCTCAAGGGTCTATGCAAGGAATGTATCCCTCACCTATGTACTCCATCACGGCTTTTGGAGCGCAACATCCTACCTTCGCGTATTCTGGTTTTGCGCATCCGTACCCGGAGCACCTGAAAGCAGCAGCCGTGGCCGGTTCATTTCCGTTAGAACACTGGCTCCGGGCAGGACTCATAATGCCTCGCCTTGCAGACTACAGCGGTATGTGTGTCCCTTCTGCAGAATTCTTATTAGGATTACTTTCTAAATTGCCTATACTTTAAAAGTATTGTCGAGCCATTGAAAATGTCTAAATTATGCCTCTATAATGTAGCACTATAATGTAATTTTAAAGCATTTTTTTTTCAAGTTTGCTACAAGTTTTTTTTATTATTATTATTTTTTTTTTTAGTTTTCATAGTAAATAATATTACAAATACATTGATAAACCTTTATATATGCAAACATATATTCATGTTCTCTCTGCAAAAAGTGCACTCGCATGCCATAAATATTCTCTAGCATAATTGAATCAGTATTTACTGCTAACGGAACTATAATGTAAGCTTTTTTTTATTTTCAGTCTTTTCATAGCATCATAAATGACAACTCCAATAAAACAGCCTTCATCGAAACGAAAACTATAAAGAAACACTTAAAACAGCCTGAGCTTCATCAATAAAGTTATCTGGTAGCATTTATTGAATTTTCATTAAGTTAATGGTACTCTCTGGTGTTTTATTGTCCCGCTAAAGCAATATCTCCCAGCCCTGTCATCCACAATAAACTGAAGTAAAGCTGTTATCATTATCTATTAGGGGGGAGCAAGAGGTGAATATGTTGTTTGCTGCGTCTGCTTGGTGTCTTCACCGTATGTCTTTGTTTTTTTTTTTTGGCACAAGTCTTACACCTCTTTTATAAACAAACTCTCTTTTCAGGGGCACCTCAATCTGGTTTGATTGGAAAGTGCCGGAGACCACGCACAGCTTTCACCAGCCAGCAACTGCTAGAGCTGGAAAACCAGTTCAAACTCAACAAGTACCTATCACGACCCAAACGCTTCGAGGTGGCCACGTCTCTCATGCTGACTGAGACGCAGGTGAGAAGAAAGCAACACACTCACATGTCTATTCATAACAATTTTCTGTTTTAGTGAATTGATAGCTAATTTATATGAAATCGTACAATCTCAATTGTACGTTTTTGTACAATCTGCTTACGCCCCACTGCTGGTTAGGTTTAGGGGTAGACCTTCATATACTTTTTTTTCTAAAAAAATCATACATTTCATACAAATCACATTGTACGGATTCATATGAAATCGGTAATTCGTAAAATAGTTGTCTAATGAAATTGGATTGGGAGAAATAAGGGATCTGTGGCCACGTCTCTCATGTTGACTGATACACAAGTGAGGAGAAAGCAACACACTCTCACACTGAAAAGTTGCTGCCTTAAATTTTCAAGTACAATCAACTTGGATGTTTAAGTAATTTCAAATTTAATTACATTGAACTGACTTTAAAATTGTTGAATCATGTGTAATTGCTTAACTTATTTTGTTGAGTTAAAGCAATGTAAAAACATATGTTGTCATAACTTATTGATCATATCATTTTTTTTATAGTGCATGGCAATTCAGAACTATTTTATGTTTTAACGAAATGGTAGCAAATTTGTATGAATTTGAATATGTTTCGTACAACATGCCCGGTTAGGTTTAAGGGCTGGACCTTCATGCTTTTAAAAAAAAAAGAAAAACATGCATTTCCATACAAATCACACTGTACGAATCACCACCTTGTAAAATAGTTACACTTTCTCGTGAAATCAGGTTGTAAGAAAGAAGGGATAAGGTGAAAAAACATATTGCGAAGAAAGAAACAACTAAATAATTTTGATAATCATTCCAATAAAAAGCTCTTGAATATTCCCAAAAGCTAATACCAATGGATCAACTTTTATGCAAACGATTTTGATGTTTGTTATGTATTTTCCAGGTGAAGATTTGGTTCCAGAACCGACGGATGAAGTGGAAGCGCAGCCGTAAAGCTAAAGAGCAGGCTGCGCAGCAGGAAACAGATGGCTGTAAGTCAGGAAAACGAGGAAACAAGCCCAAAGACCTCAGTGGCTGCAGTGCACACGATGACGATGAGGATCTGGATGCAGAGGAGGAAGATGAAGAAGAAGAGGAAGAGTTCAGAAAATCCATTAACGTCGGTGTAAGCCTACCTCACCCTTCGGACTTCCTGCAGCACAGCTCCGCGCTGAGCTACAGCTCTCATGGCTCTTACTCTGATGACGACCTGGATGAGATCGGAGGAGACCGAAAGATCAGGCTTGGGTTATGAGGGATTAATGGCAGCTGTATAGTTGCATGTCCATTCATGAATTGGACTGCTAACTACATCAAGGTTTAAAATACAACACCTCAAGACTGAAAGTTAAGTTCATTGACGTTTATAGTCGAAAAGTCTTAAATAATTCATGAAAATGGTCTTCCAGTTTATTTGCACTTAATATTTTTTCTTGAAGGCTCCTTGTAAACTGCAACTGTACACTATTTCAAACTAACTTGTTTTTCTTATGCGATCAAACTCTTTACTATGTATGTTAATATGGACATTTTGGTTGAAAAAAAAAAAAACAAAAAAAAACAAAGCAGCTGTTGAACCAAATGAGGAGGCCTTTCCACTGAAAGTCACAGGCTGACTTGGTCTCTTAAACACATTTCGTTCGAGTGGATGCTGAGGAACAGAAGATTGTCCAGAGGTCATCAGTGTCAGCTTTCTTCCAGTAACCATTGACTAAGAAACACAGAGGAACTGCTAAATCCTCAGCAAATATTGAACAAGGGCAAACTGTGAACGGTTCATTAGTTAGTCCATTAGTTTATGTCATGTTGTTGCTGTTGGTGTCTTTAATGTTATTTAACTGTTATAGATTATATATCTAATTTATTCAACGTGATATCAGGACTCCGTTTGAAGGATTGTGTGACCTTCAAAGATTGCTGGTAAAATATGTACTTGGAGACAAAGGGAAATAAACAAAATTGAAGATGAGTTTCAGGCATTCTCTCACTTGCTGTCATTGAACCCATTTTGTTCTTTGAGGATGTGAAAATGCTGGAGTGCATACAAAAATAAATGTATAGGCTATCTTTATGCATCTGGCACATGAGCAAAAGGTTTAAAACTAAATGAATATTACCCGCATCCTATATTCATCGTCCCACTCTCCTCTCCCTTTTAACCTCTAGCTGACAGAGATGGTGATTAAAGCGCAGATGAATCTACAGTGCATTATAAACAACGAGGGCCCTGATATTTATGGCCACAGCCTCTCAAATATGAATTACTCAGGGGGGTTTACTGATAGGCAAATAATTAAGTTAATGAAGGAAAAGTAAAATAATCTACTCCTTATGCTGATGTCACCGGGCCATTTAATTTAAAAAGATGAATTACCTCAATGACCAAAAGAGCATTTTTACAGGGGTGTGGTGTTAGGCCAACAATTAAATATTAAAGCAGAGAAGGTGCAGTCAAGCTAGAATTGGACATATTTATATGTTGATTAAATGCATTGCAGTGACGGGAATAAATACCCTGCAAAACCAAAGGAAACTCGAGCACTCAAAGTGGCAAACTGTGAACATTTATCACGCATTTGGAAAATTGCACCTGCATTTCGATCTCACCTGAGGCTACTGTTGAAGTTTGAGAGAAAAAAAACGTCTCGCTGTATGTAAATGTCCCTTAGCTGTTTCCGTCGGCGTTGTCATGGAGCTCGAACACAACTGAACTGGGAGTAAAACTTTCAGCATGGCGAAACAAATAAATCGACACATTTCTATTCAGTTTTGGCGTCTTGTTTGAGATATAACTGCTTAAAATAAATCTACTGTGGTAAGTTATATTTTAGTAGGCTACAAAATGTAAAATAACGCGAGTTTTGCTATCGTATTAGTAGAAGGAACAAACGTACTAATAACGTGTGACTGTACTCGTAACATTAATAGTAATACTCGTAATAATATAAGTTGTTTTTATTGTTTAGCAATCGATTTTATGATTGATTTTAACAGAATTATAGAATTTATGCAATTTTAACGCCTTGTCGAGTTTTAAGTAATTTTATAAATCTAAAACAGAAAACCCACTGTATCTTTATCAATAATAACAATAATAATATCCTCTGAGTCAGTCACCTTTGCTGTCTCTGATTTTTATAAAGCAAATCACTTAAGCTAATAGAGAGGTAAAGAATTGAGTGACAGGGTCACATTTACACCAGCCTCGGTTAACCTCAGAGTCAGACAGGCATATAACAGATCCTGCTTTTGCAATAAATGTAAATCTATCACTTTAGCATGCAGCTGTTTAGAGTAATACAGATATTGCATAATGCAGTATGGACTTTATATGTTCATAATATCACTCAAGAAATTAAGGTTAATCTCTCTGATAAAGTCCCAAATCCTCCAAGTACTACAGCCATGTCTGATTAATCTAATTTGATACAAAAGCTGTGTGAAATAGTTTAATCCCCCGAATACAGCACCATTGACCTCTGTTGGTTTGTTTTAGTTGCAATGTTGACGGATAATCCAGTGAATCCTCTGAACTCAGGCATTCCCTTTGGAGGTGCACACAACCCACATAGAAAGGTAAGATGTGTTTTGAAAGTCAAAAAAGTCCACTTTATTTGTGCAGAAAAAAAGATGTCACACTCTATAGTTTAGCAGGTTGTCACACAGTTTACAATGGAACCTTTTAGACTGTGTGAAACAATTATAATTTAACACAACACATACGCATAAAACCATTGTAATTTTCCACAATAAAAATTACCTTTACAACTTGACAGCTAGCTCCTATTTCTTATTCATTCCATCCTCAGTTCTTATTTTTTGTTCATTATTACTCTTTTATGTCAACTATTTCATTTCTTCTGCTATTGTTTGCCACTGGTTTTAATAAGTTGAATGATTTTGCATTTGCTTTTTGCTATCAGTCTACTTTGCTGAAATACAATGCCCTCTGCCGGTGTAAAAATACAATAGACATTATGATGTGCCTACTTTGTTTTCAGAGGGTCTCAAGCCTCAGGTCAGGGGGCCTTCAGAAGAGAACCCAAAACTGCTTCTTTGGGGTGGAGACCTGTGCTGAGCTGGTCTGGGGAGACTGGGAGCCAGGGCTAGAATATACCAAATCTCTGTTCCTTAGAAGCGTACATGGAAAACTCCAGAAACTCACCGTCAGGTCAGTCCACTTAAAATATTAGCCTAACTCAAACAAGCATTCAAGGCTAAGTGTACTAGCAAGTACGCTACCTTAATTAGTTTGGGGTAATTTTACTTTTTAGTTTAAAGCTTGCATTTAATATTGTAAAATGTTATTTCACTTTAAAATAACTGTTTTTTATTTGAATATACAGTACCGGTCAAAAGTTTGGAAACATTAGTATTTTTAATCTTTTTGAAATAAGTCTCTTATGCTCTAGCCTGCATTTATTTGATCAAAAAAAAAAAAAACGGTAATGTGAATTTCTTTTACAATATAAATAATGGTTTTCTATTTTAATGTACTTCAAAAAATAATTTATTTCTGTGATTTTTCAGCCTCATTACTCCAGTCTTCAGTGTCACATGATCGATCCTTCAGAAATCATTCTAATATGCTTATTTTATACTCAGTTATTGTCAATGTTGAAAACTGTTGTGCTTCTTAATATTTTTTTGGGAACCTGTGATAGTTTTTTCAGGATTCATTGATGAATAAAATGTTAAAAAGAACAGTATTTATTCCAAATAGAAATCTTTTCTAATATAAATCTTTACTATCAACATCATTTAACACATCCTTGTGAATAAAAGTATTAATTTCTTTAAAAAAAGAAAAGAAACGGCACCTTTGAACGGCAGTGTATATTTTTACACAAGCTTTCTATTTTAAATAAATGCTGTTCTTTTTTTTAAACTTTTAATTCATCAAAGAATCCTGAAAAAAGTATCACAGGTAATACAAAAATATTAAGCAGCTCAACTGTTTCCAACATTATTAATAAATCAGCATATTAGAATTATTTCTGATGGATCATGTGACAATGAAGCCTGAAGTAATGGCTGATGAAAATTCAGCTTTCCATCACATACATTATATTTTAAAACATATTCAAATAGAAAAAGTATTTAAAATTGTAATAATATTTTACAATATTACATTTTTTTCTGTATTTTTGATCAAATGCATGTAGGCTTGAAGAGCATAAGAGACTTCTTTCAAAAACATTAAAAATAGTAATTTTAAACTTTTTACTGTATTTTAAAATACAATTTATTCATGTTATGCAAAGCTGAATTTTCAGCATCATTACTCCAGTCTTCAGTGTCACATGATCCTTCAGAAATCATTCTAATATGATGATTTGATACTCAAGAAACATTTCTTATTATTATCAATGTTGAAAACAGTTGTGCTGCTTAATATTGTTGTGGGAACCGTATTACATTTTTGTACAGGATTCTTTGATGAATAGTAAGTTCAAATCAACAGCTTTTATTAGAAACAGGCAGTGCTGGACGAAGTACACATACCATGTACTTGAGTAAAAGTAAAGATACTCAAGGTAAAATATTACTCAAGTAAAAGTAGAAGTGCTGCCTTTAAACATTCACTTGAGTAAAAGTACAAAAGTATTTGCCTTCAAATGTACTTAAGTATCCAAGTACTTTGATTTTTTTACGGCTATAATGTCCTATTATAATTTGTCACAAGACTCTTGCTTAATTCAGTCTAAGTGAAGACTAATGTCACTCTAAAAAACTGAAAAACTATTAAAACTGCATTTCGTGACACAATAACAGTAGTATTTTTAAATTTAACCTCTGAACGTTACTATTACTAATTAAATCATGACCAAATACAACCAAAAACAAACGTTCAGTCTTGCTTGTGAAAGGTAATTCCTCGAAAGCTGTTTTCAATTGTGTGGCGATTTGTACAGCCCCAAGCAGCGCACAAAACAGGCATTTTCTCAATTCCCGGTATGAGAGGTATGGGAAAGTTGCCATCCCCAACATGGCGGCGCCGTTGACGTACGCTGCAGCGGCCAATAGGGCGTCTATGTATTTATTATGTGTATGGTCACAACCATCTATGTTCGCAAATCTCATATTTAACGGCTCTGGTTCGCGCTTAGTAGATACCGCCAAGGCAAGTTCAAAACAAAGCGTGCGCGCTGTACTGTGATTGGTGGCTCGTTTGACCAGTTACGTTTTTATCCACTCATAAATAAAAAGGAACGACTGATTTTGAAAATGTAGTAGAGTAAAAAGTAAGATATTTGACTTTGAAAAGTAGTGGAGTTAAAGTAAAAGTCTCCCAAAATTTAAATACTTGAGTAAAGTACAGATACGCAAAAAAGCTACTTAAGTACAGTAACGAATTACATTTACTTCGTTACTGTCCACCACTGGAAACAGGAATTTATATTATAAATATCATATTATAATTTCCTGTCACTTTTGACCAATTTTATGCATCCTTGATAAATAAAAGTATTACATTTAACTTAATCTTTACGAAAATATTTCTGACATTGGTCAGGATTATACTGACGGATTTGTTTTATTTTGTCAATTTCAGACCTCCTGGGTCCAAGTTCTTCAACACACCATATCCTCAGACCATCCTTCTGAGCCCAGGAACATCTTTTTCACTCCCAGTTACTTTTCAACCTCTTGAGAAAGTAAAGTTTAATTCGTTTTCTTATCTGTTATATCATTTTAAATTTGTTATATCAATAATCCTGTGACTGTAATTAATTACGATTAATTGTATAATCAATATTCACAGCAAGTAAATACAGATCTTATTTGCATGACTAGAAGACCTGTAATGTATTGACTTTAATATGCACATCAATTGATTATGCAAAAAATATATTTGGGATTTGTGTATATACTTCTTTCTTGCCCTGCTCTTTCCAGTGTGAGTATGTGGACACTATAGAGTTTCAGGGTAAGGAAGGCACGTTCCAGGTGTCTCTGCGAGCTGTGATTCCTCATCATGACCTGAAGGTTCCAGACACGGTGATCCTGCCACCCTGTGCTGCCCGCCACAGCTCCCAAACCAGCTTCCTCTTTCGTAATTCCAGGTAAAGATGTGTTTGCATGGTTAAAGAGTTGCCACCTAAAGAATGTTTCAACTACTCTGTGTCTCACAGTATTGTACTTTGGGTATTATTTTGTGGGAAACTAGGTTGTCACAAAGGCAGCTGAGTTATGGAGAAAGTGTGAAAAAAATGAATTTTAAAACATTCGAATGCACATTTTCCCACTAGTAAGCTGCAGACAGGATTCAGGTGGTTTGTGGATCCTCCGTTCCAGCTGTCCCCTGAGACTGGACAGTTAAAGCCTGGAGAAGAATGCAGGGTTACAGTAGAATTCAAGCCCCAGCAGGCTGTAGTGTGCCAGGCCGAGGCCTGCTGTGCTTTCGGAGACGATGGGGAGAGCAGCTGTACTGTACTTCTGCGTGGGCTGTGTGAGTACACTAAGCTTTTGTTGGACTCTAAATGTCAATTAAATGTCAAAGAAGATAATGATGCTTAAAATTTGGTTGTGCAACATTTTAAGAATTTCAAAAAGCACATTTAGGGTTTTTACACTTGTAGATCGGTTCTCTCAGTTCTTTTGGTCCGGACCAACAAAGAAAATGATACATTTAATCCTGGTATGCTTAGCGTTCACTCTGTCAGCAACTTTAGCTGCAACTTTTTGTTTTTGCAGTGCTAGCAATCACACCAGAATTGGTTTTAATCGAACCAAACCTAGGGTATATTGTGGTCTTTTCTAACATTTCTCAGTTGTAAAATCATTCATTTTCTACATACAGTCGAGAAATAAATATTTAACAATTCTTTATAATCCTTTAAAGGCAGACCTACAATGAGCTCAGAAGTTGTTAATCTATGATATAGGATTTTAGAAGTGAAATTTCAACTTTATTAAAAATAGTCGTTTTTAAAAGCCAAATTCCAGAAAAATGACCCTACCCATAAGCCCACAGCAAACAAAACAGGACAAAACAGTGTACTCCCATAAACCATTGTAAATGACTAACTGAGTTAGTTTCCCTACACTCCCAAAATGAATATATATTTTAATATTTTGCATACATTTAAAATATATTGTTTTTTAATACTTGTATTTACTATAATCAAAAGTTTTAAATTTTTCATCCAATTATGTAATTTCAAGTGCTTTATGGGATTATAGTTTATTGTCTCTTAAAGTATACAGTAAACAAAAATGTTTACAAAGCTATGATTCATATCAGAGGTTGGTTTGGTTCATGGCGTAGAAATGTTAATTGTTGAAAAAAATTGTAAACAAAAAATTGTTTAATCCAAGGCCGCTAAAATGTGGGTGTCACTGTTATTACAAAAATAATGACTATTCATTGGTTAGACAAATAATCCTGCT
Source organism: Rhinichthys klamathensis goyatoka (assembly GCF_029890125.1). Lineage (NCBI taxonomy): Eukaryota > Metazoa > Chordata > Actinopteri > Cypriniformes > Leuciscidae > Rhinichthys > Rhinichthys klamathensis. The sequence continues at coordinate 171,115 of NW_026607216.1, read as the reverse complement.
CCAAATTCGATGCATTGGTTGAGTCATTGTTGCTATGCAGGAGGAATGTTAGTACTGCAGAGCCATAGTGTTGCATTTTTGTCGCTGCATGTTAAACTGGGAATAAGTATTTTAATATCAAAACTATCTCACATCACATTTAACTTCCTTTCCACAGCCAAGTACCCCCGCCTCCAAATCAGCTGCATGGGACAGGAGGAAGAATGTAAGGTGCTTGAGTTTGGCAGTGTGGCAGTAGGAGACTCTCATGAAAAGCACTTTGAGATCTACAACCTCTCCACTGTATGTTTCCCTCCACCCTGCTTTCTTTGCTCATTGAATATTTAGACATTACTCAGATATTTCTCTCTCAGAGTCACTCACTTTCTCCGTTAGGTGAGCACAACATTTAGTCTGTCCTGGCTGAGACGACCCCCTCTCATGGAGTCTGTGTTCAGCTGTGAGGTGCATGAGGGGAAGATCGCCCCACATTCAGTGTTGAAAGTCCCTGTCTGCTTCTCCCCACTCACAGTGGACCGCATAAGTGTGGATTACCTCTGTCTTACCTGTCCTGGAGCTGTAAGCGAAGACCTGCTCAAAGTGTTAGGCACCAGCATAGGTACAATGCATATCCAAACATCTGCTAATAAACATATCCAACGTGGTTTGATCGTCTTCTTCTGTCCACTATAGGTCCAATAGTGTCTCTAAGTACCTCTGTACTAGACTTTGGCTGTATTGAGGAGGGCACAGAGGTCACACACAATATTCAGATCATCAACTCCTCTGCAGTATTGGCTCATTACCAGTTTGATGTGGACACTGGCAGCCATAGTGTGTTCAGTGTTGATAAGCCTTGTGGGTCTCTGCCAGGCAGCAGCAAACTCACCCTGCGTGTGAAGTTCCGACCACAAAACCCTATAGCTTACCACAAGACAATGATCTGTTTGCTGCTGCACAGGGTAGGTATATCTATCTATTTATCTATCTATCTATCTATCTATCTATCTATCTATCTATCTATCTATCTATCTATCTATCTATCTATCTATCTATCTATCTATCTATCTATCTACCCATCTATCTCTATCTGTCTGTCAGTCTGTTTTTCGGCTTCTTGGTTGAATATCTACTCTTTCTTAACTTGTTTTCATTTGATTGATAGTGTAGTTCTGCTTTTCTTATTAAAGGAGCCACTGTTTATGGATTTGATTGGCACCTGTCACTCAGAGCAATTGAAGCCAGCCATTTTAAAGCCCAGACACCTGAGTGTCTACAGATTAAATCTGCTACGAGGGCTCACCTGTTACCCTCCTGACTTACTGAGTGCGTTGCTGAAAGAAGACCGATTAAAACTGGATGATAGCGGAGCATTGCAAATGCAGGAGGTGTGTGTTTGTCCATCTGCACTGTGGTGTAACATACAAATGCTCTGACATCTAAGAGTTAAGTCAGATTTCCTTTCATTTCTTTTAAATTCTTAGGCCAAAATCCTAACCTCATACTCCAAATCATACTCAATTCACAAAAAATAGGGTGTACCACAGCTATAAAAAAAAAGTTGAAATCTTCCTGGCAAATAAACCATGGATGTTACATCACATAACCTTGCATCTAACTTTTATTAGATTCCAGCAGAGGACACTGGCAACTCCACACCTCCCTTTAACCCACGAAGTCCTCTGGAGGAGTATTTCCATGTAAATTCTGCTCCTGAAGCGGAAACAGAACTTTACAACACCTCAAACTCCACCCGATTCCCCGTCCCCCATGTTACAGTTCAGCCCTCTGAGCTCCTTTTTTATGACGGCCCAGCATCTAAGTCAGTCTCTATCACCAACCATACCAAGGGCAAGATCTGTCTGACGTGGTCCAGTGAAGCAGAGTCCCCTTTCTCCATCTCTCCTCTCTCCTGTGAGCTGGGCCCTCTAAAGACCACAGCCTTCAGAGTGACATACAGTCCCAACCAGCAGAACATCTTTCATGCAGCACAGCTTGAGTGTTTCACTTTTTACAAGGTAATGTGAGACTAAAGAGACGTTCACACCGATAGTGATCCACAGTGAAAGAGGGACCTAAAGTCATTAATTTTCAACTAGCCGAATGACAAAATGTCTTGAAACTCGACCAAGTTCAGAGAAGTTTAACTATATGCAGTTAAGATGTGGCCCCGCCTACCAATAGACAATGTAGACAATGAGAAATGTCATGGTTCTATATAAATGGTCTCTGTCCACAACATACAGTGATAGAATTTAAAAATTGTGCATAGAAGTTTTCAGCATTCTGAGTCAATCTGATTCATGATAGAAGTTCTTCTTGTGCGTGATATGATGCATTATGTATGACTGCAATTTATATACGAATGGTTTCCCCTCATTTTAACCAGCAAGAATTTCTTTTCACAGTAGAACAACATCTTATTTTTACCATCAATATTAGTAATAATAAGGAATATTAGTTTGTGCTCAGATTTTCAAAAGCCATGATCAGTTGCACAACGCATCGTTAATGTTAAACTATTTGCAACCAACAGTATACCCTGTAGAAAAATCCAGCATAAACCAGCATGAATTCCATCTTAGTCTAGACTGGTTTATAGTGGTTAGAGTGGGTGTAGTGCTGATCTAGCTGGTGGACTAGTATGGTCATGCTGTTTTCAAGCTAAACTAAGCTGGTGTATCTGGTCCACCAGCACTCCTGCTTCCCATGCTGGTCACATCATGCAAAAATTATGCTGGATTTTTCAGCAGGGTAGTATATAGATTTGGTGACCTCCAGCAATTAAATCCCAGTCAGTTTAAATGGGACATAATGTGAACTTGAGTTCTGAGCATGAAGGTTTAATTGACTTGAATTTTGCTTTTGTCATCCCCAGGTTCTGAGGGATCAGAGAAATGTGGAGGATCAGACTTTGTGTCCACCCTGGTGCCTTACAGTCAGGGTGAGCGGTCACTCGTTTCAGCCTGGAAAAGAGCACTTCACCCCCAACATCTCTCTTCAACACCCTCAAGTAGTAAGTCTGACAATGGTGACATCTTTCAAAATAATGTCCAAAATCTGAAAAACAGGCAGCATACTAATGTAGGAAGGCACATCTGAATTCAATGCTCATACCATATCCTGTTTACTGACATTTCTTCATCTGGTTGATTTCAGAAGGCAGCACAGATGTATCCTTTGCTGCCTATGATATCCCACAATTCTGTGCTTTCAATCCTGAGAAAGTTGTGCAAAAAAAAAAAAAAAATACGGCATCTGAAAGTTGCAGTTGGTGGTCAGATTGTGCGTAAATGTACATTTTGTGTTTTGATGTAATTTCTACTGAGAAGTTACTATTGTAGTAATTAAATATTGGCTTAGCTGTCACCTAAGCTCTCTCTATTTTTTTGTAGATTATTAAATCGTTATGCTGCCCCATAAGCTTGCTTACACAAAGGCTGCTTGCAAAGTCATTTCCTGATAGGGCAGTGAGGCAACAACCAATATGTAGTGAGAGAGCATAAATGGAAAGAGACTGTATGTAAATATACTTATAAGGTTTTAACACCATCCATTTCCCTGCAGGTATTCCCTGCCCTGAAACAGTTAGCATACCGCAGTATTCTCCTGCAGAATACAGGAGACCTGCCAGTGATCTTCAGACTGGACCCAGACGAGTGTCCATCAGTATGTGTGCTGCCATCCAGTGGTCTGGTGCCACCTGGAAGCCACCAGATCCTCACATTCAGATGCACTCCATCTCCGGATCACTCTTCCGGCATCCCTTTGACATTACAGCTGAATGCCACCCCCAATCACGCACAGGTTAACACTATAATGTTTACAAAAAATAACATAATGTGTTGAGTTGCGGGAGTGAGTGGTTAAAGCCAACTGGATGAGTGATGAAACGTTTTGAACGACAGAGGAGAACGTTCAGTTGACTAGAATAATCTAGAATCATGAAAACTTCCCTAAATCTTCACATAATTTTTCTGTGGTGTCATTTGCCAAATGGCGTTTTCATGGTCCATTTTAGGCTACAAATGAATCTTTTGTAGGTACTGAATGTGGTTGCTGTAGCAGAGAAGCTTTCCATGAGTGTGGAGGAGGGTGGCAGTCTGTTCTTTCAGCCCACAGCAGTGGGCTCCTGCTCTGAGCGAACGCTGTGGGTGAAGAATCTGAGCAGGGTGCCAGTGGAGTTCAAGTGGAGGCTTTGTGGATCTGACCGAAGGGTTCTGACTGTACTGCCAAACACAGACATTCTCCAGCCCAATGAATCCAAGGTAAGGCTGCAGCATGAGTGTGGTGTTTTGGGGCATAGTAGTTTCGATCTTATTGATTGAAAGCATTTGTTTGTTTTCAGGTACAGAAGTGGTCCTTTGCTCCAAAGGAGGAGATGATGTACAACATGAAGCCTAGTCTCACGTTCTGGCCTGTCCAAACACCACAATGCAAGAAGTCCCGCCTTACCATTGAAGCTGTTGGATTGGCATCCAAAGGCTCTCTCCAGGTGTGTTACATTAGATTACATTCGCACAAAGCTGAAGATCATCATCATACATCTCTGAAGGTAGGGACACACCAAAGCGACGCCAAAGAACTAGCGCTGATGAAAGCCGACTGTGTTATCGCCTCGCGTCGCGGGAAAAAACTGCACTTAAAGGACAACTCCGGCGCAAAATGAACCTCGGGTGTAATAACACATTGGTACAGACTAAATCGTTCCCTGAGATTTGTTTTCATGATAATCGAATATAAAGAGTTTTATCTCTAAAAACAGTTTAGCTTATAACGCTAGTATATTGGGCATCGAGTAAGCAAAAAGAGATCGCTAGTTAATACCATTAACAAGGCTCAAATTAGCCCCACACTAACACGGCAGCATAATGAGTGTCCTTACATGCAAACCGAAGCATTGAGAACTTTGTAAGTGTATAGACAGTTTAATAAGAAGATACTTTACACAGACAGTACAATTAGCGCATACAGACAGCAGCCATCTTGGAAAACAGTCTCGATCAATCGAACCACGAAGGTGAGCGAACAGTACGTGTAGATATTGAAGATAAGATAAATTATATTTATTTTTTTATTTTCTCTGTTGCGTTCAGTGCTTCTCTTATGCGCTCAGTGCTTTCTTCCGGAAACAACGGACCATATGAGATTCCAAGTCACAGTTCAGCTCACGTATCACCGTGTTCGTGGTTTGACTGATCGAGACTGTTTTCCAAGATGGGTCCTGTCTGTATGTGCTAGCTGTACTGTCTGTGTAAAGTATCTTCTTATTAAACTGTCTGTACACTTACAAAGTTCTCAATGCTTCGATTTGCATGTAAGGACACTCATAATGCTGCCGTGTTAGTGTGGGGCTAATTTGAGCCTTGTTAATGGTATTAACTAGCGATCTCTTTTTGCTTACTCGATGCCCAATATACTAGCGTTATAAGCTAAACTGTTTTTAGAGATAAAACTCTTTACATTCGATTATCATGAAAACAAATCTCAGGGAACGATTTAGTCTGTACCAATGTGTTATTACACCCGAGGTTCATTTTGCACCGGAGTTGTCCTTTAAACACACCGAGAGAACTAGAGGCGACTGTCAGCTAAAATGCGCGTTCTGCGCCTGCGTGTAAATGAGACAACGGTCTATTTCTGCAGATTTATTCATCTATATTCGTCATTAAAAAAGGGAAACCGACGCTGCCGGCTGCAGATACACAAACCATAAACAAAGCAGTGTGTGGTTACCGTTTTGAATATCAATCCTGCTGTTCACTTTCTTTATTCCACTCTGCTCATGTTAATATTGAAATATTCGCCAAGGAACACTCAGGTAAGATGACGTAACATTAGAAAAGCCTTCTATCTGTACCGTTTTGACTTCTTTGCTGGCTGTTTTGCTATTATTCTCATGCACTAACTCGTTCACTAAGCTGAACTGCCAATCAGAGTCCCCTCTTTCACCCGACGCATGTTCAACATGTTGAATCGGCCCAAAAAAAAACGACGGTGTCTGACTAGAGCCAACGGTGTGGAACACACCGGAAAAACTTCGTCGCTCAAAAATGACCCGATGTTACCCGACGGCCGATCGTCAGCTTGGTGTGTCCCGGGCTTAAGACGTCAGTTAAAGAACGCTTCATCTGGAAGACATCTGTTGTGTACAAACATCTGATAAACAGCAGTTTTACATACAAACGGCCTAAAAAGACATCTTCTAGATGAAAATGCACGTTGCAAAATCTCTCCAATGTATGTGTGCTATCATGAGATAATCTAAAGATGATGATCTAAGGATCTAAAGAGCATCTTGTGCTTGAATGGAAATAAGAACATCTGACCATCTGTACAACAGAGTTTACATTATCAATGACAAAGATTTTCTTACATTTGATTAGTGACCTAGTGACTGGGTTGGACATTCTATAAGAAAATTATTGTCATAACTGTTTGTTACTTTGTAAAATGTTTTTTTTTTTTTCCAGGCAGAGCATCCTGTTATAGATCTGGGTGAGGTGCTGGTGGAAAGCTGTAAGTCATTTGAAGTTCCTCTACTGAACGACAGCCCTTGTGCCGTCAGTTACTCTCTGACCACACAGCAAAGTGTCACTGATACAGGCCTTCTTGAAGACATGACTCAAGATCCTTTGGGTAGGACTCAGTAACTCACTATTCTTATCCTACAAATATGTTTACTGGCATGTCAAGGACTCTGTGTCTCACTTTAAATGATTCACTTTCTACAGTATATTCAGCTATATACAAATAATGTGGGGGTTTTTTTATGGTGTACGAAATTTATACTTTTATTCATCAAGGATGTTAAATTGAATAAGTGACAGTAAAGACTTACAATTTATTTCAATAAATACTGTTCTTTTGATCTTTCTATTCATCAAAGAATCCTGAAAAAAATGTATCACGGTTTCCACAAAAATGTTAAGCAGCAAAAATATTATGGAATTGTTTTCAACAAATTAGAAAGATTTCTGAAGGATCATGTAACACTGAAGACTGAATTAATGGCTGCTGAAAATTCAGCTTTGCCATCACAGAGACAAATTACATTTTAAAATAGAATAGTTATATTATGAATTATAATATTATCCCACAATATTACTGTTTTTACTGTATTATTGATCAAATAAATGCAGCCTTGGTGAGAGACTTCTTTCAAAGACACAAAAATGTACAGACCCCAAACTTTTGAACGGTAGTGTAGATGTTTTATGTTGTACATATGATGATTGTTTGGTCTGTCAAGTCAATTAAGCTTTAATTTTTCAGTTCTGGAGATGGAGAATGTAAAGGGAACCATACCTGCCGACTGCAGGCTACCGATCCGCTGCACAGTGAGACCGGCTCGCAGAGCCCATTACTGCTGGACAATCAGTTACCATATCCTCAATGCCTCTGGTAGCGTACTAAAAAAAGCATCGCTTCAAACTGCAATTCCTGTGTGTGTATTAGACAATATTGAAACACCTTGCATACTACAACCTTCCAAAAGTTAGTCCAGTATTGGCCACCACTAACCAGCATAAACCAAACTGGACCATGCTGGTATTTTCAGATATGCCATTTTGCACATTTGAGAGAATATGACATTTTATCACAATGTAAAATTTGTTTTTCTGGTGGCCAGGCTCTGTGGGAGGAGAGCCCCAACCTATATGCCATGTACAGGCTGAGGGAGTGTATCCCACCATGGAGGTGATGGATATCCGTAGCTGTGGCAATGTGGAGGGGCTGAGTAAACTTCAGCTCTGGCGCCTCTTCAACCTGGATACACTCAACACTTATCTACGCAGAGATCCCAGCCCATCTGAGCTCACCTTCAGGGTGCCCACTAGACACAGGTAATACTTTAAACAGATTTTTTTTTTTTTTTTTTTTTTGCTTCAATTAAAACAGTTATAAAACGTTCTTTTGATATCTATTATATCCTTCTGCAGTTTTAGACATCGTCCCTCTATCTTTACGTCAGCCACGATGGATTTTAGCTTCAGCGCTGCTCCCCTGGGCTCAGACCCCACCAGTATTCTGCTTCTGTTTGAAAACCCAGGAAGCATTCCTGTAGAGTGGTGAGCATCCATAACTTGGTCTGCCAATAGTTTACGGTAGCAAATAAAGTCACACCGACAATATAAAGAAGTTATCAAAATGGTCTCCCTTTAGGTCATTCTTGTTCCCAGAGGACCAACAGATTGAGTTGGAGTACTGGGCTGAGACTGGAGATTTCAGTCCATCTGAGATCCACCTGATGAAGATTCAGGAGCACAGGCTTTTCTCCATCTTCCCACGGTCTGGTAAACTCCAACCTGGCCGACAGAGGACAGTGCAATTCACATACAGGTCAGGAAATAAAAGCACTGTAATGATTCTGCACTGAAGTGTTGTTTTATGATGCACAGCATATGCTTCTCTCCCAGACACGAATTTGTGGGGACAGATCGTCTTCCTGTCTTGTTGAAAATTTCACGTGGAAGAGAGATACTGGTGAGACAAATGATTCTTTTCATTACAGCACATGCATAGTTTTTTTAACAAACGTTGTATGATGATAATTCTCGAATCTTTTAGCTGAATTTTACAGGAATAACTGTGGAAAGAGATAGACGCTACATTCACCTTTCCTCCAATCGGCACATCTTTGCCCCAATGGCAATTGGTGGGTTCAGCCCCCCTAAACAGGTTGGTATAGGTTACCTGAATTGACGTTTTTTCCCGAAAGCTCTTTTTTTTATACACAAGGAAGTCTATATAATAAACTTTTTTCTTTTTATAATAGAATCTTACATACTGTATAAGCATTTATATTATATTATATTATATTATATTATATTATATTATATTATATTATATTATATTATTATATTATATTATATTATATTATATTATATTATATTATATTACTTTACGTTACGTTGACAAAACATCAACTAAACTATAATATTTGTTTTATTATTATTGATTTATATATTGCTTGCCAAAAATTTCCTCAGAATATATATTTAGTATATTTTGAAGTATCTACCAGCAGGGGCTAACAGGGTCATTCTAACCAACCAATAGGGCCTCAAGATTACTTAAAATTATATGAAATAAGACAAAACAGGTATTATAGTGAGCTAAACAACTAAAAATCTAAAGTAAAAAAAAAAAAGTCCAGTAAATCACAAACAACTGGAAGTTTATTGGTTAAAAAGAGTGGGATCCCTGAAGAACATTTAGCACTTAAACCGTCTGGAATCCTGAAATTTAATGTATATAAACTGTTGCATAGAGTTGCATAAAGACTTTTGCAGAAGAATTGACCCCAGCCTGGTGTCCCATTTTTCACCAATCAGTAGGCACTCACACTGTTCCCAGCCTGTGGAAAAAATCTTTTATCATACCTGTCCCAAAGAAATCATGCCCGATGGATAATAATGATTACAGACCAATAGCATTAACATCAGTTGTAATGAAATGTCTGGAAAAAATTCTGGTATCCCTTCTTAGAGCCGATACTGATCCGCTGCAGGATCATCTACAGTTTGCTTACAGGCACAGGAAAGGTACTGATGATGCTGTCAACAGTATTACGCACTTGATTATAAAACATCTAGAAGACAGCAAAGCTTATGCACGTCTGCTCTTCGTAGACTTCAGTTCTGCTTTTAATACAGTTCAACCTCACCTTCTGATCCAGAAAATGAGCCAGTTGAATGTTAACCCTTTCCTGATCAAATGGTATTATTCGTGTTTAACTAGCCGTACCCAGGCTGTGAGGATTAATAATATCCTATCTGACTCAAAAATAACACGCATAGGTGCTCCTCAGGGCTGTGTGAGCTCACCTGTGCTTTTTACACTTTACACTAATGACTGCACAAGTTCACACATGGGAAATTTCATCTTTAAATTCTCAGACGACACAGCAATCCTGGGTCTACTGCACAAAGACAGTGAGCATCCTCCTACCACTCTGAGATAAGGAACTTTGAACAGTGGTGTGATGCCAACAAATTTATTTTAAATGTTTAAAAAACAGAAGAGATGGTGTTTGATCCCAGAGCAGTCGGTGCTCACAGTCCTGTTGTCATTCACGATACTCAAATCAAACAGGTGTGCTCTTACAAATACCTCGGCATCTACATTGATAACATGCTCACATGGCAGGTTCATGTTGACAAATTATGTTCTAAACTCCAACAAAGATTGTACTTTCTGAGGAGACTCAGATTGTATGGTGTCAACAAAAAAATCATGACTGTGTTTTATCAGGCAGTTCTGGAAAGTCTAATCAGGTATGGGATCCAAGCCTGGTATGCTAATCTCTCTGTAAAATTAAAAAACAGACTTTACAACATTATCAAGACTGCATTGAAAATTGTGGGATGGAAAGACTATCCATCGCTCCAAACATTATATGAGCAGTCTGTGTAAAGAGGTGCACAAAGTATACTAGCTGACCCTTTTCACATCCTTCATCCTGAATATGTGCTTCTGCCTTCAGGAAGAAGGTACAGAGTGCCCAAATGTCGATTGAACCGGTTTAAAAACTCTTTTGTTCCCGTTTCTATTGGACTTTTGAATGACAAGGACAAAGGCCTATGATTGTCTCTGGTTTGGACTGATTACTTAACATTATTTATTGCTCTATATTATAATTTTTATTTAGATTGATCTATTCTGTGATTGATTTAGAATTTATTTTAATTGAATTTATTTTTTCTTTTTAATGTCTTATTTTTATTCTGGAAATGCAGCATACACTGTGCCCAAGACAAATTTCCATAAGGGGACAATAAAGTATACAATAATAAATAATAGATTAAGGGGGTCTCCAAATATATTGTTGTGGATGGGGTCCTTGAAGTCAAAAAGGTTGAGAACCTTTGTGGATAAAGTGAATAAAAAACAACATTTAATTGTATTCATTGTTTAATAATATTGGCAGATTCTTACAGTCATCTGCTAGATACCATTTGTTTATATTTAATAGTCACAAATATGCTAAATGTTTCATCTGCACAGGTGTATGAACTGTATAATGCAGGCACTCTCCCACTGAGGTACCACTTCGACACCACTCCACTGGAGGAGCTGATGGAGGAGAACTTCAGTCACCCGATCTTACAGTGTATGAACCCTGGCGGAGAGATCGAGCCAGGCCACACCGCCCTTGTGGAGTGGATCTTCTCCCCACTGGAGGCTAAAACATACAGTGTTAGTTACCACAATAACATCCTCTTAAAGTTGCCATGAAATGGAAGTTGCAAAAACAGTCCATGTAGTAACAATAGTTTTTATCTGAAAAGTAAACTTGGCAACTTTAATATGCACAACATTAAGTGCTGAGTTTGGTACACAACTCCATGTTTTACAGGTGGACATTCCAATTCATGTGGTGGAGGGGGACAGCATGTTTGTAACATTTGAGGGCCAAGGCTTTGACGAAAGAGAGTCAGAACCCATTCAAGTACAGGATGGACGTATTACTGTGCCTTGCACTCAAAGAATCCCAGTACCTGGACAAGTAAGAGTGCTTGATGATACAAGCCATATATAAGAAGTGTTCCACAATAAATGGAACCAGGAATATTCTCTCTCTCTCTCTCTCTCTCTCTCTCTCTCTCTCTCTCTCTCTCTCTCTCTCTCTCTCTCTCTCTCTCTCTCTCTCTCTCTCTCTCTCTCTCTCTCTGTGTAGGTGGTGTTCCTGTCTGAAGATAGAGTGTGTTTTGGTGATATCCCAGTGTGCTCTCGAAGTACACGCATTCTTTTTTTGACCAATGTCTCATACACAGACCAAGTGTTGTATAAGTGGAACGTAACAAGCACAGAATGCCAGCAGGTGTGTAGATTTTAGGTATTAGATCATGCAAAAATGAAAATTCTGATGACATTCCAAACCCATATACTGTTTGTTTGTGCAAAAGTCTTATGAGACACTTTTATAGTTCTTCCCTGGTGTTTTTTGGAGCTTGACAGAAATTAACTGTCACCATGGAACTATAAATTGTCATTGCGTGCAAAAGAGGTGCATGATTCTTCAGAAATGTTCCTTTTGTGCTCCACAGAAAAATTTGTATTGATCAGATAACATGGCCAGTCTACTCAGTATATTGACTATTGATCGTGTTTGTTTGTAATGTTGACCATAGACTGTAACGATCTGTCCTATGAGTGGTCGTCTTGCACCAGGGGAAAGTGTTCTCTGCATCGTGACAATACAGGCCTCAGGCAGCCCCGCTTTCTACCAACAAGACCTCCTCTGTGAGGTGACAAATACAAAGATACACCAGTGAACACATTCACATATAGACACATACAGTATGCTTATTTGATAAGGTTCCGTTCAAAAGTTTGGGGTCGGTATGATTTTTTTTTTTTTTTCGTTTATGAAAGAAATATTTTATGTTTACCGAGGCTGCATTTATTTAACCATAAATACTGTAAAAAATAAATAAAACAGTGATATTGTGAAATATTTTTTGCAATTTAAAATAACCATTTTGTATTGTAATACATTTTGAAATGTAATTTATTCCTGGATGACAAAGCTAAATTTCCAGCATCATTTCTCCAGTCTTCAGAGTGTCACATGATCCTTCAGAAATCATTCTAATATGATGATTTGGTATTATTAATAAGTATTTTTAATGTCATTGTTGAAAACAATTGCGATGCTTAATATTTTTGTGGTACATCAGTATTCTTTGATGAATAGAAAGTTTAAAAGAACAGGATTTATTTGTAATATAAATATTTTGTAACAATGTAGTCTTTAATTTCACTTTTGATTAGTTTAATGCATTCTTGCTGAATAAAAGTATAAATATCTTTTAAAAAAAAAATCTTACTGACACCAAACAGTAGTAGTTATGTAACACAATCATGACTACACTTTCAATGTTGAGTCAAGGCCACTTGTTTGAACTTTGGAGGAGAACTGACTTCATATAATATCCACATACATTATTTTGGGGCCACTGTATACTGGAAACACATTTAAATGTTTGTGGCTCTCTTTGACAGATAACACTTGTGAATATGCTAGCACAGTATCACAAAGACCTGCGACAGTGGGAGGAGGAGACAGAGAGACAGAAATATGAGTTTACTCTCACTGAGAAAGACCTGCTACAGACAAAGCAACTGGATAAATGCACTCAGGTCAGAAATCACACATCTTTAACGCTGACAAGTAGCCATTCACCATATCAAAACATGTTAAAAAACGAATTATCCTCCTCAGGAAGGTGCAGTGCTTGAACAGAAAACTGGCAAAAGAAAATATAAGGTAAACCACAAAGACAAGACAGTTAAGTTATGATTCACCCAAATTTTGAGTTTAATTTACATGGTACATTTTGTTTCTAAATGAGAGACTAATGATTTGTTCCCCATGTGGCAGGCCCTTCCGCCCATTCGTAGCAGTTATCACGCTGTGGGCGGTCCCTCAGCGAGACCCAGTCGGGCTGAACAGCGGGTCCCGCAGCAGACAGGCCAGGAAAGGAGGAGACGCCCCGAGCCTCCCTGTCCTACACTGCTCCACTTGGGTGTTACTGCACGCTCTCACAGCCTCATGGAGTACCAGACACATTTCCCCACTCAGTTCAACACTCATTACATCAACAGGTACAATGGGGTACAAAAGTCAGCATTGATCATTGAAACCTGGAGGATTTAGTTTGAGGATTAAAAGTAAATAAAGTCTGATGTCTATTATTATATTTCTTTCAGATCTACGCAGTCCAAGCATTCTCAGTCTGGCACAGGCGAGGGCTGCCATCTTCCTGCAAACCTGCCCCCTCTCACTCTTGACGTCATCACACACGTGCTCAATTCTTTACTACAGTATGTCTTACATTGTCTAATTTATAGACTACCAATCAAACGTTTTTTTTTAAAAGAAGTCAATACTGTTATTAATCAAAAATGATGCACTTAATTGATCAAAAGTAGACATGCTTTATAATTGTATAATGTTATAAAAGATTTTTGTTTTTAAAAATGCTGTTCTTTTGAAGAATCCTGAAAAGAATGTATCACGGTTTCCACAAAAACATTAAAGGTAGGGTAGGCAATTTCAGAGAGGCTAGCAATAGCAAGCTAGCGTTGAACGCATGAGATCCCACCCTCCCTTCAGTGTGCTCTCCAAAGCCACGCCTCCTTCAAAAGTCTGCAAAGCGTCACGAGAGACGACGTAAAATTGCATTGTGTCTCAAAGCACATAACATTAATGAACAAATAAAACAATTTCCAGAGCTCTAGTAGTACCACCTGACTGATGCAGATTCATGTCGGAGTTTATAGTGTTGCCAGAGAAACGCATAAATCAGAGTCCGAGGACCGAATGCAATGATTGGATGAAAATGTTTTGTCCTGAGACTTTCACAGAAGATGTACATGTTTTAATATTTAGGGCTCTTATATTATTGATTGCTATCAAGATGTGAAGAGAGTTTCAACCAGTATAGCAAAAAGTGTTTTGCCTATTGCCTAAAACGAATTGCCTACCCTACCTTTAAGCAGTACAACTGTTTTCAACATTGATGATAATAATAAGAAAAGCTTGTTGAGCATCAAATCAGCATATTAGAATGATTTCTAATGGATCATGTGACACTGAAGACTGGAGTAATGATGCTGAAAATTCAGCTTTGCTATCACAGGAATAAATTAAATTTAAAATAGAAATATTTGACTAATGTTACGCAATTTTACTGTTTTTACTGTATTTGTCATCAAATAAATATAGCCTCAAGAGCATGTGACTTTTTTCAAAAACACAAAAGTAACCTGATCCCGATTTTTTTGAATGGTAATGCACACTTCTGTCGTTTTAAATGGAATAATTGTCATTCCTAGACTTCCTCAATGTGAGGTCACACCGTTCACTGTGTTCCACAGGAGTCTTTTAGATGAGCCTCAGTTCCAGCAGTCTCTGGTAGAGGGTGACACTGAGCAGGTGCTGTACTTCACACAGCTGCGACCCGCTCCTGCTCCTGGCCTCCCCGCACAAACTCTACCCCGCTCTGCTGCAGGCTGCCAGGATCCTGTAGAAATGTCTGGTGTGTCCAGTGCCGCTCCAGCAAAGACTTACACCAGAAACTGTAGCACTGCAGACCGACCCAGGAGTGAGTGTGATCTGGAGTCTCTGAAAGAACTACCGGAGGAGACAAAGCTGAAGGTCCAGGAGTCCATTCGCAGGTGTGCTGTTTTAAAGCAGTCAACATTAGTTTTGCAATTCTACATGGTGATGGGAGTCTGCAGTGGTTCACTGCTTGGCCCCCCCTGTCCAAGACCATATTTGATGTGTATATTTCTGCTGTACTTCTGACAAAGCTGCTTGTTTTTAAACTTTTGTATGGCAGTATAGTAAAATAATTAAATTTAATTATTATAAATTTTGTCGTTCAAAGTTGTCGTTCAACCATGTTGATTAATGATGTCACGCAGGTGGTGGACATCTATTAATTAAACAATCTGTTTGAGATCGAATCAATGCGATTTTTTTTATTTTTTTTTTGCTATGAATTACGGACATGAAATCTAAGGACTGCTTTTCTTTTTTGACAGCTTTCTTATTTTGCTCAAGATAGTTATTTATCAAGTCCACATGTCATACAAACAAGAAACTATGCTTCCAACCATATAACTTTGCGATGCTATTTGCTAATGTTCGTTAGAACTATGGTTTCGGGAAACACAGACTTGTTGAACTATGTTGATAATGACGGAACTTGCAACCATAGTTGGCTAAGGATGTTTTGGGGAAAAGCTCTCCTGATAAACTTCTTTATCTAGTTAAAATGATCAGTATCAGTTCAATTCCATACTTACAGGCGTTCTGGCCAATAAACTTATTATTGGTGTTTTACATTTTTTATAGCAATTTCTGCCAAATAAAAAATTTCAGAGCTAGACAACAAAAAAACAATTTCCATGACTATTCCATGTCTGGGAATCACACTTTTAAAAAAATGCCCTCATATACTGTACAGTAACCAGATTTCCCTAGACAGTGGGTTTAAGTTCTTAAATAAAAAATGACAGTTCTTGAAAGAACAAATAAGAACACCTTGGAAGTGTGGTGAGCCGAATGCCCATTAGTGAGTCCTAGTGAGTTCTCTCTTTTTTTTCTGCAGGTTTCCTGAGTTTTGTGACCTGCTGGAGGGCATTTTGCTCAACACCTTGCAGAACTTAATGATGGAGGCTTTCTTGGGTGAGCTGGTGCTGACGACACGACCACGAATCATCGCTCTTCCGCCTTCCTCTTCCAGGTTACTGGCATCTACATTTTATTTTAATCTCACTTTATCTGGATCAGATAAAAAAAAAATGTTTTTTAAATCTTACAAAAACTTTGTAAGAAATGCACTCAAGTGGCATTGACTCTTGTTTGAATAGCTTAAGAGATATTAGCCAAGACTTTACTTTCTCATTCTCTTATGTATGTGTACTGTAGGAAAAACAGCCTTGGCTCCAACAGACAGTCCAGTGCTGAATCTAATAAGAGAAAGGAGCTGTTGCGCCCCCTAGTGACCAGCCCAAGCCCGTACATGTCTACCCAGGCCAAAGTCTCAAACCTGGAGCCAGAGCAGTAATGAGCCATAACGCACTTTTAACTTAACACTCAATATCACTGTATGACATGCATGAGACTGATTCGTATTAAACTGTATTCAAAATGACAATCCTGGTGTAATTTATCTGAGTCTTTCCCACCTCCAACAACTGTATCTATTAACTAATGCTGACTGTTGTTGCGCAATATGAGTCCATTGAATTCTGAAGCAATTTGGTTACAAAGAAAGTCCACAGATGTGGCTCACATGAAGTACAGTATGTCATTTAAACATATACTGAATATATATATACAGTATATACAGACATAAATGTATACATTTTAAATAAGCCGCAGATGTTTGCAGATCTGTGCTAGACCTGACTACTTTGCCTGTAGTTAGTCCCAAGGGCATTTAAACAGTGCAGTCACATGGCCAGAGTGGCCCATTATCAAGTTAAGGACATCGTCTGTGAGAAATAACTTCAGCAGCACAAATTTCTGTCCTAGTGCATGGAGGATGTCTGCTCTACTATAACAATGACCATGAGTATGATGATGCACTGAATTTTAGCTCATTTTAGGGGGAACATTTTTTTGTTGCTCTAAATGGGCGCCTTTTATTCTGGCTGCTGTCCTATTCATGGAACTACTGAGGAGAAAGATTGCATTTTAAGGTAAGTGACCAAATGTTGGTGTTTTCTGTTTTGTATATAGTGTACATAATTAAAGAATAATTTGTTATGAAAAAATAATAGAAATTAATACCACAAGCGGTGAGTGATTTTTTTTATTTTTTATTTATTTATAAAAGATAGATAAATTATTATTATGGTTGAATATTTTAATTATATTTAATAATATAAGATTACATATTGTTATTAATATACAAATAAATATCGTTATATATGTGTAAAAACATACAGTAAATGTGTTATTATATGTGTTTTTTTCTGGTATAGAGTACATAATTTATTATCAATTAATTTATTATCAATAAAAAAAATGAATACTATAAGCATTCATTATTCATTTGATTCCTTTTTTTTTATATAAATGGTTAATAGTGGTTTTGAATATTTACAAAGGAAAATAAATACATAAAAATAATTATTATGGTTGAATATTTTAATTATATTTAAGAATAAATATTGTTATATATTTGTAAAAATTACAACTATAAAATGTGTTATTATATAGGTGTTCCCTTTCGAAAGGGAACTTGCACTGCGTCGATGACACTATTGGGGAACGCCCTGCACGTGTCTGAAAAGCTATCCAATCATGGCACGTCACATGACGTCACTACTAGTGCGACCCGGAAGTATAAAAGGGGCGCCTAGAGAACATGTCATCCTCTTTTCGTCTTCAGGGACTGTTTTGTTTGTAAGCTACAACCTGAAAACTTCAAAAGGTAATCATGGCTTGTGAAAAATGCTTCAGGAAATGTGTGGATCCGTGTCTAAGATATTGACACTTGATGACACACACAACTTGTGCGTTTACTGTTTGGGCTCAGAGCAAGCACGATCAGTTCTTGAGGGAACTGCTTGTGCTAACTGAGTTTTTCCCTTGAGAAAACTTCGCTCTCGTCTGGCCCTCTTCTCGAGGCAAGAGGGCCAGACATCTGTGCCAGGTGATTCAGGTTCTGCTCGCGCTGAGGCAGAGCAGAGACTAGAACCGTGGGGTTTCATAGGGAGCTCGCGGAGGAGTTTGAGAGAGTTGTTTATCTCTCACGCCCCTCGGAGGCTCGCGAGTTTAGGCTGCCGGATGAGGATGTGTTGTCACTAACATCCTCTGATCTGACAGCGAGTGCTCTGCTGGTAGCCCAAGAAAGCTGGAGATGGCTGATGAGGGTGAAGAGGTTTTACAACTCGAACCCTCACAGCCATCCTGCCCCGCGTATGATGAGTGCATGAGGGAAGAGACCGCTCGTGGCAGACTTTACTAACGGTTTATTTCTAGCCATAACGCTCAACTCCCATGAGCCTTTCATTCCTGATCGATCTATACAATGAGATCGAAAAGGCATGGAAGAACCCGTGTTCTGGGATGCGCGAACACTGGTATGTGTCGATGCCTCAATTGACGAGAGGTTCGCAAATTATCTCGCGGTTGGAGAGGCATCAACACTAAGTGCTCTGGCCCTGCCTTTTAAACAAACATTGCGCTTAAATGGCAGGGCATACTCGATGGCCGGTCTGGCTGGTGATGCCTTGCACACAATGGCTGTGCTGAAAGCATACCACACTGATCTGCTGAAAGATTTGGACCGAGGTCGGGGTCTTTCCCCTGACACAGTGGACGAGCTGCGCAGCACTACAGATTAGCTCGCCGGGGCCAGGCCAGGGATAGGCATCTGTGGTTGAACTTGGATGATACTAGGGAGAAAGAAAGCTTTTCTTCTCGATGCATCAGTGTCGCCTTCTGAACTTTTCGGCACCTCCGTCGAGACGGTGATGGGAAAGTTCAGAGAGGCGAAGGTGCGCTCGGCTGCATTAAATCTTGCATAACACGCGGTCCGAATCTGCACCCCAGGCGCTTCTTGCATCAGCCCTGAGGCTGGACCCGTGATGAGTGATTCCTTCAATGTGGAACCCGTCTGTAGGTCTGGCGTCGGGTTTGGTAGTAAGTAAGCTTTTATGCTCTTTATGGTGATAGGCCTCCATTTGTGAATGTCGTTTAGGCCATCACTCTACGGGCAGCAGGTTGAGCTCTGTAGATCTCCTCCCTTTACAAGAGTTTTTTAGTAAGGTTGCACAGTAGACCTCGGTTCCCTGTTAGAATGTATTAAGGGCTGTGTTAGGTTAGGGTTTTTTATAGGGGTAGAAATATGGCCCTGAAGTTCCCTTATATAGGTAGGCTATGCATACCCTTCCCATAGGCCTCCTCTGATTTAGAGTCGTCAGGCTTATATAGTGGGTAGTGCCAATCTGTGGTAGTGAACAGGTTGGCTGTATTATACGAAAAATTTCTAGTCAGGCCACCGTTCTTTCGAGCTTAAAACAGACATTTCTGTGTGAGATGGCTTCCTCCCTATCGGGAGTTTTTCTACCGAGGCCACCGCTCTGTCAAGCTACAAAATCAACCGTTGGCCCTCATCAGGCCACCTTGATGGCCACCTTATACTAGAGCAGTAGTTTTCCTCTCACTTTGGAGAGTCGTTTTTGAGATTATAGCTCTGAACTTCAGACATATAATATTTGTGTGTCGGCCCTCATGGGGCCGCCTCGATATCTGGCTTAGGCTAAGTATCTAGGTTTTTGGTGGTGGTCTGCTAAGCATTCTCGCCTCGAGCCTCTCAGTATCTGAGTGTAGGTTCCTTAGACCATCAGGAGATTTTTTTCCTGTAATCTAGTTTTTCCTAGTACTAGCCTCCTCTTACTCAAGAGTCGTCTGGCCAAGGCCTGCCTTTTGCATTAGGTGTAAATGCTAGTGGTGTAACAGGGTAGATAGCAGCATAGGTAGCAGGCTACCTTCAAAAAGCCTCCCATGCAGATATCTATGGGTGTTGTCAGGTCTTTCTCTCTAGAGAGTAAGAAGCAGTGTGCTCAGGCCTCCGCCCTACTGCATCGAGTGTGGTAGCTGGCAGCAAGGCTTTAAGTTAAAAAGGATTTTTCCTTTGAGCCCCTTGAATATAAGGTCATAAGGTCGAATGTCGTTGGCCACTTACTGAGGCCTCCATTCCCTTGGGTTTAGTAGAGAATATAAAATCTGTCTTGTGAAATTACAAGATAATAGGCCTCAACCCTGATACATCCTTTAGGGTCATGCTGATAGTGCTCCCCTTGTTAGGGTCATTAATTAGAGTACTTTGCTACCCATAGCTCGTATGTTATTATCACCCTTCACAACCCAGGCTCAGGTAGAGACAGATTAGTGACTCCCTCCCACTTGGGATGGTTGTGTATGCTCCCTTAGAGCCGAAGCACTGCCTGAGCTGACCCCTGTGACTTTCGAAGCTGTAGGCCTTACAGTAGGCCTCCTCGATACTCTGGTAGTGTAAGATTGTACTCTCCTTGCTTTAAAGGATTGATAGCACTTCTGCTGAGTACACGGCCTGTTGGCAATGTTAAATAAGTATAACCAGGCCCACAGAAATGTCTGTGAGAGCACCTAGGCTTCTGATGGCTCTGCATACATCCTCGCTATCAAGTAGTTAGGCCTTAACAGGCCTCCTTGAAGGCGGCTCCCCTACGAGTTGGATGCTTAGCATTGCAAAGGCATTAAATATCACGTTGCAGGCCCCATGGAGCCTCCCTGATTTTAGCCTAGAGCCTGGTCAGTACTTATCAGGTTGAGCATAGTGTTTCAGAATCTATCTGAGGATCGCTCTGTTTGAATACTTAACTCTCTAAGTCTGGTCGGAAGGTCGAAGGATTCTCACGAGGCCTCCCTGTTAGATCAGCCCTAGAGCTGGAGGCGCCCCCCTTATTAGGGTCCCTTCAGAGTACCCATCCTCCACAGGGCTTTGAAGCACTGTGTAGATCCAGGATCGAGTAGAGTTACTCCCCTCGTTTGTAAGGGTTAACAAGCGCTTTGCTGAGTTCTACTCTCCAGGATGCCCGTCTCTATGATCCGGTTTTTGAGTGAACTATTGCCATAATTACAGTTTTTCCCTATTGGATTTTGTGAGAGACTCTGTTTAGGAAACAGACATGTTGTTGGCAAGACTAGGTCAGTAAATTTGACCAAGTCAGCCTCCCTGGTGGCATGTGGGGTTGACTTTATGTTCCCCTCAGAAAGTGACTGGACGGGACTCATTTCGGACCCCCTGGCCATGTTCCCTTAAAGCAGGGGTCGGGAACCTTTTTTGACCAAAGAGCCATTTTTTCATTTTTGGTTAAAGCATTTTTCCAAAAGACCCACAGTAAAATAATTATATAATATTATTATTATTAAAGACGTGCTTTTTATCAATAAAATTTCAACAGCATTAGGCTAAAAACAAACAAATATTTAGCAAAGTTTCAATATTAATTGTGAAGGGCTTTCACTGTGAGGTTGAGTTATCAACTGATGAGCATAAATCCTCTCTGTCTGTGTATGTGTATGTGTATGAGAGAGAGAGAGAGAGAGAGAGAGAGAGAGAGAGAGAGAGAGAGAGAGAGAGAGAGAGAGAGAGAGAGAGAGAGAGAGAGAGAGAGAGAGAGAGAGAGAGAGAGAGAGAGAGAGAGAGAGAGAGAGAGAGAGAGAGAGAGAGAGAGAGAGAGAGAGAGAGAGAGAACACAGTACTTACATTTACTGTGTTTACGTGAATACTCGACTTGCCATTTTTATATATTTCTGTATTTATTTGGCCGTTTAGGTGCGCAACCGAAGACAAAGGCTATGCTTTTCCGTGTTGCGCGCGCACACAGCATCCTGCCAGTACTTCCGTTCTCTTTCGCGACTTATCGCGCTTTTAATATTTCTTTTCAATATGAAGCACATCCTTCTCTTTTTTGTTATTAATAACTTAAAACAGAATCGTCAACTGAAATCTGCGTGGATTATCAAAAATACGACCCATTTGTCATAAAGGGTCTCAGCAGCAAAAGTGAAAGTATTAAAGTTTATAGCCTTCTTTTACATTTTTGCTGATTTTCGCCATTATGCCTACCTTAAACAAGCTGCAGCTGCTTGAATCCCAGTGCAGGAGCTGTAGGTTATCACAGAGACAAGTTGATTGCTCTGATGACTCGTAACACTCGCGAGCGCGACCAGCACTGAATAGGCTACGCACTTTTGCCAGTACAACATGAATATACTTATTATCATAAACGTTTAACTAACTTCGGTAGACTGTGCTACAAGGGAATTGTAACTGGCAGATTTTTCTGCAGAGAGCCGATCTCTATTGATGTGTCTTTTTTTTTTGTTTCGCTCGTTTGTTGGTAAAGGGTGAGAGACCTCGCGAGCCACATGATTTTTGCCAAAGAGCCAGGTATGGCTCGCGAGCCATAGGTTCCCGACCGCTGCCTTAAAGGATCCCCTTCCATGGAAGCTGTTGGTTCCAAGCCTTTGAGCGGCCTTGGTAGGCCTTCCTTTGTTCGGAGGCCTCTTTGAGGCTTATAGCTTGGGCAGTGACTGTTGGGAATAATGTCACTGACAGCCTGTATGTGACCTGAAGGGGGAGTGTGTTCTTGGCATTTCAGGTTGAAACTGCCAGTTCTGATGTTTTTGTCACGAGCCATAATTGGCATGCACTCCCCTCAGCATGGTGGGATTGTACATCGTTACCCAATAGCATCATCAATGCAGTGCGAGTTCCCTTTCGAAATGGAACGTCTAGGTTACGACTGTAACCTCTGTTCCCTAAGAACAAGGAACGAGACACTGCGTCGTTAGCCATGCCTCGGGGATGCCTGCTGAACAGTCCCTTCAGACGAAAGTGGATGACATGTTCTCTATGCGCCCCTTTTATACTTCCGGGTCGCACTAGTAGTGACGTCATAGGCTGTCGCCGGTCAATATCGATTGCCGTGATTGGATAGCTTTTCAGACACCGGATCACGTGGAGGGTGTTCCCCAATAGCCTCATCAACACAGTGTCTCGTTCCCTGTTCTCAGGGAACAGACGTTACAGTCGTAACCTTGACATTTTTCCTTGTATAGAGTACATAGTTAAAGAAAATATTTATCATGGAAAAAAAACATAAACGAATTTCAACAAGCAGTGAGTGATAAAATTGTTTTGTTATAAGTATTTAAAAAGGAAAAAATAATTAAGTACATTAGAATTATTATTGTTGGATATTTTAATTATATTTAATAATTTTAAGAATAATTATTGTTATATTGTAAAAATAACAAATATAAAATGTGTCTTTTTCTTGTATGGAGTATAAATAATTGAAAGATAATTTATCATGACAAAAATAAGAAATTAAAAATATTTAATATCATTTAAAATTATATAAAAATGGTTAATAATGGTTTTTAGTATTTAATAATGAAAAATAAATACATAATACTAATTTATATTGTTAAATGTCTTAATTATATTTAATAATTATAAGAATAATGATATATATTATAATAATTATATATAGTTATATATTTGTAGAAATGACGAGTTCATTAATATCATTTTTAACAGAACTTTATCCAGATGTGTTTGTGCAGTGTTGTTTAATAAAGTCTTTTAATGCAGGACCAGTATGTCCAGGGACAGTGAGACAGCAGAGGGTCATGAGCTGCAGGACAGCAGATCTCGAGCAGAGAAGGAGAGGAGGACCTGGAGCAGCACTCAAACCTCCATCTCCATTACTGAGGGGGAATCAGATGCTGAATTAAACACGTTCATCAAGATGAGGAACAAAGCGGAAAGGGATACTGAGGTAAGGAACAAATACACATGCACTTTGAGATACAGTAAGAACGAAGTGCGAAAACAAATACAGAACTAAGCAAGCGAATATATTTTACTGCATTTATATCCAAGTTAATTCTTAAATTCTTTGTGAGTCGCACTTAAATATGGGCATATGAATGACAGCTTACACAATTCTTGAAAATTAATTCTGGGAAATGTCAAGTGTGACGATAATCTAGGGCAGTTTGTGTGTAATTTAGGTCGCATTTTTTTAGTTTAATGATCAATGAGCCCACAGTTGCCTCTTATATTCAGACAGGATCCCTCTCTACCATTACATGTCATATTTACCACATTCAAATGCATGCATTCAAACATCAGCTCACAAATTTTCAGATTATCTTATATATTTATGCATGAACCAATTCAAAATCAAGTACTACTTCGTGTTTTAGAGAAGATGCTATTTTTACTTTTTTGTATTATAGTTTGGCTACAAGTGAATACATTGGAATTTAGGACGATGCAATTTGCCAATTTTCTCAAATTGAATTCGGTTCACTCAACTGTGCCAGAAAGACAAGTGATGAAGAGTTCACTTCAGACACAACGCTAAGGTGAGGACAGCAGGACACTGATCTGGCTCGCTACATTTTAATCATTTTAACTGTAAACCAAAATCACATGAGCACAGCAGACATTCTTACTCAGTCGGAATGAAACAGAAGTTGTCTTTTCTTCCCCATTGTGACGAATATCCAAGTGAAACGGCTTCTCGAACAAGAAAAAATGTAGGACAGGACTTGGTTTTGTCCTTCGGGAATTGATTGGATGGTTGTGGTTTCCTATTGCTGTGATGTCACGTGAGTGACAGGTTTTCCCGCCCTCGCGCCAGTAAACGTCATCAGAGAAGAGAAGAAATGTCACAGCAGGAAGGACGGGAAGTTATTTTGATTAAAGATTATAAGGACACATTAATTTAAAAAAATAATGATGTACATGGATAAATATTTATCATTTCTGAAGTTAGTCTCCACTTCATACAGGATCAGTAAGCTTTTCTCATGTTTGTCTCTGGGCAGTTGGAAGAGCACGTGGTCCATAATGCTCTTAGGAACTTGTTAGAGTCAATTGACAGTAACTCAATAGTGATGTTCTGCCACGCAAACTACGTCTCCGTCCACAAAGCTCTTCACAGCATTCTCTCGGTCTTGCTCTTTGACCGCTCTTCTTATTTTTGTTAATTTCGGTTGCATGGGCACAGATTCGTTGATTCATAGACTAGATATCAGTGTTGGGCAAGCTACTTAGAAAATGTAGTGAGCTAAGCTAGCAGTTACTCTACATTAAATGTAGCTTCACTACACTGAAGCTACCACCCTGGGAAATGTAGCAAGCTAATGCTGCGTTCCAGGCAGGTTTTTGAGCACGTAAATCACGACTTCAAACCACGACTCACGACTTTGTAGCATTCCAGGCCAGTCACGCCAAACTACCTGAGCGCAATATACATACTTATTTTTTCAGACACATAACATTGTAATACATAATCGTGTGTGTGTATATACATACTTATTGTTTCAGACACATAACATTGTAATACATAATCTTGTGTGTATTATTATCATTATTATTATATTATTATTAATTTGACTGCAACGTTATATTGTCCTAAAGTGTATTCTCACTGTGTACTGCCTGCAGAAACACGGCATCCGTAGGGGCTGCCATTGTTGTTTTGTATGGTTTTGCGGGCTATGTGACGTCAGAACTCGTAACTGGGAGTACATCGATCTAGTACGAGTTCAAGGGTGGGAAGTCACGGGTTTGACTGCCGTTCCAGTGCACTTTCACGGGTATAAGGTTGGAAAAACACGGGTTACAGGTTGCCTGGAACGCGGCATCAGCTACAGCGATA
Source organism: Rhinichthys klamathensis goyatoka (assembly GCF_029890125.1). Lineage (NCBI taxonomy): Eukaryota > Metazoa > Chordata > Actinopteri > Cypriniformes > Leuciscidae > Rhinichthys > Rhinichthys klamathensis. The sequence goes on along the minus strand of NW_026607216.1, from coordinate 145,375 downwards.
TGGCAAAAGTAGTTTACTACATGTAAGCTTTTTTTTTTTTTTACATTTTATAAAATGTTTTATTTTTATACTTCATTCCAAGTCAATATGTGATCTCAGTGATCAATAAAACTGTCAATCAAATATAGACAGGCAGAATTTGTCAGTTCAATTGTTTATTCAACAACTGTTCCAAACCAATTTGGCACAAAAAAAACAACAACAAAAAACATAACATAACATAAAACCATATAACTATATAAAACTATAACAAAACCAGGTGTCAAGAGCGGGTGCATCTTTTTCCATTAAGTACATTTCTCACGTGTCAGCCCAAGGATTGATATTGGTACGTGATGTCACACCATACGGAGCAGAAGGTGGTGGTAATGCACCAAAAAGCTGGTTTGTAGAGCCCTATGAAATTTTCATTTTTTTTAAAAATGTTTTTAAAAATAGAATAAATTTTTTCCCCCACATTCCAAATTCAGTTTTATTTCGTTTTCATTTTTCTGGACTCCCATTTTAATGGTTAAATAAAAATTTTGTAATCAAAAACGTGTAATTAATTGAAATTATGAAACGTATACAATTTAATACTAATGTATTAAAATTTTTAAATAAATGACATTTTAAGAGAGCTATGAAATGTTTTTTTTTTAATGGTTTAAATTGTAATGACCAATTTATTTAAAATGTAGGCCTAATGATTTAAGCAAAACTTTCTTCAAAGGTTAAACCAACCTTTTATTTTGACAGGTTGCCATGTAGACCTTTGAGTCTCTCTGTGTTTTTTTGATATGACGATAGTTTTTCTCAAATCAAGCTAAAATGCTTCTAAAGTGACTCTCAGAGCGGCTGTGTAGATGAAGTGCACGTATGAATGTCCTCATATAGGCTGAAAACATCGCGAGCGTGCTTCAGTGTGTGTGTGTGTGTGTGTGGTAAATGAATCCGCGCGTCTGAGCCATTCATTCACAGAGACACGCAGAACATGCATGATTCCTTTTTAAATCGTCTTTATGCATCAGTGATACTTAGTAGTTGTATTTCCGATTTGAGCTTGAGCTTTAGAAATGCTTGGGGAAATGTAGCTTGTGTGGACGCTACCGCACTACTTAATCAAAAAAAGAGCTTCGCTACTGGAAAGCTATTTGATTCAGAAAACAACGACGCTACCACCACGCTACTGAGAAATGTAGTTAAACTAGTAGCGTCACTACTTGTAGCGACGCTACTGCCCAACACTGCTAGATATGAATAGTGCTATACAAACATATTTGTGTGTGTGTGGTCCCCAGTAAACCATATGCTGTGGGGACCAAATGTGCCCACAATGTTAGTAATACCAGTCATTTTTTATGTTTTGTATAGAAGATGTACAGTGTGTGCGTGTGTGCGTGCGTGCGTGTGTGTGTGTTAGGAATGGGAGAAGCTGAACTATGATATCCACAGTCTGAGGTGTGCTCGTAAAGAAGTTGGAACACGTTGGAAGAAGATCTTGCTTCAGCTGGGTGAGGTGGACCATATATTTATATTTTATATTCAGTTTTTTCTTTCATTTTTTCAAAATGTAATATATATATATATATATATATATATATATATATATATATATATTATTTTTATATGTTTCGTTTATATACAGTATGTTCAAAAGTTTGAGGTCAGTAAGATTTTTTTTAAAGAAATTGATACTTTTTTTCAGGAAGGACACATCAAATTGATCTAAAGTGACAGGCATTGTTACAAAATATTTATATTTCAAATAAATGCTGTTCTTTTGAACTTTCTGCTCATCAAATAACCCTGAAAAATGTATTACAGTTGCTACAAAAATATTAAGCAGCACAACTGTTTTCAACATTGATAATAATAAGGAAATGTTTCTTGAGTATCAAATCAGAATATTAGAATGATTTCTGAAGGATCATGTGACACTGAAGACTGGAGTAATGATGCTGGAAATTCAGCTTTGCATCATAGGAATAAATTACATTTTAAAATATATTCAAAAAGAAAATATCTATTTTAAATTGTAATAATATCTTACAATATTACAGTTTTTACAGTATTTTTGATCAAATGCAGCCTGGGCGAGCATAAGAGATTCAGACTTACTGACCTCAAACCATTGGGTGGTAGGCCTAGTGTATGTATTTTTATATACAGTATATTTTTGTTTTATTTACATTATATTTATTCTTTATTTTCACATTTCTCTGTCTTATTAAATTCTCTTGCTTACTTTTCCATCTCTTGTCACAGCGAGAACAATGTTCATTTTGTGCTTAAAACAGTTCATTATTTAACCTTAAATGCACAATGCCAGCGGATAATAGCAATAGAATACCAAGTCAAACATGACCCTTATTTGCCCATGTAATGGCTGTGTGGAGTGTAAGCATGCCTTGGTGTCTGAAGACGTGCATTCATGTAAAGGTATCTGTTGATCCAGGTTACCAGAGGGAGGTGGACTTCTTACTGACAGTGAACAGACAAACCGTTCGGAGTGACTGGGACAATGTGGAGAAGGCCAGAGAACTGCTGCACATAGTGTCAAAGGAGACAAGCCTCTTCCCCTGTGGGCTCAGCAACAATGAAAGATACGTCTTCGTCATGGTAAATTAATGTCTGCATAATAAATTACAGTCCTAATCTTTAGCCTCAAGTATGTGTACATTACATGGACTCTCATCATGATGAGCTATCTACAGTGGAGCTATCTACATTATTATGTTTGGCTTGATCACGGTTGTCCCAGTTTTGCAAGCAGTTCAGTCGGTTTGAAATATTTTAATTATAATGATCATTTCCTAGGATCGCCTGGTGTCTTTGGACAGTGCTGAAGACTTTGTGCGGTTGGCCAAAAAGAAATATCCAAAAATGTAGTCTTAAGATGGAAAGGAAGTTTTGCGTTTGGACTCATTTGCTACTCATTAACTATTTCAATCAATAAACTCACTGATGTTTAGAATGAATGAATTAAGAATGAATGGCATTAAAGTCATCATGAAACATAACCTGTGATAGTCATTTCTTCCCTATTGTGACAAATATCTGAGTGAAATGGCTTTTTCTTTTTAACTGTGTATTTATTGAACTTAAAAAAACAAAAAACAAAAAAAACACTGTTACATAACATTTACTTATAACATTAATAATGAAAAGTAAGTAAATAAATAACATAAATAAACATAAAAAAGTGAATAAAAAATACAAAGTTAAAATAAATACAAAATGTTGTGAAAAGGCTTTTTGAACTCGAAAGAAATTTAGGGCATGGCTGTTCTTTGAATTCTTCAAATAAATAATATAAAATTGCATAAACTGTTCTTGAACTGACCAAAGTATTTAAAGGCAGAAGGTTATAATAAAAATATACATTTTATCATTAGATGTTATATTTGGATGTTAAAGCTTTTTTGGGTTAAAAATGATCCAAAATAAATGTTTGAGCAAGTACATAACCAGCCAGTGTTCAAAACTATCTGCTTGCCTTTAGCACTATTCAAAACGGAAAGCTTGTAATAATGTTTTTAATTCCAGTGGTACTGGTGGATTTCCGCGGGAGATTCGCGCAAGTCTTTGCGTCATTACGTCACATCTGTACACATAAAGAAGGAGTCTCGGCTAGTAGGCTATGTTGAGTGTGAGGATGCTGGAGGTGGAGATTTATAGCCTTTTGTCGCAGCACTTGATATAATTAAACTTATCAATTTGATGCCGGATCCAGAAAAGTTCAAATGAAAATCACCAGTGACAACTAGAGATTCACCCGCTGTAAAATGCAAAAGAGTTTGGAAAAAGAGACTGCAACTGGCCCATGCGAAAACAAGGATAATATCGGAAGGGCATTAAATGTAGTCACACAATGCTGATGTTGTTAACATTAACAATTTGAGAACAAAGTATAATTTGCACGGTTTGACGTGATATGATAATCGATCGTTAGATTTAATCAGCGTGATTTACTGCAATGGCTTTTTTCCCTTAGTTGGTCAGAAGAACAAAAGTGGATGTTACTTACTTGTTCAGATGACATTTTAGGGTGAAAATTATTATGTTGGTCATACTTCCAAAAAGTAGAATCTGTGATTCCTAATGACAGTATCCACACCGGCGCAGTGACTGACAGCTGCACATTCTCCTCAAAACATTGGATTCATCCGCGCTGTGCCGTGCCGAGGTACAACTCACGTAAAGTTGATAATTCCGCGAATGACTGCAATTGCAGATTTCGAACAGAGATGGCGACAGAGGAAAAATTGCGGACTGCAGCTTTAAATCCAGCATTGTTTTTATATAGAATAGTTCTAAAGAGTATTTAATACTCTATACTCTTTAAATACTCTTCTATACAGTGTTTAATGCATTTACATCAGAAGTAACAATTATTAAATTACAGAAAAAGTAAGAGTAATCCCTTACTTTACATTTTTTCAAGGAAAAAGTAATTAAATTGTAGTAATTAATTACTTAGTAATGCATTACACCCAACAGTGGGCGGGACTATATTTTGTCCATCAGGACTTGATTGGATGGTTGGTGTTGCTGTGATGTCAAGTGACGTGAAGGCCAAGTATGGTGACCCATTCTCGGAATTTGTGCTCTGCATTTAACCCATCCAAGAACACACATTAGGAGGAGTGAGTAGTGAACACACACTTGAATGTCCCCCTTTTGTGATTTTATGTACTTCATCAGATTTGCCTGCAGAGGTCAGTCTAACCTATTTATTTGAAAATAATTTCTTTCCACTCAGCAGTAGTCCAGCATGATCTCACCAATCATTTGAAGAGATGAGAAATCTCATGATGAAGATTGTCTACAGTGTGTTTCGTAACCCTCTGCTTGATGCCACGCATGTCTGTTTAATGTCCTTCTATCAGATAATAAGTGAGTGTGGTCATAGTTTCAGCTGTGCACGTTGACCTATATATTGTTGTCTCCTGGGCCTGATGTGAGGGGCCAAAAAACAGATGTGGAGCAGAGAAAGAGAGAGATTGAGAAAGCAGTGTAAAGAGGAGGAGGAGGGGTTTTATTATAAATCTTCTGAGTCTTCAAGCTTGGCTTTCTCGCAGTGCTGAAGGCCAGCAGAAACACCTTGTTCTGATTATGTGTTTGTGTGTGCGTCTGCTCATGTCAGTGTATGTATGTGCATGAGTGTGATAGTCCTGGCTTTGTTGTCCCGTCCCTCTAGCAATTGCTGGAAATGTTCATCCATGACCAAAAGACAGGTTCCAACTCTCTACAGCTTACATCATCTCAGGATCTGTCTATGAAAAATGATCTGCCCCCATTCGCCTCCTCACAGACAGAGAAAAATAGGAGCATTTTATCCCTATGAAGGATATGTGATTGTATTTCATAATGACTGTAATTACTGCATGAGTCCAACTTCATATCAGCTTTATAACTGGGTCAAAGTAGAGTACTATAGCAAAGCAGGATGCCTGTCCTTTTTTCTTTTGTCTCTTTTTCCACTCTTTTCTCACTTCTACTCTCTCTTTCTGAACTTTATTTCCTTTCAAACCCTGCCACCATTTCTTTAGTACTTTCTTCTTCTATTCACACAATTCTTCAGCTGAGTTGCTCAAGCTTATACTGCTATACGCTGTAAAAAAAAAAAAAATCAAAGTTGTAAATAAAACAGATGTTTCTTTGTAATTGATTGTGAAATTTACTGAGTACTGAAGTGAAAACTTTCTACAATCATTTTTTCAGTGTATCAGTTGTACAAGAAATCATTTTCAAGTTGTCCAAATTAGAAGATCTGCTATACATGCCGCTGCTGCAGAGCAAATGTGTACTTGCTACTGCCATTAAATACACAGACAAGCTGCTGTAAAGCATATGCTGATGATGCATAAATAGACATACATAAGTCCCGTAGCAGATCTAGGCATGTGGAGCTGGGGGAGGTAGAGGGGTTCAGAGGAACTCAGACAGTGCCTGCAGAATCAGCAGAGGTAAGTGAGTGGTATATGATATTGATCCTAAAATTAAAGGTGAGTGACTGTCTCTATTTTTTATTCAGCAACCATCCAGTCTCATTGGAATTATGGTGAATTATTACAGAAATGATAAATTATTTAAAAGGTGAATGCAGTAAGTTGGTTGCTGGCTTTTATTCGTCCTGAACTCATTCAAGCTAAATAATGGAATATATGCAGTGTACCATCTGGCCTCAAATTTTATCACACACCACAACACAGGACATGACTTACATGTGTAATATGCTGAAGTATGACTAACTCTGGAAACTTTATTTTCTTACAGGAAAACAAAATATTAAATTACTAACAGAGTTTACCCATTATCTCAACACTCCTTATGATGTCCAACACCAAAACCAGTGCCTGATTAATCAAATAATAGTGCTGCAGTTCTGTCATTTTACTGGCACTGTCAAATCTCCCAATAATATCAGAAGCACCATCAACAACAAAAGTGTCCAAATACTTTTTGGTGCCACTGTATATGTGTATAATACCATTATGTGCCTATGTAAGTGTGTTTAACAGACTATGGGGGATGTGAGAATGGTTTTCTCATCATAAGAACACTTGGCAAAGAGAGCAGCCAGACCTGTCTCTCTCTCGCTGCTCTGCAGCCCTATGAGGTAAATAGACGTGGAGCCAGACATCTCTCCATTTTCCTTATAATAAGGATGTGGGTGATCATGTGAGTGGCATAATGTGTTAGTTTAAAGGGGTCCTATTATGCTTTTTCAACTTTAGTTAGTGTGTAATGTTGCTGTTTGGGCATATAAAAACATCTGTAAGGTGAAGGGTGCGGATTCAATCACAATAGCCGAATCATTATCATTGGCAGCACATTCATTTTCATAAGCTGCACAGAAAAATTCAACATATTAGGGGTTTCCACAAAGTTTCTGTTTAACTTGAGTCACACTTGTCCAGGGAAATGATCCCCAACCCATAATTTAGGTTACTGATCAAGTTACTCAATTTGTCAGCCATATCTTAGGCCCCATCCACACTACTGCGTTTTAGTTTAGAAACGGATAATTAAAACGAATACGATCTCCGTCCACACCAGCGTTTTAGCTGCGTATTAGAATTGATCTCCGTCCACATTAAAATGACTGAAAACGCGGATCACGTGACCTTTCACCAACACTGGGCATGCGCGCGCCGGTGTAAACACAACTTCATTGATAAAATTATCCCACCATGCTCTGGGTTAACCCCAAACCGACGCTCCATGTACGGTCAACGCCGCCGCTGCACACGGGAATTGTCACAGATCGCTCGAATAATAGCTTGACTCCGGCGCATGTAGGCAGTTATAGCAGTGTAAAATGCAGAATTTACTTGTACAACAGCTGCTAGCAAAGATATACGCCATGACTGATGACACCCAATCATAGAGCCGAGCGTGAGCCTCTACTACGTCATCGTTTCTAAAGTTCTCCGTTTTGTCCCGTCTACACTAAAACGCCCTCCGGAGATTCAAAACGAAAAACGGGTCGGCAGCGTTTCTAAACTTCTCCGTTTTGGGTCTCCGTTTTTGCCGTTTTAGTGTGGACGGGAGGTGCAAACGTAGCAAAAGGTCTCCGTTTTTAAACGAAAACGCAGTAGTGTGGACGGGGCCTTAGTCACGGTTAAAAGTCACCTGAAGTTATAACAGAGATGGAGCCAGCGATCTTTGAACAACACAGCTTGGCTTCCTCTCACCAGAAGCCGCCGGAACCAGCTGGCCTGGTGTATATCCACTCACTCCGGAGCCGCCGGATCTGTGAGTGTAACTATCATTCCCCCTTCTCTCAACCTCTTCCACCCAGACAGTCGTATTAAAATAATAAAATCTTCCTACCTTGTTTTGTTGATTAGCCAGGGATGTCACCGAAGAATAATTGCCCGCATCATCCACCATTAACTTTTAGGGTATTTACAGTTAAACACCCAGGGACCAGGGACCGGTTGCATAAACCACTTAGACTAGTCTTACAAGTTAGTCATACATTTTTTTTCTTTAAGACTGGTCATAACTTTTTTAAGTCAGTTACATAAACGTACATTGGCCTAATTTGATACCGAAAAGTAAGACTAACCGTCCCTCGACCAACTGCTAGAGAGTCATACTAGATCTTAAGACACCATCTTAACATAATGGCTAAGTTTATGCAACTAGCCACAGATATGATTAATTAAGAGTAAGACCAGGAGTTAGAAGTGCAGTCAATTTAAGACAAGAGTCAGAACTATAACAAATTAAAGAAAATTTTACTGAAGATAGTTTGCAGTTTTATCAGGCAGAAGTCAACTTCAAGACTCACAAGTAGTTTGCAGGCCACTCCGCTTACAGTTACAAAGATCACAGCAGTTATACCCTTCACCAAGGTCTAAGCTATGTCATTGTTTCAGGTTGGATGATTCCGATTGGCTAAGAAATAGATAAACACACATTTTCCACACATGGACAAATAGACTGAAGCATATCTCCATCGATTATGCGGCTGACATCCGGATCCTGAATTTAGGCATGTCGTGACCTTCCAGGTCGCAGATCTGGTTTGCTGGGCGCCAACATGTCGAACAAAACAAGTCAGTCAATCTCCAATAATGCCACTTGTTCCTTAACCTGTAACCAAGAATACTAACACACACACACATACACACAGCATCTTCAAGGTTGGATTTGGTCAGGCTCTAACGATTAACAGGAGACTCTTCCCAAAAGGTTGTTGATTGTAGCCAGTGGAATGTTGGTCCACTCCTCTTCAATGGCTGTGCGAAGTTGCTGGATATTGGCAGGACCTGGAACACGCTATCGTATACGCCGATCCAGAGCATCCCAAACACATTCATTCATGCCTACTGCAGGAATGTCCACCAGAGCTGTTGCCCGTGAATTGAATGTTCATTTCTCTACCATAAGCCGTCTCCAAAGGCGTTTCAGAGAATTTGGCAGTACATCCAACCGGCCTCACAACCGCAGACCACGTGTAACCACACCAGCCCAGGACCTCCACATCCAGCATCTCCACCTCCAAGATCGTCTGAGACCAGCCACCCGGACAGCTGCTGCAACAATCTGTTTGCATAACCAAACAATTTCTGCACAAACTGTCAGAAACCATCTCAGGGAAGCTCATCTGCATGCTCGTCGTCCTCATCAGGGTCTCGACCTGACTGCAGTTTGTCGTCGTAACCGACTTGAGTGGGCAAATGCTCACATTTGATGGCGTCTGGCACTTTGGAGAGGTGTTCACTTCACGGATGAATCCCGGTTTTCACTGTACAGGGCAGATGGCAGACAGCGTGTATGGCGTCGTGTTTGCTGATGTCAACGTTGTGGATCGAGTGGCCCATGGTGGCGGTGGGGTTATGGTATGGGCAGGCGTATGTTATGGACAATGAATACAGGTGCGTTTTATTGATGGCATTTTGAATGCACAGAGATACCGTGACGAGATCCTGAGGCCCATTGTTGTGCCATTCGTCCACGACCATCACCTCATGTTGCAGCATGATAATGCACGGCCCCATGTTGCAAGGATCTGTACACAATTCCTGGAAGCTGAAAACATCCCAGTTCTTGCATGGCCAGCATACTCACCGGACATGTCACCCATTGAGCATGTTTGGGATGCTTTGGACTGGCGTATACGACAGCGTGTTCCAGTTCCTGCCAATATCCAGCAACTTCGCACAGCCATTGAAGAGGAGTGGACCAACATTCCACAGGCCACAATCAACAACCCTTTTTTTTTTTTTTTTTTTTTTTTTTTACACTGTATTGGGACCCCCCAATACAGTAAAACTGCACATTTTAGAGTGGCCTTTTAATGTGGCCAGCCTAAGGCACACCTGTGCAATAATCATACTGTCTAATCAGCATCTTGATATGCCACACCTGTGAGGTGGATGGATTATCTCGGCAAAGGAGAAGTGCTCACCAACACAGATTTAGACAGATTTGTGAACAATATTTTAGAGAAATAGGCCTTTTGTGTACATAGAAAAGGTCTTAGATCTTTGAGTTCAGATCATGAAAAATCTGGGCAAAAACAAAAGTTTTGCATTTATAATTTTGTTCAGTGTATATATATATACTTTTTTCATTTTTTTATTTAACATGTTGAAGACCTTTCTCAAACAAAACAAGTCCATATTTCATTTCTGGAAGCCGGGCTAAATGAGAAAGCACTGTTACTGCATTCCTGGCATAGGCCAGACCCTCAGTCACCTCTCAGATAACAAATACAGACATTAGAGAATTCATGAAAATAACATTTCAGTAATCACACTGGTAACTTAGTAAAATCTCATAAGCTTAGAGAAGTCATTCACCTCATGTGATATTTAGAAGGAAAAATATTGATTAATACCTTATTATAATCACTCATTAGATATACATTGAAGCAGCAGTTGATTCCAGAATCCGCCCCCTTCAAAGGTCCTTTACACAGAACAGCAGACAGACAGAGTACAATGCAGGCTATACGCATTAAAGCTTCTCCTGAAACCCATTTTTTCGGGACAATCTGTATGGATCACAACTTGTAAGTATGTCTTATTATTTGTAGTTGTGTTTTCTATTAACAGTTCCAATTATAAGTTTTATATAGTTGCTATAGCTATTATGTAAACAAATGCAAAGCTTTGCCTCCACTAGCCTGCTAATTAACATTTCAGTACTGATGTAGTGTTTACTTTAGCTTTTGTAAGCTTTTGCTTTTGTAAGACTGTTCACTGCCCATTAGGAAAATTATCCATGATTTTGTGATGGATTACTGTTTGTATTACCATAGTTTTCCAACAAATATGATTAAATGGTGGATAACATCGTATCTATAAGAAAATTACAAAAACAACATATCACTCTGAAACGTCCTGTGAAATCTGTCCTTGCAAAGGCTGTGCTTGAAATCCATTCAGCACAACCCACTTGTTCGTTAACATTGTCAGGGTCTGAATCGGACTCAAATTTAATTGAAATTGATGCCATCGTTAATATTTACATCTGAGTAGAGCTGGCGGTTATGAAGGGGAGGGACATTTCCCGAACACGTGCTATACCCTACCAATCACAACACACTGGGCCAGCTAACCAATCACAGAGCATTTCGTATTTCGGAAGGAGGGGCTTCATTGATATCGATGTGTTCAACCCAGACTGGGCAGAGAGGAGCTGTAATAATGTAAAATATGTGAAAAATAATGCATTTTTTGAACAATCAAGCATGTAAACACATTCTAGTACACCCCAAATACATGACTTTGAAAAAGAACATATTAGGACAAGAAAGCAAGTAGAAAATACAAATTTTCAGATGAACAGACAAACCAGGAGCAGGACAGTAGCTGAACCTTTATTTTAAACCTTTAACTTTTAAAATAATTGTCTCCCTAGTATTTTTTTTTTTAGTTAAGTAACTTTTCACATCTAAAATGTCTGATGGCTTGATAAATTTTTTGTAAATAAATTAACGTGAGCTTTTTCCTCTTGCACGTCATTTCAATACAGATTTTTGTGTTTAATTTAAGAAGTTGACTTAGCATAGTAATAGTACTGAACTGAATATAACTGTCAGGTGTGGTGGAGGTGAAAGGAGCGAGGACTCAGGTGCAGAGATAATGGGTTCTTTAATAACAACAAAACCACAAACAAAACTACCCCGTAGGGGAAAACAATTGACTTGGCTTGACACAAGAGGTAACACACCAGGTACATACGACAACGAAACAGCAAAGGACTGCAAACACAGGGAGAATAAATAGGGAGACCAAACAAAGGAGGTAACGAGGGAGGACAGGTGGGGCAGATGATTCAATAATCAGGTAACAAGATGGGAGGGGCTAGACAATCAACAGGAGAGCACATGGCACAAGGAAACATGCATGACAAGCCATGTGCTCACACCAAACGTGACCTGAACACAAGCACATGGCCAGTAAAACCAATCACCAGCCATGTGCTCACACAAAACTAGACATGAACACACAGCTAATGAAAACACTCAGAAACCACGTGTTCACACAAAACATGACAACATGAAAGCACACAGCTAGTGTAAAACACAAGCTGTGTGCTACACAGCACAAGACATGAAAGCACATGAAACAAGGCACAGACAAGATAAAACAGGTGTCAGGGCTCTGTCACAAAACCAAGATATAGACTAGACAGAAGTGACAGAACCCTGACACTACCCCTCCTCTAAAGGACGCCACCTGGCGTCCCTAAGGAGGAGCACAAAAAAAAAAAAAAAAACACAGGAACATGACAACTCACCAACAGACAACAAGACGGATAGATCAAAACACAGAGACAAAGTGGGGAGGGAGGGAGGGGAGCCAAGACAGAGCCAGCATGACAGTCCAGGAAGTCTCTATAAGGGACCAGGGAGGGACGGGAGGGTTGAGCCAGGGAGGCTCAGGCGGGTCTGAAGTCCCAGCAGAGGGCCATGGTGGGACAGACCAGGCAGGCTCCAGCGGATCAGTAGTCCCAGTAGAGGGCCATGGCGGGACAGACCAGGCAGGCTCCAGCGGATCAGGAGTCCCAGCAGAGGGCCATGGCGGGACAGACCAGGCAGGCTCCAGCGGATCAGGAGTCCCAGCAGAGGGCCATGGCGGGACAGACCAGGCAGGCTCCAGCGGATCAGGAGTCCCAGCAGAGGGCCATGGCGGGACAGACCAGGCAGGCTTAGGCGGTTCAGGATTCCAGAAAGAGGGCCAAGGTGGACCAGGCGGATCTGAATACTTGGCAGAAGGCCAGGGTGGGTCAGGCAGCAAAGACTGGGTTGGCAGGACAAGACATTCGGGTGACTCTGGGACGGCCTCCGGACTGGCAACGGGCTCTGGGACAGCCTCCTGGAGCTTGGGCGGAACCAGCCTGACTGGCAGCATGGACGGAGCCGGCAAGGCAAGGCGCTTGGGTGGCGCCAGAAGGGCAAGGCGCTGGGGCGGCGCCGGAAGGGCAAGGCGCTGGGGCGGCGCCGGAAGGGCAAGGCGCTGGAGTGGCGCCGGCAGGGCAATGAGCCTGGGGACGGCCTCTGGGCTGACAGCAGGCTTTGGAACAACCTCCGGGCCCCGTGGTAAGCAGGAAGCCTTCTTCCTTCTCCGTTTCCTTGAGCGAGGCGGCGATGCAGCCTCTTCGGCCAACACTGGGGGCGATGCAGCCTCTTCGGCCAACACTGGGGGCGCTGCAGCCTCTTCGGCCAACACTGGGGGCGCTGCAGCCTCTTCGGCCAACACTGGGGGCGCTGCAGCCTCTTCGGCCAACACTGGGGGCGCTGCAGCCTCTTCGGCCAACACTGGGGGCGCTGCAGCCTCTTCGGCCAACACTGGGGGCGCTGCAGCCTCTTCGGCCAACACTGGGGGCGCTGCAGCCTCTTCGGCCAACACTGGGGGCGCTGCAGCCTCGTCGGCCAACACTGGGGGCGCTGCAGCCTCTACGGCCAACACTGGGGGCGCTGCAGCCTCTTCGGCCAACACTGGGGGCTCGACAGTGAAAGTGGACGGCTCTGGGAGCACCAGACTTGTTACGACAGAGGAAGCCTTCCTTCTCTTCCTCCGCTTACGTCTGCAAGGCGATGGTGTGGAGATTGCTGCCTCTGGGGGAAATGCAGCATTCACGGCCACCTCTGGGGGAAATGCAGCATTCACGGCCACCTCTAGGGGAAATGCAGCATTCACGGCCACCTCTAGGGGAAATGCAGCATTCACGGCCACCTCTGGGGGAAATGCAGCATTCACGGCCACCTCTGGGGGAAATGCAGCATTCACGGCCACCTCTGGGGGAAATGCAGCATTCACGGGCGCTTCAGGATAGGTGGCAGAAGAGGTGGACCCGTTCTTCCTCCCTCTCTCCGAAGGGGTCATCGGAGGACTGGGGACCTGGCAGTTTGTGAGGTAAATGGGAGGTGGGCCAAGAGGCGGAAGACCACCCTCTTCCCCACGGTTGTATACAAACCCCACAAACTGCCAGAAAGACAGTATCCCCAACATTTCCATCTCCCAGGCGCTGACAGGCTCGTTCAGGCTGCTGTTAAAAATGTCTTTAAGCGCAGTGTTGTTAAGGTCGAGCCCCTCGGCAGTGATGATGAACTGGTGGGCAAACTCTTTTACTGTGGAGCCCCCTTGGCGAAGAGAAAAGAGCTTGCCATAGCGTTCCATCGTCTGACGAGTGGAGGGGCAAGGGCTGGGAGATGGAAACAAGATGCCCATTCTCTGCTGAGTCCTCTGATGGCTGTTTCGTTCTGTCAGGTGTGGTGGAGGTGAAAGGAGCGAGGACTCAGGTGCAGAGATAATGGGTTCTTTAATGATAATAACAAAACAAAAACACAAACAAAACTACCCCGTAGGGGAAAACAATTGACTTGGCTTGACTTGACTGGCTTGACTTGACTGTTTAAATCGAACGTATTGTTATCTTTTTGTTAGCATAACCAATAAAATCTTTAAAAAAACACAACAGTAAAGTATGGAGTCCCTCAAGGCCCTGTTTTAGGACCAGTGCCGTTTTGTTTTCATTAAAAACTCTATACAGATGTGACTGAAAGCCTAAGTAAATCATTGAACCATTGCCACCAAAGGTCTCTTGATTAACTTTTGATAAACGCAGCTCAGAGCTTTCTGCAGTTCGCCGTATGCTTTTTTACAGCATTTTCTTTATTGAGAAAGGAGTGAGGGATTTCTAGGCAGGAGTAAGGAACAGTTTTTTCATTGTTAAATTTGTTTCTGAAAGGAGAAAAGGAATTTAATATATCCTTGCTTCTGCTCTGAGGGGGCCATACAGTGTTTCCTTATTGAGGGAATGCGGTCTGTGGCTTAAAGCCATCAATGATTGGACACTGGCCTCTTATTGGCTAACTTATTTTGTGCAGTGAAATAAATAGATGTCAGTCTTTCTGAATGAAAATAAGTTTCTTTAATGTCCTCATGAGGCCCCAGCATGTTGGGATGATATCTCTCTATTCTCATAAAATATCTGAAAAATTATGAGTTAAAGGTTTTGCGTCACAGTGAAAGAGAGGAACTTGTAGCCCCAGGCATGTTGGATCACATACAGATTTATTACTTCAGAGGGCAAAAGGTGAAAGGTCACTGTAGGTAAGAAAAAATGCTGCTTATCACATGTGCAAATCATTCCAAATACTGCTTATTTTCCTCGGCCTGCTGTCTTTAATGAACTCTTTACTCTATCAAAAATTCATACTTTGATTTATTTTCTTTTTTTAATGGGAAAAGGAAAATGGGGAAAATCTTTAATAATTGCCATAACTTCAGGAATAAATACATAAAATCAGGAGTAGAATAATTACAATGACCATTGAGAATGTTTACAAACCTGACCATCATGAAATCTAATGTACATTTCCTTCTGTAAAAGAAGTGTATTTTAGAATTTAGCTACTTTAGCAATAAAAAGAGTACTTATTACGTATTTATCACACATTAGAATATTAGAAAATAAAGTACGGACTAAATGGAATGTTTTTTTGAACACCTATTTCCCTTTTGTTAATTGTAATTAAATGTATTATAGTATAAATTCATATTAAATGAAATTATCTCAACATAATAGTATTTTTTTACATCTTAAGTACATCTTTATATGTATGTAAATACTCAGTTGCCGAATGTACTGACAAGCA
The DNA here is from genome assembly GCF_029890125.1 of Rhinichthys klamathensis goyatoka. Classification (NCBI taxonomy): domain Eukaryota; kingdom Metazoa; phylum Chordata; class Actinopteri; order Cypriniformes; family Leuciscidae; genus Rhinichthys; species Rhinichthys klamathensis. The sequence goes on along the minus strand of NW_026607216.1, from coordinate 129,765 downwards.
TTTATAGTAAACTAAAATATACTTTAATGTAATTTTTTTTTTAAATGTTATGTTTTGCATTAAATGTTTATAATTACACATTTGTAATGATGAATTTACAATTTAGTACTTTACATGTCTTATATGTTAGTCAATACATCAAAATGATTTTAGGCCTACTTTAAAGCATGACAAAAGATTATTAAAACAATTATTTAAAATGTACTTTAAAATAAATATAATATTCAAAATATTTATTTTGATAATATTACAAAGTGTGTTTAGAAACATTTATGAAAGTGTACTCTCTTTAAAGCTCCAGTCCGTAACTTTTTTGGGTTAAAAATTATCAAAAATAAATGTTTGAGCAAGTACATAACCAGCCAGTGTTCAAAACTATCTGCTTGCCTTAGCTCGATTCAAAACGGTAAGCTTGTAATAATGTTTTTAATTCCAGTGGTACTGGTGGATTTCCGCGGGAAATTCGAGCTTGTCTTTGCGTCATTACGTCACATCTGTACACATAAAGAAGGAGTCTCGGCTAGAAGGCTATGTTGAGTGTGAGGATGTTGGAGGTGGAGATTTATAGCCTTTTCTCACAGCACTTGATATAATTAAACTATTATTATTATTTATTTGATGGCGGATCCAGAAAGGTTCAAACGACAATCACCAGTGACAACTAGAGATTCACCCGATGTAAAATGCAAAAGACTTTGGACTGAGAGTTTGGAAAAGAGACTGCAACTGGCCCATGCGAAAACGAGGATAATAACAAAAGGGTTTCAGCACTTCGTGCTTGAACCCCTAAATATCTGAAGGGCTTTAAATGTAGTCACGCAATTTCGAATTTCGATTTCGAACAGAGATGGCGACAACGAGGAAAAACTGTCCAGTCCACTGCCATTGCACATTTGGTTGAAGGTATTTTGTCCGAGGACATAAATCATGTTAAATCTACAATCTATTTTGCTGTTTCCTTCCTAAACAACAGAAGGGTCAGGTCACCAGACTGAGGTAGGATAACCAGCTTTAAATCAATCCAGTTGACTCATGTGCTGTGTCCTTATCTACAGCCTTGCTCTACTCTGCTTTATCTCACCACAACCTAAACTGACCCCTTTGGCCAAGCTCACACTACCCCCTCATGAAACATTAGACTTATTTGGGTCAGTTGACGTAGCCCACAAATGAAAGCCATTATGCTCTGTTCCCGTGAGACTGGACCATACTGAATCTGAAATTTTGCACGTAAGCATACTGGCATTGACTCGTCCAGTGTTTTTCATTTCTGATGCTATTCACTGATTTAAAAAGTTTGGTTTAAGCTGATTTGAGGAGTTAAACGGTCTAGTTTGGAGCAGAGCAGAAATCCAGATGTGCTTAGAGGGTGAAATGTGCAGTTATGTCACAAGAGCTCAGGGAGAGAGGTGAGCAGAGAGATTTGTTTAAGAGAGAGGCCCTCTGAATGGAGATAAACATTCAGAAGAGAAAGCTTTACTGCCGTTTGCATCCACATGGTATGTGCTTGAGATATGTGTCAGGTTTGAATTTTAATGTGTCTGTGAACCCCCGGAGTTCTGTCTTAAACAGGCAAATGATCAGCAGAGTTGTAAACAAAGTCTCATTGCAAACCTGTGACAAGCAATATTGTAGAGTAAAACAGTCATCTTTATTTGTCCAGTAGCCGTTTCTAGTATCTTTTAGTAGTTTTTACTGTATTTTTGATCAAACAAATGCAGCCTTGATGAGCAAAAAATATTTCTTTTTCAAAAACACAAAAAAAATCTTACCGACCCCAAACTTTTTAACAGTAGTGTATTTTTTCTCATTAATTGTCTCCATTTGGAATTTTTTTTTACCAAACCAATTCCAATCAGCTCTGAGATAAATCACAGCATTTTGTAAAGACAAAAACAGCAAGATACAATCTAAAATCTATTATAATTCTAGTATATGACATGTTAGAGGTTAATTCCAAATATTCAAACAGAAAACTTCGCAAAGATGGATAAATACAGATTATGTTATGTAATTCACAATGCTTTATTAAGGAGAGGGGATTAATGAACAGTTCCGAGTTATGAAAGGAGTCCTTGGTTCAAAAAAGTTTGATAAATCCCGATCTATGCTATGTTAATCTGACTGTGTCAGTTGTCCTGCAAAACTAATGCTCAATTGATTGTGTGTATGTTCCCATGGAAAACTGGCTCTCACCAAAACTGACTCTGTGACCTTGAAATACCAAACCGTTCCGTATAACAATAACATCATGCTAACAGCAGTAAGAAAAAGTGTTTGAAGGAAACAGAGAAATTCAGACTGCCACGTAACAGGAAAAAAAAGAAGAGAGCTTTCAAAAACGTCTAATTACCTATGAATGTAGGCACACACAAAACAAAGCAAAAAATTTACTTTGTGACATTTAAGAAGTTTTTTTTTTAATCCAGTTGCCATACAATGACAATATTTTATTTATTTATTTTAAGGAAATGATAGTGATGTCAAGGTTTTGGTTCTTTGTGTTTAGAGACTCTTAGTTTGACGTTTATTTTGTTCTGTTTCTCCTGATTTCCCTTTTCCTGTTTAGTTTCTTTGGCTGTCAGGGGCTGAATTTGAAATTGCCCCCTATACCCTCAAATAGGGGATTATTTGAGGGTACAGCCATTTATAGGGGTGTCCGAAAACATAGTGGACTTTATTGAGTGCACTCATTCAATTCCACATTGCACCACAATAATGAGTGTACAGACGATGTACGCTCAACGGCTGCCCGAATTCACTCACTCGTTTTCATTCACTCCTTCAAGTGAACAGTATTAGTGGACTAACGTATAGGGACTAACGAATAGTTGAGGGTTTAGGGGGCGATTTCAGATTCAGCAATCAGTTTCAGATCAGTTTTTGCTGATATGTTCACCACCTGTTTCTTGTTCAGTTTCTTGTTCATTATCTTGTGTATTTAAATCCTCACCTTACTGGTCCCTTTATTACACCTGTTCAATTGATCGTCAACGCAAATATCTAATCAGCCAATCAGCAACTCAATGTATTTAAGCATGTACATGGTTAAGATGATCTGCTGAAGTTCAAACTGAGCATTAGAATAGAGAAAAAAGGTTCTTAAAGTGACTATGAAAGTGGCGTGATTGTTGGTGCCAGATGGGCTGGTCTGAGTATTTCAGAAACTGCTGATCTACTGGGATTTTCATGCACAAACATCTCTAGAGTTTACCATCTCTAGGGTTGATGTCATCATGTCAATATGGACCAAAGTCTAAGGAATGTTTCCAGCACCTTGTTGAATCTGTGAAGAATTAAAGCAGTTCTGAGGCAAAATGGGTCCAACCCTGTACTAAGGTGTACCTAATTAAGTGGCTGGTGTGTGTATATAACAAATGGATATTCATTCCAAAAGTCCAAAATCAAATTTGTCACCATTTCCATTCAAATGAATGAATTGCGTTTGTTTGTTTGTTTGTAGATTATGGTGATGTAAATGACATTTTGGACATTTGTATGAATAAAATGGAACCTCATAGCATTTTAATATTGTATATATACTAAATATACAATTTGTATTTTCACAATAACATTTATAGGGACAAATTGTTGGCCGTGGTGGAAATGACATGACAATTAAATAAATAATAATAAATAACCAAATCAACAGCAAAAACGAATCGGTTACCTAACGTAACCTCGGTTCTCTCTAGAAGAGGGAACGAGTATTGCGTAAGCTAGCTTACGCTGCGGGAAAGATTCATCTTTGCTGAGATATTGAAGCCAAAAATTATTTCATAATTTGTATCCATACACAACGCAGTTCCTCTGCGGCAGACCTAGAGCAGGCTAGCTAGCAGCTCATTGGTTCGCTCAGAGAGAACTGCTTAAGCCTATGGGAGAGCGGGGCTGAACCCGCTTCCAATGAGAGGCGCCCGCGCGCTCATTGCGTCATGGCCCGCCAGAATGGGCGTGGCCATGGTGTATATAACAGTCTCTCCCAGGCTTATATGTTGATTTATTTCAGCGTGAAGCGAAACGCTAGTAGCGCAAGCACGGCCGGGAACGCAATACTCGTTCCCTCTTCTAGAGAGAACCGAGGTTACGTTAGGTAACCGATTCGTTCTCTTACGAGAGGTTCTCTCGTATTGCGTAAGCTAGCTTACGCTGCGGGAACACCTGGTCAACGCCGTGCGCGCTATGAATCCACTCATGAATCCCAGGGTGATACCGGGGGATTTTTAACGTGGAGTGAATGTATTATGAGGCCGGCAGAGCGGGCACATGAAGTGTATACATAAGCATGTATGAGGCCGGCAGAGCGGGCACATGAAGTGTATAAGCATTTAAGGAGAGCACAAGGGGCGAACCGGTTGTGTGAGGGACTCCCAGTAATGCAGCTTCTTAGGGAGCTGGTCGTTAGACAGCTAGTAATTTTGCCTGCAAGGCGGGAACTTCCAAGTTGTAAAATCTGAAAAAAGTGGACGGGGAGGCCCATCCCGCGGCCACACAAATGTCATGAATGGAAATTCCACAGGACCATGCCCACGATGAGGCCATGCCTCTAGTGGAGTGCGCCCTGATGCCCAGAGGGCAGGGCAGGCATTTAGATGCGTAAGCAGAGGCGATAGCGTCTACTATCCATCTAGACAGTGTCTGTTTAGAGGCGGCCAGACCTTTGGTGCGCCCCCCAAACGACACGAAAAGCTGCTCAGCGCGTCTGAACGCGGCAGCGCGCGTAGTGTACAATCTCAGAGCCCGCATCGGGCAGAGGAGATTGGCGTCCCGCTCACTATCGGATGAAGGCAGAGCCGATAGGGAAATAATCTGAGCCCTGAACGGGGTACCAATCGCCTTCGGGACATAGCCATGTCTAGGTTTGAGAATGACAACAGAATCATTCGGACCAAACTCGAGACACGCGGCGCTGGATGAGAGCGCGTGAAGATCCCCCACGCGTTTTACTGAGGACAGAGCCGTCAGAAAAACGGTTTTGAGCGAGAGGTATTTTAGGTCCACAGACTCGAGCGGTTCGAACGGGGGTGCTTTCATAGCTTCGAGAACTATAGAAAGATCCCAGATAGGAACCGAAGGGGGGCGCGGAGGGTTCATCCTCTTAGCTCCCCTGAGGAAGCGGATGACTAACTCGTCTTTGCCCAGGGACTGAGCGCGTCGGGGTTCAGAGAACGCCGCGACGGCTGCCACGTAAACCTTGAGAGTGGAGGGGGACCTGCCCTTGTCCAGCATCTCTTGAAGGAAAACAAGCAAAGACGGCACCTCGCATGACCGTGGGTCCAGATGTTTGTCGGTGCACCATTTTGAGAACACAGACCATTTAGACGCATAGAGCCTTCTCGTGGAAGGTGCTCTAGCCTGTATGATAGTGTTTCTTACTCCTTCTGGCAAATCAACGAATAGTCGTTGATCACCCATGCATGTAGCGCCCAGCGCCGTGGATGGGGGTGCCAGATCGTGCCGCGAGCCTGAGAGAGGAGATCTGCTCTGACTGGGATGGGCCACGGGGCTGTCTGCGACAGCTGAGTGAGCTCCGGAACCCAATTCTGACTCTCCCAACGCGGGGCTATGAGGAGCACCGAGTGGCGTGTGTCCCTGATCCTCTGAATTACCTGTGGTAGCAGAGCGATCGGAGGGAATGCATAGAGCGGGCGGCGAGGCCATTCCTGGGCTAGCGCGTCCTCGCTCCTTGAGAAAAATATTGGGCAGTGAGCGTTCTCTTCTGACGCGAAGAGGTCCACCTCTGCTCTGCCGAATAGCCGCCACAGTATTTGGACCGTTTGTGTGTTCAGGGACCATTCTCCTGAGGAGATGAGGTTCCTGGACAGAATGTCTGGGCCGTCGTTCAGATGGCCCGGCACATGCGTCGCTCTGAGCGAGAGCAGGCGGCTCTGAGACCAAACTAAAATGCGGTGTGTCAGTAGGAAGAGATTCCTGGACCTGACACCGCCCTGACGGTTGAGATAGGAGACCACAGCCATGTTGTCCGAACGGATCAGGACGTGGTGTCCCCGAATGAGCGGGAGGAAGTGCGAAAGCGCGTTCTCGACCGCAAGCATTTCCAGACAGTTTATGTGTAAGGGGCTTTCCTGTGTCGACCAATGGCCGAAGGCCGGTGAGCCCTCGCAGACTGCACCCCAACCCGTGTTGGATGCATCTGTCGAGATGACTTTTCAGCGAGAAAAGGTCCCCATCGTGACGCCCTGTCGAAACCATTCTGCTACTGTCCATGGCTGCAGCGCCGTGAGACATGTCTGCTTAACTCTGATCAGCTGGCGGCCCGTGTTCCACGCGCGGTGGCGTACACGGCTGTTTAACCAAAGCTGAAGCGGACGCATGTGCAGAAGGCCCAGCTGAAGCACAGCGGAGGCTGAGGCCATGTAACCCAGCATCCTCTGAAAAGTTTTCAGAGGTGAGCGGGTGCCCATCTGAAACGAGGCGGCCAGTCGCTGTACACTGCGCGCGCGCTGTGTAGACAGGCGAGCCGTCATCGTGACCGAGTTCAAATCTATTCCTAGAAAGGAAATCGATTGACTGGGTTGAAGGGAGCTCTTTGTCCAGTTGACAGAGAGGCCCAGCGTTTTCAGATGGTCGAGGAGAACTGCGCAGTGCGACAGAAGCTCCGTCTGTGATTGGGCCAAAATCAGCCAGTCGTCCAGATAATTCAATATGCGCAGCCCCTGGCTCCGCAGGGGGCGAGCGCCGTATCCATGCACTTCGTAAATGTGCGGGGCGCCAGAGATAAGCCGAACGGGAGAACGGCGTATTGATAAACATGACCCTCGAAGGCGAAACGTAAGAATGGCCTGTGACGGGGATTTATCTGGATCTGAAAATAGGCGTCTTTCAGGTCTAGAGAGATGAACCAGTCCCCCTGGCGCACCTGCGCGAGGAGTTTCCTGGTAGTGAGCATCTTGAACGGTCTCTTCATGAGCACTTTGTTCAAAGACCTGAGATCTAAAATCGGTCTGAGGCCGCCGTCTTTCTTGGGAACCAGAAAATAACGGCCGTAAAACCCCGACTCGGTCATAGATGGTGGGACTCTCTCTATGGCGCCCTTTTGCAACAGCGTCGCAATTTCTGAGCGGAGCGTGCCGGCGGCCAGCGGGCTGACAGTAGATTCGAGCCGCGCGCGCGCACGAGGCGGGCGGCGGCGAAACTGTAGCAGATAGCCGTCCTTTATAATGCTTAGCACCCACGGGGAAATGCCTGGAATGGCTTCCCACGCTTTGGAGCATGCGGCTAGTGGCCGAATGGCTATATCGCCCTGATTGCTGCACATAGCGGGCTGGACACAGTGTGTGGGCGCGCTTTGAATGTGTGTGGCAACGGGATTTGCACTCAGAGAGGAGTCTATGGGCCGTGAAACAGAGCGAGCAGAGAGGGGACACGCGCACGAGCTCGTGGGCGTGTTTATGTTCTCTGATATTAGAGCGGGCTGTGCCCGTTTCATGTGATGGGGCTCTGATAGAGACACGGGGTATGTTATGCTTGTGTGTATGGGTGAGCACATGATTGTGGGCACATTTTCTACACAACTGGCAAATTTTCTCTTTTTGAGATTTCTCTGGGTAGCCGTAAAAACGGCTTTTTGTCGCTCGCAAGCGGGCTGGGACACCGGCTTGTTTGTGGCGGTCAACACTACAGCAGTCGGCGAAATAACGGGGACTGACAGAGGGCGAAGCTTTGACGGCGGTCCGGCCGCAGCGGGAGAGCACCGTCGTTTTCTTGACTTTGCTAGGCAGACTTCTGATGATCAGGCTTCAGCGTGATCTTAGGTCGCGGGCCTCGTGGGGGCGGCGGTCTGCGGCGGCTGTCAGACCGAGAGCGAGGGCGGCCGCCCTGTCTGCGCTGGGCTGTTTGAGTCTGCGGAGGGGGGCGCTGTGGTGGAGCTCTGGCAGGAGGCTCGCGAGAGCGGCCCGCGGAAGAGCTAGCGCGGCGGGGCAGAAACAAATTCATCGGCCTGAGTAGCTTTCTGGACCTCAGAAAAGCGATCGACGATTCCCGTGACAGCAGATCCAAAAAGGCCCGTCGGGGAGAGGGGCGCGTTAAGAAACGCGGCGCGCTCAGAATCTCCCATGTCGGCGAGCGTGAGCCATAAGTGTCTCTCGGCAACACAAAGGCTGGCCATGCATCTCCCCAGAGCTTGTGCGGCGGCTTTAGTGGCGCGAAGGGCGAGGTCCGTAGCACTTCTCAGATCCGTGACAGCGGGGGAGGGGTTTCTACCGCCTTCGGCCCACTCACGGAGAATATCGCTCTGTAATACTTGGAGGACAGACATCGAATGTAGCGCTGCGGCGGCCTGACCGGCGGCGGCGTAGGCGCGAGCATGAAAGCTCGAGGTCGCTCTGCAAGCTTTCGAAGGAAGCGTGGGGGAAGAGCGCTATCTAGCAGAGGGCGGGCAGAGGTGTGCGGCGACCAAGTCCTCGACGGGCGGCATGGCTGAGTAGCCTTTCTCGGCGGCTCCGTCCACCGAGCGCAGCGAGGCGGATATATCAGAGCGGTTTCTAGCCGAGAGCGGGGCATTCCAGGACTTCGTCAGCTCTGCGTGAAGTTCAGGCAGGAATGGAGCGGCCCGGTTGCACGCGGGGGTCGAGCGCCGATGAAAAAAGCTGCCGTCCATCCGGTTCGGGGCCTGCTCGGGTGGAGGAGACCACTCGAGACCGAGGCGTTCGACGGCCTGTGAGAGGAGGCGCATTAGTTCCTCCTCTATCCCGGCGCGGATCCCCGCCGATTCTCTCGTGGATCCGAGAGATGACCATTCTTCACTGTCAGAAGCGAGCAGTGAACAGGAGTCCTTCTCCTCCGCGGCGTCATCGGAAGCGACAGAGCGGCCACTCGGCGGCAACTGTATGTCCGGCAGGGGCGGGGAGGGAGAGCGGGAAGCGGGAGGCGGCGGCCCGCATTGTTCCGCTGGGGGCTCCGGCGGCCTCTGGGAGCGGCGTTTTTTCTTACGCGGCGAAGAGGAAGGCGGCGCGGGAGCGGATTTTGCTGCCAAAAGTCGTGCCCGCAGGGACGACAACGGCAGGCTCTCACAGAAGTTGCATCCTCCATCCGCGAGGGCGAGTTCTGCGTGCTCGAGTCCCAGGCAGAGAGCGCAGATGACATGGCGGTCTCCGTCCTCGAGACGAGCGCGGCAAAACGAGACATCTTTAAAAAGACGCTCGGCTCTTTTAGATATAATAGAGAAGGAAACAGTCGTCGGATGGCGCTAGCTTGCAGGGCGGCTGAAGGTGGCGAAGACGGCCGGCTTCTTCAGGGTCCGGGAGCTCGCTAGAGTGATGCCTTCTCGACGGCGACGGCTTTTCTCAGGACAGCAGAAGCGTGCAGCTTGCTGAAGATGAAATGAATCAACATATAAGCCTGGGAGAGACTGTTATATACACCATGGCCACGCCCATTCTGGTGGGCCATGACGCAATGAGCGCGCGGGCGCCTCTCATTGGAAGCGGGTTCAGCCCCGCTCTCCCATAGGCTTAAGCAGTTCTCTCTGAGCGAACCAATGAGCTGCTAGCTAGCCTGCTCTAGGTCTGCCGCAGAGGAACTGCGTTGTGTATGGATACAAATTATGAAATAATTTTTGGCTTCAATATCTCAGCAAAGATGAATCTTTCCCGCACCGTAAGCTAGCTTACGCAATACGAGAGAACCTCTCGTAAGAGAACTACCGGTATATTATAACAATGACAAAAATAAATAACATCATAAAGTTTTCAGTATAGTTTCAATGTCATATTTCTATAACAATGAAAGTAAAGTTTGAATAAAAAAAATAAACTGTTTTAATAAAAATCTTACTTTGTGGGAACAAAAGTGCCCCAATTTGAAGAAAGACCAAGATATCACAGACATATACACAGCTGAATTCACTTGTGAGTGAACGCCCAAGGCTTGCAGGCTGGTAGAGGTCGACCGTAGAGGAGCCTTGTGTGGTGGATATAAGGCTATAATTGAAGAGGAATCTTCCTTTTTATGGTATGATTTATGTGTACACATTAAAGCATCTGCACAGTACAGTCAGATAATTACTGAACTCAGCAAGATACTTTAGTGCATCCTTTATAGGAACGCCCCGCACATTACTACTGCAGTCAAAGATAAAACAAATGTCTGTTTTATTATGAAGTTCAATTCAATTCACATTTATTTGTATAGCCCTTTTCACAATACATATTGTTACAAAGCAGCTTTACAGAAAGTACATGTTTCTACATTACAATTTAGTGTAATCTGTTATCAGAGGTGACTGTGTCAAAGTAATGTCAGAAATGTACAGTTCTAAGACAGATCATGCAGTTAGATAACATCATGTATTCATTTAAGCAGAAACAATGAGCTCATTAAAGCAATTATAACAAGTTGTGATCATAATGTTATCAAAAATTTGGCAGTTGTGAATGTTGATTCAGAGTTGGCATCATCTGAAGTCCTGGCAGGGGTTGGGTCATCTAAAATCACCGTAAGAGGCAGGATCCAAACTGGAGCTGGCATGAACAGTTAAAGGAGAACTCCGGTCAATTTTAACATTGAGCTCATTTTTTTGTACATTTGGAGTGCTGTCAGTACAGACAAAAACGACAAAAATCGGTGTTGCCTACACCGTGTTATCCTCTTTTTAAAATTTGCACCCTGTTGACTTCAATGGGGCAAGTTCTAAACCTGCTTTTAGCCTCTTAACAAACTTAATATGTCATTACAAGTGCACAGCCATGTGAGTGGTGTTATTAAGAGTGACCACGGCCAATCTGACTGCAGTAGATGTGCAAGATATTAATAAAAATGATGTTAATTCAGCCAGCTCACATACCTGTATTTACTTCCTGTTTTCGTTCGAAGTCCACAGTAGTCAATTGTCGAGTTCGCGCGTATAATATAATTCATTAGTTATATTAGTCACCAATGATCGCGCGCGCGCGAACTCGACAATTGACTACTGTGGACTTCGAATGAAAACAGGAAGTAAATACAGGTATGTGAGCTGGCTGAATTAACATCATTTTTATTAATATCTTGCACATCTACTGCAGTCAGATTGGCCGTGGTCACTCTTAATAACACCACTCACATGGCTGTGCACTTGTAATGACATATTAAGGTTGTTAAGAGGCTAAAAGCAGGTTTAGAACTTGCCCCATTGAAGTCAACAGGGTGCGAATTTTAAAAAGAGGATAACACGGTGTAGGCAACACCGATTTTTGTCGTTTTTGTCTGTACTGACAGCACTCCAAATGTACAAAAAAATGAGCTCAATGTTAAAATTGACCGGAGTTCTCCTTTAAAGGGGTCATCGGATGCCCATTTTCCACAAGTTGGTATTATTCTTTAGGGTCTTCATGTAAAGTTTGTAACATACTTTGGTTAAAATTCCTCAATGGTTGTGTAAAACAACATCCTTTTTACCTCCTCAAAAACCGCTCTGTTCACAGCGACCCGTTTGGGTGCATGTCTCTTTAAATTTAAACCTCTCTTCCATGGGGTGTGTCGACACAAGACACGTAAAGTGATGCCTTGGCGACAATAAACAAATGGCTGAGGGCAGACATATGCTAATACAGGAAATATGCTAATATAGGAAATAATGCTAATACAGGAAATAATGCTAATACGGGACAGTCTGTCAGCAGTCGTGGGCGGAGCATGAGCAAAATTACATCATATTGCTCAGAAAATCCAAACGGCTTGATTATTGAGAGTATTTAGACTTTTTGAGGATAAAAAAAAAGGGGTGAATGGATTTTTTCATTGTATGGTGGTTGTGTCCATACACTGCAAAGACACATTTATATGCAAACACCATATAAAAGTAAATTTTGCATCCGATGACCCCTTTAACTCAGGATGGGCATCCCGAGGTAGAAATAGAAAAGCAAATGAAAAATAATTAGCATACCGGCTGTTCATAACATTTCAGTCAAAAGATAATCATGTGCTTTTGAATATAACTGTAATTGAATGAGCTATTTCCAGTATTTATTCTGATAGACTATCTATATCAGCGATCACTAGTGGTCCGTGAGGGTACTGCAGGTGGTCCGTGAAAAGGCAAAAATAAAATATAAAATAATATTTTTTTTTACCTTCATTTTACCAGGAAATTCCCATAAAAAAAGTAAAAAGAATATGTAGGCCTATATTTATATAAAATGTAAATTAAATTGTCAAGTTATTGTGTGATTACTAAAATAGGCTAGTGGCGCTCGGCGGTGACGTTCAAGCTCAGTGTCGTCAGAACCACAACATGGATCGGTGGATAGCAACAGGTTAGGTGAGCATTTATTTAGTTGTTTGTTTTTAATATAGGCCTATATTAGACAGACGATACAAAGAGGAAGGGAAAGATGTGGAGGGTGACAAAGGAGGATATTACGTTCATATTGGGCTGGCAAGTAGACTCCAATGGCTTTTCCTTTTGCCAACTTTCTTTTATCTTTAACCTGGAGTAACGTTAGGCCTACTGTGTTTTCATTAAATGTGTATAGGGCAGAGGCAAATATGTTCTCATTATCACATCACATGCATAGCCTTTATAGGCAGTTTAGGCCTATATGAAACGAAATGTTTATAAATGGAATGAATAAGGCCTGTTATTATTTTAATTTCCAGTTAATGTTAGTTTCTTGATCTCGTGTTTCTGAAATGTTTTGCGGATGTGCTGTTAAGTGGACAAACTCAAGCCTACCAGGGCTCGACATTAAGGCTTGTCCGCTTGTCCGGGACAAGTGGATTTTTTGTAGGACAAGTAGAAGAGAAAATTAGTTGTCCGACCGGACAAGTTAAATTTCAAACAAAATAAAATGCCATGTTACTTCACGTTATGTGCCACTCGTTACGTCTATTTTACAGATTTAATTTTACCGATTTGAAACGAACACATTTTTTCGCGCTGCCTGTGAATGTCCTGAATGCGACTCACAGAAAGACGCGCGCCAGTATAATGCGCATGCACAGACCGCGCGCCAGAAGTTCTCTTTCGCGCTTGAACGAACATCAACAACACACACAATTAAGCCAAAATGTCATTTGTCGAGTATCTTCATAACATAAGAACAGTCTTATGATGGACATAAAGAGTTGTGACTCGTGAGAGAATGAGGCGCGTGTGATATCCGCGTCTCTGTCCACAGCGGCTGCTCTTAAAGGGCCAGCTACCAATAAAGCGTTCTGTCAGTAAAGTTACTGAAAGAACAAAGGGAACAGAGAAAATTACTTACTGCTCTTGACTAAAGAACTTGTGTAGCTTCAATAAGTAGTAGTCTATATATAATTTATAATTTATGCAGCCCAGACTGTTTGATAACTTTATTCAATTTCTGTATATGTCCTACCTGTTAGACAGTTAATTTTTATCCAGACATCAATGGCTTAGGCTATTGATCATTATAGGTGTTATCAATCATTTAGTTGTTATTGCTAATTTCAGAATTATCACTAATCTGTGTGTGCATTTGGTTTAGAACCAAACAAGTTGACTCATGAAACCATTTGTATATCGCAATCGCATATCACAACCGCAATATTGAACTCAATAATCGCAATATGACATTTTCCCCAAATCGTGCAGCCCTAGATAAAATTATAAATCTTTACCCCGACAAGTGACTTTTGTGCATGGACAAGAGAAACCTAAATTTACTTGTCCGAAGGACAAGTGCCTCAAAAAGTTAATGTCAAGCCCTGCCTACTTTTTGAGGACTTACTTTAATAATCCCCTAAAATCGCCAAAGGTTTTGAAATGCTGACTATATCCAAGTGTTCTTATTACTGTATAGATTTTATACTCCATTGCTATGGAAATAAGCCTGTTGTTCAAATGAACCTGATTGTGCCCTCGGGCGCTTGAGTAAATAAATAAATAAAATATGTGGCAGCCGTTGTGTGCAGTAAACTGTCTTTAACAAGCTTGTTGTACTGATGTGATGACCAGTTATAGTTTTAGTGCTAGTTAGCCTATTTAGAGGTGTGGATTAATTCAGGTAGGACTGTGTAGACATATTTTATTATGTGTATTATGAGGTGGTCTGCGAAAATTCTTGATTACAAATAGTGGTCCACACACACAAAAAGTTTGAAAACCCCTGATCTATATAAATTACTTTTGAGTTTTTGCTTAAATGTATAAAAACAAGCACCATTACTTAGTTTTAAGCTTATTATAGAGTCATTAAGGCTTCTGTATTTTACAGAAATGACGATGATTGCAGACAGGTCAGGTTGTATTTCAAGGCATGACGTCTTTCAGCGAGATCTAATCTGTGTGCTGTGGCATTTCACCTGGGGGCATGTGTTTGGGACAGACAGAAGCACATATTGACGTTGTTCCATGACTTTTACCTGTCGACTTTTATCTTATAGACAGCTCTATATTACCTTGAGCTGTCAGACAGTGACTCACATACTGACATCACCAGCCTGAGGCTAAATAAACCTCTGTTGACCCCACAGAAACATCCCCATTCTTATGGAGTTCTACAGAAGAGATACTCTTACAAGTTCCTCGGTGTCTGACATGTTTCCCCATAAATCTTACGCACATGGCATCCTTTAGCGTCAATATAACACGCACTGTTATGGGTAGGTTTAGGTCTGGGGTAGGGTTACGGTTATGACGCCTTGGGATCTGCGTCTCATATTCACGCTAAACGATGCCATGTGCGTCGGATTTAGACGAGCGTCACCTGTATGACGCCTTGGGTTCTGCGTCTCATATTGATGCTAAAGGATGCCACGTGCGTAAGATTTCAAGGAAATGTCCAAAGCGTCACATGTATGACGCCAAAGGATGAGAACGGGCTGGACAATACTTTCACTGATGGATTCAGTAAGTTCATTCAGTGAATGATTTGTCAGACAGATTCAAAATGGTAGCTCAGACTGGTGTAATGTAACTTAGTCTTTATGCAATCCATTTGTTGAAGACAGAAATAAAATTACCTGGCTTCAGCTTTTCCAGGAAAAAGCTATTTTTCCAATGATTAGAGATGTAGCGCAACCAAACAATCGCTGATTTATTGTCACATTTGTATTGCACAAGCTACTACACACTCAAGCCAGCTGAGGTAACAAAGACACTGTCTGCTCTCTGTCCTTTATGTAGCGCTGTCACTCTCTCCCCAGTCCATCCTCACATTACTCAGAAGCACCTCAGCGGACTTCTAAAGGCACACACTTGTTCCCCATTCATTAGGATTTGTGTTATTTGTATATAAAGCCTCTTTTCCGACACCCTTGATTGAAAAGCTGAATGAAAAGTTTGTTAATTGTATTCAGTTCGTCTTTATTGCTATGCTCTTGATCTGGATTCAGTTTCAGTTATATTTTATTGAAAAACTCCCAAAAACGTGCATTTGGGATCTACATTTTCATTTGTCAGTCTCTCTGTTTCCATACCTGACAGAAGACTTGACCATGACCATGAACCCAGCAGAGTTAACTAAGTTGCAGGATACTATTTACACTCTCGCCCTTGCAGTCAAACAGCATGCCCACAAAGTTGCATGCCTTCATCCTCATCCCCTACCTCTCTATCATCCTCCACTGCGTCTGCTACAGCCTCGCTGCCTTCATCTTCCACCCGTGGCTCAGGGACAGCCAACTCCAGTCCCATGGCCAATCCAAACTTCCTACTCCAGGTCCCCTGATGGATGCAATGGGTTTCAGTGTAATGCTACAGTGTAAGCTCGCCTTTGAAATGCAACCCTCCTTGTTCCCCATTGAGCAGGCAAAAATGGCCTATATCACTTCCCATCTTACCAGCAGGGCACTTCAGTGGACAGACTGGTCCTTAACCCCCCCCCCCCCCCCCCCCCCCCCCATACAATCTGATCAGGATTCGAGAGGGGGACAAGTGGAAGATCGCCTTCATCACCCCCACAGGGCACTATTAATACCAGGTGATGCCGTATGGCCTGGTCAATGCTCCTTCCATCTTCCAGGCATATGTGAATGAGGTGCTGTGGGATTTCCTTCATCGTTTCATAGTGTACATAAACAATATTTTCATCTACTCCATCTCACTCCATGAACATGTATATAGGCCTACCATGTCTAACAGGTACTCCAGTGCCTCAGACACCATCATCTCTATCTCAAGGCAGAGAAGTACATCTTCCACCAGACCATCATCCCCTTTCTCAGCTATCTGATCAGCCCACGGAGAGACCAGGATCAAAGAACAGCAAAGCTGACGCATTCTCCTGGCTGCATACTCCAGAGTCTCATAATCCTGCATAATTCTAAGACCATCCTTCAATTCTCAGTGTTCATCAGTCCCATTCAGTGTTACATAGGCCAGGAGATTGCATTGGCTACCACCCACCATCCCAGTCCAATGGCTTGCCCTTTGTGCCTGAACAGTGGTGTCTCCAGCTCTGAATAGTAAGATTTGTACGCTTTTATAGCCAAGTATTTTTTCAAAAGAATAGCCTAACTGTACCTCAAAATATGATTAGCTTGTAGCTTGACAAGCAACTTAAACTTCCATAGCACTACCATGCTGGAAACTGTAGTCTTGCCTCTAGCATTACAAACATCACTGTCCAGTATATTAAGGTAAATATTGTCTCAAAAATGCTACAGAAAGAGGTACACATTAAAATATTGAAATTTTGGTCATATTTCAACAGAACACAGGTCCATCCTATTTCACTCACTTTGTTTGGCCTCGTCACTGTTACTACGTTATTTTTCTAAGAAAGTCTAATTTTACTGTCCATTTAATCTCATTGCTGTTTTGGAGAAACAATTATAATTTAAAATAGATCTTATTTGGTATTTTTCTTCCCCTCCACATGTTCACATTCCACAATCATAACCCACACTGTCCAGACTTTCATAGACCATTGATTCTCTCCAAACTGTTGTATCCATCTTAACTCTCACTTTATCCATTACTTAAAACGCCCGCTACACACATTACCATATAAATTCTGACCACCGGCTAGCTGAAATAGTCTTTGACTCAGGTCACAATGACATCAGGGGAAAACACATAACTATGATCATCATTGTAACCATGGCTACAGCCAGACCCTTCACTGACAGTCTTTGGTCGTATGAGAGACATGCTGGTCTAATGGGACCGGTGAGATGCTTAGGGAGCCTGCAGAGCTCTATGGTTATAACTCAACCACATTTGAGGAGTTTTCTCAGACTTTAGCCACTGCTAAGTTAAGTTTGATCTATAAATACCAATGGAAGTGAGACAAACATGTTAGTCAAGATTGCCCATCAGGCAGCAGTGAGTGTGTGTGTGTAGGGGCGGACTGGCCATCTGTGTGATCTGGAGTATCACAAAACGGCCGGTACTCCAGGACGGCCGGCGGGCCGGCCCACCACCCGCCACACACGCAGTCATCACCTGTTTCCCCCCCCCACTAATCTGTTTCACACTCCAGTACTGTAGGTGGCAGCAATGCACCTTTAAGTTGAATGCCAGCGCCGAGCATTATCAGCTCGGCCCAAAAAAACTGCAATCGCGGCCGAATCAGCTGTGCGGACTGATCTCGATCATGCGAACATTATTACACAGAGTCACGCGATCCACTGAGAAGCATTTCAATTCAGTGCAGAATTCTCTATCTCTATTATAAACCCACAGATGGCTGTGATTTAAGCTAGTTAAAAGCCAGATTAAACAGCGCTGATATTCTCAACATCTTGACGCAAAAAAACAGGTGAAACATTGTTCCAAGAACAAACCAGTTAGAAGACATTTCACTCCACAACTTATGAATTAACTGTAACTTAGTGAAACACATTTTTTGGCAGGAATGTGCCTGTATTCATATTAAAAATGCTGTTATATTAATAGTCATGTAGGCCTATAAGTGTAGGCTATTAAATGTAATGCAGTAATGTTTTTGTTTAGAAGTTATGGCAGTTTATTTATTTATTTTGCATTAAATATTTATACTAAATGTTCATGCTACAATAGGTTTTTAGAGAATAGAGGGAATGCATTAACGTCACTTCCCCGCCGGAACATGCCCCCCTCAGCCGGACTGAGTGGCAAAAGAGCTGCTGCATGACTGGAGTTAATAGGGGAAACTGCGAAAACGCGAGTAAAACAAACTATTATCAGTTTAAACTAAAAGTTGGACTCGATATAGTGTTCCTTACAACTTATCAAAGATCCAGTGATCCATGGATATAGACATGCAGCCAGGAATCGTGTTTCCTGACATTTATATGTGCCTGATTTCGACGCCAGGGAAATAAATTAAGAAAATTTGCCCGTAAACGTTTTATATTTATACAATATAGATAGGTCTAAATATGAGTGATCACTTACATTAATGTTATACTGTATATCATCATATCGTCCAGCCCTAAAACTTGTATAGTTTTTTGTCAGTGTTTATTTAAAAACATCCAATTATGCAGAATATAGTCTGTTCTGTAGCTTTTTGCAGTCTGTAAAAATATACAGTACCTCAGATTTCTGGTCAAATCTAGTTGTACAGTCAATCGCAAAGCTCTTTCCCGTTTTAGATGTATTTTGTGTGTTTTTCACGGCATTCACGCTGAAAACAAATGCTGCCGCTCAGTCTTTTTGCCACTTGTGGGCGTGACCGCATTCACTCCGACCGACGGTGACGTCATGCGCATACCCTCTATAATATATATATATATATTACAATTTTTTCAGGAATTGTTGAACCAGAATATCAAGATATTTTATTATTTCGCATATGATGGTGAAAAGTAAAAAAGTAAAAGTTAAAAGTAAAGGTAAAGGTAAAAAAAACACCACCATGTTATATGTATAATAAATATTTTTGAGTATAGCCCTTCTAGATTATTTTATCCCTTTAGCCCTCGCACACAAAAAGGTTGGAGACCCCTGGTATATAGTAACTATATGTTTTATAATTACAAGTTTGTGTAATTAGGGTTTCTGTAGCCAGTGACATTTCATTATTTGTATTTTATTTTCAATGCAGATGTAATGGCATTGTACATTTTGTTGTTTTTATTTGAAGACTGAGGCTTCATTAATAAACAAAACCCCAATTGTCATCATTGTTTTTGAGATATTACTTGCTGTGAATACCTTGTCTGATATAGGTTACAGTATTGTGGCATAGTATCAGGACATCCTAGTGGCTAGGGGCGAATGGCTGGATGATGGGCCTATTTGGGAGAAAGTCCAGGGCTGTTTTTTAGCCCCAGTCCGTCCCTGTGTCAATGTATGTTATAAAACACACCCATGTTGATAAGGCTTCAGTAGTTGATACAAGGGTAGTGTGTAGTCAAAAAGGGATGTGAAATTTTTTTTAAATCTAAACAGAGGATTCCTAACATTCAAAATGTGACGATGTCTGCATTTCTATTTTAAAGATTGAATTCTGATCTGAAATTTCCTTAATGGAATTTTTCACCCTAAAACAGTTCTGTCATCGTTTATTCACCCTCACGTCATTCCAAACCCATGACTTTCTTTCTTTGGAGGAACACAAAAGACTATTCTGGTCACTTTTTTCCATGCAATTATAATGAATAAAGATTGGAGCTTTCAAACTTCAAAATAACCAAAATGTAAGTAGTTTTTGTCTGGAAATTCTTCTTGAGCAATGTAATTATGTCAGGATACTTCAGTCTTTTAAGTCTTTTCATTTAATCAGTTTGTACAGTTCACAAATTGATTTCAACTCAATGATCCATTTCCAGTGGTTAACAGAAGATTATTAGTGAATAACGACATAAAAGCTATTGTGCAACTTTTGAACACTTTAATGAAACTTTCAAGGTGCTTTGCATTTATTTTTGAAACATTTCAGGAAAAAAGTGATCCAGAAATTGCTGACCATCCCAATCTTCAGTATTTTTCCTTTTGATTTCAATGTGAGTAGCTAAATGATCGAATTTTGGGGTGAACAATTCCTTTAATTGTTTAAACACTCTTTAATTTCTCACATTGCACACGTGTAATGCGATTTATGACGTTTCTGGGATGGACATACATGAAATATTAATAAATAGCTCATAAAAATAATAATAATAATAGGCTATCAATGAAAAATGTGAAGCCAGAGAAACGAATAGGCTACTTTTACTCTACATCTGACTCAACAGGCGTTGAGCCAAAACTTTCCTCATACAGGAAGTATTATCCAGACCCAAGAGTCTGTCTTTTGACTTTTTCTGGTACATTCTGCAAAGAATTTCCCAAAGTCTGCAGAATGTCCATGACTAAAGTCAGTAATCCCTGTACAGAGGGTTTTTCCCTCACACACACACACACACAGCTGCCATAGGATCAGGGCGAACGCCTCTTTATCTCTGATTCTGTCTCTGCCGTATCTCTCTCTCCCACTGTCCAAACTCTTAACTTTGTCTTCAAGTTGAACCCCTTTATAGTCCTCTGTTTTTGCTGCCTCTCTAATTCTCACTTTCCCTTTAGTTTCCCTGTCTCTTTTCATTTGCCCCCTTCATCTTAGTTTATGTCTCTGTTTTTCTTTTCTTCACCCCACCCCCTTACCCCTCTGTAGACATGCAGGCAGGGCCTCTACTTGCATTTCATTCATCACAGCCTGTATGTAATCGATTAAAGAGACGAGGTCGCCCTCCTCCGTGCCAGCAATCAGGCCTTCACGCTTTCTATTTCATTATTTATTAAGCAAACCCACTGCTTCCCTTTCTGTGTCTATTACACTCTCCGAAAATATTTATGTGTATGACATCAGCCTCGTCTTTTCACTCTCCAGCACGCATTCTGTGAGACGCTGTGGGGCAGAATACAGAATGTCCTGTGTATAGACACACAAACCTCATAAGAGGAATAGCAGGAGTGTCTTGTGCTACGGTGTGGGAAATTATAGAAACTCCATAAACATTAACGGCAGTCAGTGACAGCAGTGTCTGAGTACATGTGAAAGTCATTTAGTATGGCTTTGTGTGTGTGTTGTACTTCATAGGAGGTCTGCATGATTGTACTTCACACCAGTGCACAGATCTCCTCACCATGCTGATAACGGTCATTTTCGGCCTGTTTGATGACTCTCTATGGCCCTTTGGTCTGCCCCAGAATTCAGCAGTGGAACATATAGCACTGAGGTCTGATAAGCTTACTGTAAATGCTGTCAACAGATGTGATGTGACATGGTTCTCTGTGATGGGAAGGTGTAAAAATAGTTTGTTCTACAAGGAAACCTTTTATGGAGAAATACCTCATGTTAAGTTCAGAGTTACAAGTCAAGTCAAGTTAAGTCACCTTTATTTTCATAGCGCTTTATACAATACAGATTGTTTCAAAGCAGCTTAACAGTGATAACAGTTAAGCTGCAACAGTAAAATTATAACAGATAACAGGAAAATTATACATTTTCAAGTTCATTTCGGCAGTACAGCAGCTCTAAAAAGAAAATCATTGTTCAAGCTGAAGTCAGCTCAATGTTGATTCAGTTCCATTGTAAAGATCAACAACTATTAAATTATAGTTAATTTCATCTATAAAGCAGTTCTGCAGAAAAACAGTGATGTCGTTGTCCAGCTCTGTTCAGTTCAACAGCGTCAGTACAGTCAGATCAATAATATTGTTAAATATTAAGTGCAAGCCAGAGGCAACAAAGCAAGCAGTTCCTATGCGACAGCGCCAAGGAACCTGAACTCCACTGGTGACAGAATGGAGAAAAAAGCGTTGCATTATACATCATTCTTATGAAAATACCCGAGATGGCTTGAAGAACACAGATAAACACATTTCATCAAAAATATCTTAATTTGTGTTCTGAAGATGAACGAAAGTCGTATGGGTTTGAAACAACATGAGGGTGAGTAATTGATGAAAGAATTTTCATTTTTGGGTGTACTATACCTTTAATGGACTCAAAAATTGTCATGTGTAACCATCAAGTTAACACATTGAATACACATCTAAATCATTATTTTCACAAAAAGTTTTAAATTATACGTTGATTTCAATATTTTTCATGGTATAAAGTTTTTTTGTTTGTTTTTTTGCAAAAATTATGAAATATGAACTTATAAATATCATTAAGTAATTGAATTTGCACCACCCTGATCATAAAAAGGTCAAATTATCCGATATCTGGCACTGACACAGTCATGAGGGTCTGCCAGCGCACTCTCTTTAATATAATTAATTTCCTTTTTTTTTTTCATGTTATTTGTTGGTAAACGGAAGCTCAACCTTCAGAGTTGTGGGTGAACAGACTTTCAATGGAGGGACAGAAATATTTCAGATTGCATTAAAAATATCTTAATTTGTGTTCCGAAGATGAACGAAAGTCTTATGGGTTTGGAACAACATGAGGGTGAGTAATTGATGAAATAATTTTCATTTTGGGGTGGACTATTCCTTTTATAGGGAAGATTTTTTTCAAGAATTTCATTCTTTAAAAGGGACTTTTTTCTTCTTCATCAGTTAAAGATGAAGAAGAATAAAGATAGAAAAAAACATATTACTCATAGAAGATTCAAATCATTGTATGTATGGATTACATTTTTTACATTACAAGACAAAACATGCCATTGACCCAGGCGACACAAAGAATAGTTCAGCATGATGGACATTATTTTTAAAAAGAGAAAGGGGGATGCTGGGGGGGGGGGGGGGGTTGGGGTATCTTATTTCCCAAAAGTTTTTCACTTCCCATTCTAATTACAATAAAGGTACTTTCCATAGATGCTATTTTGATGAAGTTGAAGGTCACCAACTCCAAAGGGACAAACCCATGACCTGCTCCCAGAAAGGCCAGCGCTTTCCATGGTGTAGGTCCTTAGCAAAGGAAAAGTGCATGGAGACTGAGGGGGTGTTGAAGATGGACATCAGGCACTGTTAGTATCCTGTCTGGACACCATGGACTGAGTCACACAGAGCTTGCCACCTCTGAAAGAAAACATATACCCATTAGCATCAGCTAATGTTACCCATATCAGTCTTGCAAATTGCCAGTAAATGTTCAAGTGGGCTTCCTACTGTATATGATTCATCTGTTTTTTAGTTGGTCACCAGGTCTCATACAAGTGCTTAAGTTTTGCCAAATGTGGAAAAGCCACAGATATGTCTGGTGGACTTCCTGTCCTAATCTCCCATGGAAAATCTTGTTTATGAAGATGCAGTGTTTCAGAACAAACGTTCAATACGTCAGACATGACTTTCTATTTATGTGCTTATTTTGGATGTAATGTAACTCCCAGACATTGCTTATTGCCCCAATAATATACAAAATATAGTATCATGGCCCATTTCAAAGTATAAATTGCATTGGAGAGTCCTCAAACAGTCTCTCAGCGGGACAAAGAAAGTAAATTACATGCTTCATTGTTCATCAGCAATTAATATACTTCAATCAAAGATACTGAATAGCTTTTATTATCCATTTTGAATCCCAAGTATAAACCTCCAGATTCAAAACTCAACATATATTTGTTTTTAGTGGAGAAGAGCCATGCTATCCAGTATAAATCACAGTCTCCCTCACCTCTATAGTCCATTGCACACAAATCTCATACATTACTCCAGAAGTTTCCCTGGGGTCACATGATGAAGTTCTATTGGATGTCACATCAATAACTAGCTCTAACAATGGCTCTATTGACTGGTGTGGATTCCATGTGGGACTCTAAATGCTAAAGCGCTTACAGGTTGGTTTTAAAGGAGTGTCCAGATGCTAATTTATCACATAAGTGTGTTGACCTTTGTTCTTTGCTCAGCTTCCCATTGGGGGTGGAAACAACATGGCTTTGTCAGGCAAGTCAAGGTCAGAGGACATACTGAAGAAAGAAAGAACGTGAGAGAAAGAGAGAGAGATTCCTGCTTCTTAGTAGGTCACTTTGTGTCTTAACATGTAGCGACTCATCCCTTGTTGAATGGACTTTAAACATCTGTAATTACAGCGTTCTCTGGGAAGGATATGAAGTGTTGTGTGTTTCCGCTCTTAACGTCCCCTGAGAACCACCTCATAGCTCATCTTACACAATAAAATCTCTCTTTCAGCCTGTAGATCTGTTCTTTCTTGTTTGTTTTTTAAATCTTCACCCTCTGCACTATACTTTCTGCATTTGTAATCCAATCGCTCATTTTAGCAGTTTACAGTAAAGACCTTTTGATTAATCTCAATGTTCCCTGAAAGAGGTTTAGCATTCACCTAAATCAGACATGGGGAACTCCACAGCCTGCGGAGAGCATGCTCAATTGAGTTCCTTCACACAAAGATCAAACATTTAGTAATGCAAAGGTATGGTTCAAAATAGAAAAAATTGCTGAATCAATTTGACCCTCTTCATGAAGGGCAGAGAGCAGGAAATGTTGTCCTGGGCCCTCCGACATTACATCACCTATTGGGGGAGGGGAAGGGGGTAGGTGCCCACCCTCATAATTTGTCCCGGGGACTATGTATTCCGGCCCTGCATTGAACTGATGTGAGAAAGTGCTTTTTTATTTTAATAAGATTTATGAGGCTCATTTACCTCTGCATGGGAAATGCACAAAGCAAACAAATACAATCCAAATTAAGGTAAATTTCCCATTCACTAAAGCAAGTTATTAATTCTTATTCTTTTAAAGAGTATAAGTCACAAAACTGTGGTAGTTCACGATTTTACATGACAAAAAAGACTTTACTCACTCTTATGTAGTTCCAAACTTGTATGATTTTCTTGCTTCTGTGGATCACACCCCAAAAAAAGATATTTTGAAAACGACTTTGCTCACACAATGAAAGTCAATGGGATCCAAAAGGACACTGGTGCTCATTGACTTTCATTGTACCGACAAAAGCAGTTCTTCAAAATGTTTTCTTTTATGTTCCACAGATAAAAGAGAGTCATGCAGATTTAGAATGACATTTATCTTAATCAGTCCTGCATTAAAGGGATAGTTCACCCAAAAATCACAATTTTCACACCCTCAAGTTCTTCTGAACCTGTACAAGTTTCTTTGTTTTGCTGAACTCAAAGAAAGATATTTTCAAGAATGTTGGTAACCAAACAAGTTTGGAGAACCATTTACTTCCATGGTATGGAGGGGGGGGGGGGGGGGGAATACTATGGAAGTTTATGGGGCCCATCAACTGTTTGGTTACCAACATTCTTCAAAATATCTTCTTTTGTGTTCAGCAGAACAGAGAAACTCATACAGGTTTGGAACAACTTGAGGGTGAGTAAATGATGACAGAATTTTCATTTTTGGGTGAACTATCTCTTTAAGAATAGCTTTCTATACAAATGTAAAGTCAAATTTGCACTAAAAAACTAAAAGTTTGTTTATGTTTCACCGGAAATGCCCCTGCAGCAGGAACTTGATAAGGTGGAGTCCCTGTTGAGCTTGCCTTGCATTTTCATTCCCTGAGGAGCAGCAATTGCAAAGCGCTTATCTAGATGCGCCCGGACTGGCCCTTGAAGTTTGCGGTAATGCTGATGTGCCAGAAAAGGATTTTATTCCTAAGGGGAGCCGAGCAGGACTCATATAACCCACCCCGGCTTTATCTGCAGCGGTCTATCAGATTTGCATGTCAGAACGTGACAGACAGTGTCAGAATGCTCCCTCCCCTTCTTCCTTTGGTGTTTATAACAAACTAAAAGAACAAATATTCACAGAGGATGCTCTCCTCTCTGCTGGGATCCACTTGGGTCTGTGAGTAAATAGACTCAGTGGGTTGTTTCCTGGGAATAAAAAGGAAACATCAGCAAATGGGTGGAAATGTAAGCAGATGACAAAAAAGGTCATTTTAGAAAACACGTACTGTATGTCCTCACTCATTTCACATTATTTAGGGTGAAGTTATAAGCAAATAAGTCAAGCTATGCATGTTATCTAATTATATTTGTATAAATTAGAGGGTCTCTTAAATATATATAAATATGTCTTTTTTAAATGTGAAAAAGTACAATTGTTTTAAAATTACGAGAGTTAGAGTATCAGCATACCTTCTTGAGCCACAGCACAACATTCAGGTAAAATGGGACGATATAAAAAGAGAACAACACAGGTCATTTCTGCTGAAATCATTTTATCTTTAACAGTAAATTGACACTATTGTCTTTAGTGTGCCATAGCAACACCATGAATGTATTAATAGAAAGTTGAACAAATATTCATTAAAAAATGCAATTAAAAATGAACTGATCATGTTGTATAGGTGTGTGTTTCTGTGCATTGGTGTATTTTGTGTGCATGTGTGAATGCTTGTCAAATATCTATCAAACATTTTGTTAAAGATTAGAACATCTTTGACAAAAAAAAAAAAAAAAAAAAAAAAACACTTTAAGATTTCCTGTAAAACTCCCCATTCTGTCATTTCTCCACTTTCTTTGCTTGTCCTTCTGCCATACTGTCTACAATACTTGTGCAGCATACAATACTTTTTACATACTTGTGTAAAAGTGTGTGTGTGTGTGTGTGTGTGTGTGTGTGTGTGTGTGTGTGTGTGTGTGTGTGTGTGTGTGTGTGTGTGTGTGTGTGTGTGTGTGTGTGTGTGTGTGTGTGTGTGTGTGTGTGTGTGTGTGTGTGTGTGCAGCCCATTTTAGCTGAAAATCGAAGTTTCTTTTTTAAATTAAACGTTTTTTATTTGAAAGAGCATGTCAAAAAATTGTTCATAAACCTTTGCTTTGTTGGTAAGCTTACTTATAATTGCTTTAGTACCCTTATTAGTGATGAATGAAATTTCAGGCTCACTTACCTTACAATTTCTCTGACAAGCTTCATGTAACACTCTGCCCTGCCCCCATTAAAAAACTCAGACCAACCAAAACTATTGTTACATGTTAACAAGTGTTGAAGAAACAATGCAAGATCAATTATTGTGATTAGCTGTAAAAATTTAAAGAGATATGACGCTACAACCTTATTTAGCTTATTTTACCTGATAGCCCATTTTAGCTGACTTCACCCCTGAATATCTCGATGCTGAGCATTTCTGACCAATTTCTGTACTTTATCCCAGCTAACAAAAACATGTTCTAATAATGTTTTACTAACAACATTGCCGTTAAGTTATTCAAACATCATTTCTGAATGTTCACCGAATGTTCAAAACATATATTTTTTTAATGTTTTAAAAACCTTTACTTGGTTTTATGAATGTTAAAGGAACATTCCATTTTAGCATTTTAGCATACTATGAAAAAGCAGTAGCCTAACATTTAAAAAAATGTTAGACAAACATCCAGCTAGTATAAATAATGTTTTTATGTCAGTGTTTTAAGAACATTAACGTTAATACAACATTCTTTTAAAGTTATCTGGTCTTTATATTGGAAAAATGTTTGTTCATAACTTTGAGAGAACCTTGCCAGAATGTTAGCCCCAGCTCTGAGAATGTTCCCTGCTAGCTGCGTTCACTACCTCAACTAAATGATGGTAAAGCCTTCAGGTAATGTTTCATGACATTGTTAATTCGTTCACAATACCTGAAACATAATTTGAAAGTAAAAAAAAAAAAAAAATCTATAAAGAGCATTGCTTACAATTAGCATCATAGCTAGCACTTCATTAGCCCATACAGTCAAATGTACGGCAATGGAGCAATGACAAAACCATTGTTAATCCATGTACACACATTGTGTAAACGGCATTAGTGTGTGGTCTGTTGTATTGCGGTCATTGCTTTGTGGTCATTCAGATGTGTGTTCTTTGGCTTTTACCGGGGGTTTCTAGTTACAAATCCCAGATTTGTTTTTAAACCTTCTATCTAAGCTTCTTTATTTGCATTGTTATTTATCCCAAATTTCAACCCTCACAAGAGAGTGTTGAAGTTCCTGACCATAGAATTGTTTATCTAAACTGCATATTTGCTTGCATGATTTTGAAAAGGGACACCACAAAAGCTAAACGCATTTACTGAGAAATGCAGGACAGTTGGTCTTATTCACTCTAAGTCTAAGCCTGCTAATGAACTCTTATCACAAGAACAGCACCCCTGGAGCAAGTGTTTGCACAAGAGACACTGCTAATAGGTCATCTGTGTTGTTTTAGTGCCCGATTTACTAAAGGAATTAGAAAAATCAGGTAATGCAAACACGCCCACAACATCTGTTATTTCAAGTCATTTTACATAATGACTGTTACTGATTTCACTGTAACCACGACAGCAATAAATAATGATAAATGTTACAATTGTGTAATTGTGAAAAGTAATTTTCACTTCTCCTTTTTTTTTTTTTTACAGTTGGATAAAAATGGCACTATAGACAGGCCAGTCTTCATCATTTTGGAAGATTATAATGTTAGAAGTCATTTAGATGACATTTCAGATTCTCACTTTCATAAGTGAGATTCTTCGGAAGTAACATGTCTCGCTTAAAAGCATATGTTCACCCAAATATTCAGTTTTGTGTCATGTTGTTCCAAACCATGACATACCCTCTCCTGTGCAACATAATAGAGGAAAATTTGATAACCCCCCATTAATTTGATAATCCATAAAACGATCCCAAGGCCAATTCACACCACACCGACAGGCGGCAACAGACACTTCGCCGGGTTTTGTCGGATCAGTGTGTTACTCTGTTGGCATTTGCCAGAGCTTGTTTTCAAAGATTGAACATGATGAATCGGAATTAGAATGTCTGAGAAGTGACATGTTGTATTCTGGTGTCTGTCAGCGTTTGTCTGTGTCTGTCGGTGAAGCATGAATTGGCCTTAAAAGTTTCTATAAATGAAGCTCCCCTTGAAGGTTCTTTAGAGTGAGTAAACAACGTTTTAACTTTGGGTTGAGTTATCCCTTTAAGACCCATGGCGATTGTTACTGGTTGCCATTGAAGGATTCCAGCCTAAAAACAGACCTTATACCACTACACCACAGTACCACCCCTGAATTTAACACTGAATAATGCTTTTCAGAAAGCACCCACACCTCAGCACACTATCTGTTTTCAACATCTCTCAGTGTTACACACACACACACACACACATCAAACAGATGGTGATAAAAAAATACCGGAGCCTTTCATTTGCAGGCATCTTACGAAACATGTAATAAATTAAACAGGAAGAAGGTTTAAGTAAGGCCTTACAGACAGGCGGGTGAGGCCGCTTTGATAGACATGGTGGGCCCGTTAGCCCAGGACCCTTAGGCCCTCCCCTGTGTACACCTGGTATTAACATCCGCCTTGGGTGATCCGAATGTCATGTGAGACAGATCGCCGTTTACACCCATGATGACTGGATATCTGATAGATGTGGTGTTTAAAACACAAAAAAAACCTCACATATAACAGCATTTTACACAAAACTGGTCCATGGAATTTGTAATCAAATGTGTTTAGGGGTGTCTATGCACAGAATTCAATGACATGTAATTTAAACGAATAACAGTCATTTTGACCTCAGTTTGTGCAAACAAATGTGAAACAGTCTTCAAGGCTAAACCCTAAAACTGTCCTATGGTGCAACAGATAATTTATACTATAAAATAATTATTTAAATACTTATTTGATAGACCTGTGAATAACTGGGTGGTACACGTTTATTATAAGGTCTGACATGTAAAATATCGTCTCTGTATGATTTATTGGCATGCCATATGTAAGACCTTATGGCATACCCAATAACACATGGCACCACTGTAACAGGACCCAAAATGACCTAGAACCTTAAACCTAAAAACATATTTAGGGAGATCTTTCAGCGATGTATTTAGCTGCTTTTCTCATACTCTCACAGTTGGATGTGGATAGTTTTAGTTAGTTTGGCTCTATCCGTTGTTGATTGGATGGAGGCAGATCCAAATGCAAGCTTGCTGTTGATTTTAAGAAAAGGGCGGGGTTTGAGCAGACAAAATGATTGGAGAAGAAAAAAATGTACTTAATGTATAAATGAATCATTCACAATAAGATCTATAACATGCATTTAGAAAACAGAGAGGGTGAATTTTCATTTCATGCCTACTTTAGAAGTCAACGTTTACAATCCTGGGAAACCACTAAGAATATGTTTATATTGGGGTGACTTGACAATGATTAATAAGTCTGAGCATAACAAAACACATAAAAAGTTCAATTTAAATGCTGAAAGACAATAACACATATTCTGGGGTTTGCCCAGGGAAGGAGAAGAGTTTTCCATGCAGAGTTTTAACATTATTTTCACCTGATATTGATTCATAGCTTTTTTTCTTTTCTTTTTCCCCCCAGAAAAACAGCAGGATTGATATTGGTTTTATATAACAATTCCGTAAAAAAAGAAGGCAGAAAATTAAGTTTAACTAGATCCATTTCAAAAGCTGGAACGTTGGTTCCCTGAAAAATATCACAATGCACCGCAAAAACCAGGGAGCATCGATGCTCACTATGGTTAACATTTATAATTAATATTTGGCTTAAATGTTGTAAGGATATATAACAGAACAATGTGTTTACACAACACACTGTAAACCCGAATAAGTTGGCACAACTCAAAAAATTTAAGGCAATCAGTTGCCTCAAATTTTTTACGTTAAGAAATTCAAAGTTTAAAGGCACACTGTGGAACTTTTCAACCTTTATAATATATTACCAAAACCCATTGAGATGGTACATCGACTTACAATAGGTTGAATGACACGTCTGCCGTAGCCTGAAGGTGTCTGTATCGCTTTTCCTAGCACTATGTAACTTCGGGTTTCGGGTAGGAACCCGAGCACAAAAAGAACTACAAAATTCAACCGCTTTACGGCATACGTCACTTCCCCCACCACCCACAACTTCCTCAGATTCTGACGTGAGTGCTCAACTCGCGTTTGATTGCCGTCTGTATGTTTTCGTCATGGCCGAACCAACAGATACAAGGAAGAAGGCAAAGGTTTTGTCAGAGGACACTAAAAAAAAAAGAAAAAGCATAGTGACAAATGTAAAGCCAGGACGAGGATCACCATTGGTCCAGCGTTCGCTCGCTGGCGTGAGCTACAGGAGGAGGATGGGTGCCCGACCGATGCTGACGCTTGCCTGCACACAAATGCCGTTTCCAAGGTGACCCAGATAAATCATATAAGTAGTGTAGTATTTTCTGGTATTCCGGCCACAGCCGATGGTGTTATGAGTGTAATAAAATGCCCACAGCCCATTGTTCATTTCTACACACAAACACAGCCCGCCACAGTGCAGGGCTCGCACAAATAGTCGACTCATGTCAAATGTACATTAAATGTAGTGAACGTGCCCACGACTCAGTGCCCACAAACACTACACACAACATGTCCCACGGTTTCTGTAAAACGAAACCAACACACATAAGTTACAGTCAGCTCAGGCCGACGGTGTTTTTAGTGCAGTAGAAATGTGCCCACCGTCCCGCGCCCACATTCACTCACAGACATGTTAGCACTAAGCCCCACGGGGCTCGCCCCGCTCGCTCTCTCTCAGCAGACTGCTATAACCCCTCATTTACACTGCACACGTCTGCGGCGCATTACGGCTGCGACACGGTTTTATTCCGTCCTTCACACAGTGCCAACTCACTTCTGGGAAGCTTCTGAAACGCGCCGCTTCGCGGCCGGTGTAAACACACGCATTGACTAGAATGGCCGCGATCAGCTCCGGTAGCCGTGTCGCAGCCGTAATGCGCCGCAGACGTGTGCAGTGTAAGGGAATCGAGCGCGGCAAGGCTGCCCGCCTCAAACACTGCACACAATCTAAAGACACGGGAGGCTGACCCACTGTCTATGGGCTGACCGGTTGACTGTTTGTTGACTTTTGCGACAGTGCTGCGGAGCTTGTGGCCTCTAGGGACGCTAGACGTGAAAGTTACAGGTCGAGCGCCACTAGTGGCCAAAAGTTCCGCGGTGTGCCTTTAAGTAAGCAGAACTGACATTTTTATTTTGTATTTGTACATTTGAATTGTTCTTAACTTGAAATGTTTGAGTACACGAATTCATACTTTTAACTTAAAATTTCATGTAATCTCAATGTGAACACTTTTATTAGTATAAACTTAGCTAGCTTTAACAAGCTAGTTTGCTAACATACTATTTTGTTAACATCTTAACAATAGTATGCTATACAGTAACACTTGCAGCAATATAAAGGTTTTATTTGCTCTCAAATCAAGCTCATGCACCACTTGTCACCATGATGGTAACTATCCTAAAACCAACATTAACAGAAATTCTTCTAAATTAGCATAACGAAACATTATTCATTACTAAATCACCCGCTTAACATTAATCTTGCACAAAAAAACATTGTATTACACTTAATTTTAGCATTTACTCTCCCTTTCGAGTGCCATCGGCAAAGCATGCTGGGAAATATATATCCCAGCCGTTTCAGTTAAACTTAAGTTCGTCTAAATAAAAAGAAATAATTTCATAAAACTCAAAACAATGAAACAGTTCAGTTTACTTAAAATATATCCATTCTGTGAACTTGAAAGAAAAAGAAAGTGCTAAATACTAATAAAAGTTCATTTGACTGAACTAACTAGTTTAATTTAAGTTTTTCTTACTCAAACCAATTAAGTATTTTGAGCGTTAGGGTTTACAGTGACTGTTACCCAACAGTGGTGACGTTCTACAATGTTGCACAGTGACATTTACCTAGTAATCACTTTCCCAATGTGTAGTGAGCCAGGGTCCTTACCAGTGCCTGGATTCATGTACACAATATAGCTATAGGGAGCTGATTGAGACTCACCCTTAGACAAGTGAAGTGATACAAACAAAAAATCCCAATACTGGTAAAATAAACATGAACACTTTTGGAGTGTTGTTCGAACCAACTGTTTAATGATGTCTTTTTTGGCATCTTGTGATGTCCTTATATCCCAGTCTGGGATTTATGATTTATCTCACACCCACAACAATTGACAACATGATGTCATTCCCTAATTGTACAATGACACAGAGAGATTCATTGACAAGATAAACCATGTTTTTGTCATTTTGAATTACATTCCTTCTGGGAGCTTCATCCAACTTTCCAACCCTAGTGGGTGGTGTACGAATCCTTTTGAAGATGGAAATGTGATGATTCAGAGTGCTATAGCAATAAAGAACTCCACAAATTTTCCTCTTGATGCCTGTCACTCTAAACTATTGGCTTTCCAGTGCAAGGAAATTCTCTCATAGCGCTGCAGATCCGCAGCACCATCTGGAATGACGTGCAGGTGTTTATCCATGTCTCAGGATTTCCACTCAAATTGCCCACAGACGCTGTTCTATGACATAACATTGGTTGAATTATCGCACTGAGTAATAGTTCCACTCATGCACATCCTTCATTTCAATGGTTTGTGTAGTTTATAGGGTTTAGTGTGCCTGAGTCTGTACTGAATTATTGTTATCGGTTTCAAAATCTCATTGTTTTTCTTTTACAATATTTGCCAGTTTTCCTGAAATGCATCTTTCTCGCTATCCTTTAAAATCAACCCCCAGGAATATCTAGCAGTACTCTTCTGGGAAACGTCTGAGAAACAAAAACATATTAAAGAACTCTCCATACCACATGCCAGGAACTAACAAGATTAGATTTTCCTTAAAGGTCCAAAAACTCATAAATCTCAAGCAAACAAGTACTTACGCACCTATTAGGGCTTTAAACACAGCTTTAATATATAGTTGCCATTGATCAGTTTGCACCAGCGACTCACAAAACGCACAGCGCAAGCTGTCTTTGTCAGCATGAGTTAAATTATAAATATAACAGTTTGAAAGAGTCGTTATGTATTGTTGTATGTAATATCAACTTCTATGTTCAATGTGCCTTACTCAAATGCTTCTCCTAAAATGTTTTTCTCTAAACCATGTGTCAGTTTACATTTAGCACATTACTATATAAGGTTAAGATGTTCTTGTATATGTGATAGGTATTAAAGTTAATCCAGGATAAAAAAGAAAAAAGTCTTAATCAGTGTTATTGTGTGATTTATGCCTAGATAGACAAACATTACTTTGTCGGTCCAGAGTAATGCACTCTAAGAACTGCCTCCCATGCTTTTATCTGCAGATGATTTAGGCTCATTAAACAGGATAGGAGAGAACACAGCCAAAAATGGTTTCCCTCCCTCTCAAACTTCATTTTGCTGTGCTTGCAGCTCTGGTGGAATGGTGGACTAAGTGTAGCTGAAAGCAGGTGTAGGTGTAGTGCTGGGTAAAAGTGACCTATCTATATCAGATCATCTGCCAGGACAAAAATAACCAGCCATTGTTTTGTGAAAGAGGGCTGTCTGCATGAGATTGGGATCAGTGGTGAAGGTGCCTCTCATCGGGGATAAAGGGTCACTTTATCATCTCAGCAGGGGCTCTGTTGGATTCACCCTGGCCTCATTTGAGCAGTTTTCCCCTCCGCCCATTCCTCTTTCCACAAAACATTTCCATTGTTGCAAAACACTGAATTTGTGGTTTGTTCACTCCACCCCATGTGTTGGGCAACTTTTCTTTTGTAAGAAATTAATAATATATAATATATTTGAAGCCTGTTCAAAGTCAACATTTCGGATGCTTTTGATACACAAAAGTATCACATTGACACTTTTTGTCTTTTCCTAATCCTATGAACTCTGACTATCAACAACATTTCATTCTGTTACTGCTCTAATACACTTCTGTTTAGGTCTCAATGTTCCCGGAAGAAAAATACTATTACAAATCATTTTAGTACTAATAATATGTAATTATTATTCATATTTTTGTATTAATTGTATTAATTTGTATTAATCAATCTGCGTACAGCATTGCAATCCTCATTTATTTTTTAAGTTTGAATTTGATTGCTTTCTTAAGTTGTAATCGGAATTATTCATCGGGTTTATTCAATCGGGTTTATTGCCAAAATTTACAGACTTTCAGCTGTTTGCAATGAACAAATCAAACAAAAGTCATTGAAATAGCTCAAGACAACAAATGTTTCAAGTGGTTTCCCCAAATTCAACTGAAAATGCTAATTTCATTGACTTCTGTAGCCTCTAAATTATTCAACCCCTTCATGGCAAGCATCTTTGGTACTTAGTAGAACACCCTTTTGCTGTTATGACCTGCTGCAAACGAGATGTACTACCAGACACCAGCTTCTGCAGCGTAGGAATCTTATCCCATTCCTCATGAGCAATGGCCTTTAGTTCAGTAATATTCTTGGGTTTGTGTGCTGCAACCACATTCTTCAAATCCCATCAGAGATTTTCTACAGGGTTCAAGTCAGGTGACTGTGATGGCCACTGTAGAATCTTCCAGAACTTCTTTTGCAACCAAGCCTTGGTGGAATTTGAGGTATGCTTGGGTTCATTGTCCTGTTGTAAGGTCCAATGACGACCAAGCTTCAGGTCCTCACTGACGGCATGACGTTTTCTCCTTAGATTTCCTGATACTTCAATGAATCCATATTGCCTTCCACATGCTGCATGTTTCCAGTGCCAGAGGATGCAAAGCAGCCCCAGAGCATCACTACCCACCATCATGCTGAACTTTAGACAGAGTGCTCTTTTCAGCATATGCTTCATTCTTCTTCCTCTAGACATACTGCAGATCCATATGTTTCATCTTTCCACAGAGCAGAATCCTAAAACCTCTGTGGCTTATTAATATGATTTTGAGCAAATTGGAGCCAGATTTTCTTGTGCTTTTGGGTTAGTAGTGGTATAGGCTATATCAGTTATGGCATGCGTTTAGTACCCACATTACTGTGCAAGCTGAAACCTCAGTGCCTGTTGCCACCAAGTCTTGTTGCAGGTCTTTTGCAGTCACTCAAGGGTTTTTCTGAACCTGCCTTCTCAGAAATCTGGTTGCAGTCTTTGATAGCTTCCTTTTTCTGCCCTGTCCAGGTAGTGTAACCACTGTTCCTTTAACTTTGAACTTGCAAACTATGCTTCCAACTGTGTCTCTAGGAACATTTAGTGCCTTCGCTATCTTTTTGTATCCTGTTCCTTATTTGTGAAGGGCGATGATATCTTCTCTTAACTTTTTGGACCATTCTTTTGACTTCGCCATATTTTTAACATGCAGTAGTAGTAATAGGATACAGCACCTGTCAAAATGATTGATTGACAGGCGGGCGTGTCTATCCTTTGATCTTCCCCCGCCCCTTCCGGCTCCTCCCCTTCCTGTCCCGCCCCTTGTCCCGCCCCTTCCGGTTCCTCCCCTTCCGGTTACCTTTGACCTAGTTCCGCCCCTTCCTGTTACCTTTGATCTAGTTCCGCCCCTTGTGGTTACAGCTTCTGTCAAAAATGATGGATGATGACAGTTTGTTTAATCGTTTGAAGTTAGTTTGAGATGTATTGGCCTTTAATGTTACAGTTACAAAGCGATGGATTGTTACCTTTGATCTAGTTCCGCCCCTTCCTGTTACCTTTGATCTAGTTCCGCCCCTTGTGGTTACAGCTTCTGTCAAAATGACGGATGCTGACAGTTTGTTTAATCGTTTGAAGTTTGTTTGAGATGTATTGGACTTTGTTGTTACAGTTACAAAGCGATGGATTGTTATTTTTTAGCGCATCCCCTCGCTATGCCTAAGCTTATCATAGCAGGTGTGTGTGAAAGTGATAAGAAAAAACTGTTATAGTTTATCTGACACAAACGTAAAAAATAAATGTATTCAGTGAAGCATTTCCGATTAAAATTGTAAACAGTTAAAAATGTATTAGAGTTGAATAATATGAAACATACAGTTTATGTAAAACCTCACCCCAAAAAGTTGAAATAAAATGATCTCCCTCTGCCTCAAAACATAGGGAGCGCGCGTCTGTGTATTTCCCCCTCCCTCCCACTCTCACTCCCACATTGCTTGGGACGCTGGAATTTTATCTGACTAAAGTTGAAAAAGCATTGTGTTAATTTTAAATTATATAAAATATATAAAATAAAATATATAATACAAAATAAATGTCTTACTGAACCAATTGTTTCAAAATAAATAAATAAATACATCTTGAATGTTTTACAGAGTTGGAAGAAAAAATCACACAGGTAGTGCCTGCCAGCATGGACAAGGGTGCGTGACAAATAAGTGATATCATCGCTGTTTTCGTACCACAGGTAATAAATTACTTTTAATTCATAAGACTTATTTTCAGGAGTGACAGTTATCAGTGAAATATGGCGCTCGTGTAATCAAAAGGTCTGCCTAGCCCCTGGGAATGTGAATTGGCCTTGAACCTAAACACTTCCATTCATAGAGTACTGAAAGAATATAGTGGACACACAGCTCCGCCGTTTTCCCATAGTTTTACTGTAAAAGGCGATAAAATAGCCAAGACACATGGACGTGTGCCATACCCCATGTCTGGACCAAAAACTTTTGCACCTTTGACCACCTCATCAAAAATGCAAAACAGTGAGTATTTTCTCTATAATTCATTTATGCTACGCTGTTTTAAACAATGCTATTGCTGTTTATCTGTATTATGCAATGATGTTTAATTTGAAAAATTGTTTATACATAAGGAAAAGACGGTATAATTCATTAGTGTTTTAAATAGCCTAGGCTATGTATTTGTTTTATCCGCATTATGCTATTGGTATTTTTATCTGCTGTAACTGGTGATACAGATATTTTTATCTACTATATTAATTTATCATAAAGTATGATTTTAAAAATGTACAACATTGTTTATGTTCATTATGCTATGGTTTTTTAAACCATATCACAAAAGTATCAGTTTAATATGACTGTTTTACAGCAATGTTTATTTTGCATTATGCTATGTTGTTTTAACTGTTGTATTTTTTTATCTGATGTAACTAAAATCTGCAACATCGTGTATTTAAGCGGTGGGATTTCCATAAAGGACCTTAAAATAAATGTTTTGGATTTTATTCAGTTTTAAATCTTATTTAGATTATTTTAGTCAGACATGCTTATATGTGCATAGGCCTATTTTATTCCTCTTCAGTTACTTACTTTTTAAATTTTGGTAGGCTACTTTTTAATTCTTCTTTTACTCTGTCTTTGATTTTAACTTTTAGCAATTTGCATGATAAATTGTTTAACATGTAAGCTATATGAATGACACTGTCACAATGTGATAAGCAAAACATATAAAAGTCAAGTCAAAGCTATATATAGGCTAGTGCTTTTCATTGGCATTTAAAATAACATGGTCTTTCCTTCTCTCTCTCTCTCACAGCAAACACTGCAGGACAATCAGGCATCCAAGTAACATGTTAGTATGGTTTATATTTTATTTTTAATGAGAAAACATTATAGAGTCCAACAGGCGGTTTCTGGAAGTAAAAACATTTACTTTCTCCATACGGAAATTAATTTTAAAGACAGACCTACTGTGAGCTAAGAGGCTGTTAATACATGGTATTTGCTTCTGATAAAGCCTTCAGCTTATTTTTTTGTAAATAATCGTGTTTCACAGTTGAACTCCTGGTGAAAACTACATTACCCATGAGCCATGATGCTGTATTGAAAATTATGTCAAACATAGTTAAAAAAAAAAAAAGCAACACACTCCAAAATAGCTCTGCCCACTCCCATGAAGCACTGCGAATGACATAATCTCCCTACCCTCTCAAAATACTGAAATGTTTGTATAAGCTATATGTGCATATTTTGCATATTTATATATAAATATATATATTTTTAAATCCCTGTGGGAAATTAGAATGAAAAAGGGGGGAGGCACTGTTGCACTCTATGTATAATAAACAATTGACAGATGAACTGACATATATTTTATGTAAACAGGCAAAATCTCTGCATCTGATGATGGCCATGTGTTTTCGCCGATCATAACTGGTTTAACTCTTGGCTCCTTTGAGATCAATATGACTTCTGCCAAATCAAATGTGCCGGCAAATTGTAAGTGTAATACACGAGAAACTATTAAAACAGTTTTTGCCTATGTAATGTATAAAATTAATCTTAATTAATCAGTCGTAGTTAACTATTTGGGACCAATTTTAAGGAAGGTTACATTCTTGTCTAACAGTGTCATGTGCAAATTTGCAATACAGAATTTGTTTGTGTTTTTGGTACTATTGGATCGAGCTTTGTAGAATTTGCCCAGATGAATTTATTTTATTTAGTGTCATGCTCCTGGATTATTCAGACTCAGAATTGTAACTATTACTATAGCCTTTATCAGCCATTTATTTTACTGCAGACTTATCAAACTTATTTATTTACTGCAGATTTTATCAAAGGCACGAATTAACTCAATTCATGGCAGCAATAAAAAAAAGAAGAAAAAAATGAACAATTGACAGATGAACTGACATATATTTTATGTAAACAGGCAAAATCTCTGCATCTGATGATGGCCATGTGTTTTCGCCGATCATAACTGGTTCAAGCTCCTTTGAGATCAACATGACTTCTGCCAAATCCATTGTGCCGGCAAATTGTAAGTGTAATACATGAGAAACTATTAAAACAGTTTTTGCCTATGTAATGTATACAATTAATCTTAATTAATTTTATACATTACATAGATTAAAATGTAATGTATAAAAAATTAAGATTAATTACAAATTAATCTTAACAGTCATATTAAACTGATACTTTTGTGATATGGTTTAAAAAACCATAGCATAATGAACATAAACAATGTTGTACATTTTTAAAATCATACTTTATGATAAATTAATATAGTAGATAAAAATATCTGTATCACCAGTTACAGCAGATAAAAATACCAATAGCATAATGCGGATAAAACAAATACATAGCCTAGGCTATTTAAAACACTAATGAATTATACCGTCTTTTCCTTATGTATAAACAATTTTTCAAATTAAACATCATTGCATAATACAGATAAACAGCAATAGCATTGTTTAAAACAGCGTAGCATAAATGAATTATAGAGAAAATACTCACTGTTTTGCATTTTTGATGAGGTGGTCAAAGGTGCAAAAGTTTTTGGTCCAGACATGGGGTATGGCACACGTCCATGTGTCTTGGCTATTTTATCGCCTTTTACAGTAAAACTATGGGAAAACGGCGGAGCTGTGTGTCCACTATATTCTTTCAGTACTCTATGAATGTAAGTTTTTAGGTTCAAGGCCAATTCACATTCCCAGGGGCTAGGCAGACCTTTTGATTACACGAGCGCCATATTTCACTGATAACTGTCACTCCTGAAAATAAGTCTTATGAATTAAAAGTAATTTATTACCGGTGGTACGAAAACAGCGATGATATCACTTATTTGTCACGCACCCTTGTCCATGCTGGCAGGCACTACCTGTGTGATTTTTTCTTCCAACTCTGTAAAACATTCAAGATGTATTTATTTATTTATTTTGAAACAATTGGTTCAGTAAGACATTTATTTTGTATTATATATTTTATTTTATATATTTTATATAATTTAAAATTAACACAATGCTTTTTCAACTTTAGTCAGATAAAATTCCAGCGTCCCAAGCAATGTGGGAGTGAGAGTGGGAGGGAGGGGGAAATACACAGACGCGCGCTCCCTATGTTTTGAGGCAGAGGGAGATCATTTTATTTCAACTTTTTGGGGTGAGGTTTTACATAAACTGTATGTTTCATATTATTCAACTCTAATACATTTTTAACTGTTTACAATTTTAATCTGAAATGCTTCACTGAATACATTTATTTTTTACGTTT
Organism: Rhinichthys klamathensis goyatoka; assembly: GCF_029890125.1. Taxonomy (NCBI): domain Eukaryota; kingdom Metazoa; phylum Chordata; class Actinopteri; order Cypriniformes; family Leuciscidae; genus Rhinichthys; species Rhinichthys klamathensis. The sequence goes on along the minus strand of NW_026607216.1, from coordinate 89,313 downwards.
GTGTCAGATAAACTATAACAGTTTTTTCTTATCACTTTCACACACACCTGCTATGATAAGCTTAGGCATAGCGAGGGGATGCGCTAAAAAATAACAATCCATCGCTTTGTAACTGTAACAACAAAGTCCAATACATCTCAAACAAACTTCAAACGATTAAACAAACTGTCAGCATCCGTCATTTTGACAGAAGCTGTAACCGCAAGGGGCGGAACTAGATCAAAGGTAACAGGAAGGGGCGGAACTAGGTCAAAGGTAACCGGAAGGGGAGGAACAGGAAGGGGCGGGACAAGGGGGCGGGACAGGAAGGGGAGGAGCCGGAAGGGGCGGGGGAAGATCAAAGGATAGACACGCCCACCTGTCAATCAATCCTTTTGACAGGTGCTGTATCCTATTACTACTTGCAGTCAAACGTGGCACTCAACAAACCTAGCCAGTTCAGATATTTCAAGTTCTAGCTCAAGCACACCTGGCCTGGTGCGACTAATGAAGCCCTTGATTAGTTGCATGATGTGTGCTTGACACAACACCTGTTTTGCAGATTTGTGCTGTTGTGAGGGATTCTGTTCAGGGGTCTGAATAATTTTGAGACTGCAGAAGTCATTAAAAGTTGAATTGCGAGTTCCCCCTCGTTCGCGATCGGCCTCTGGGGGGAATGGGATTGGGGTGCCCCCCTCTGTCCTTTCGCGAAGCAGGAGTCGCACTAGTTGCACCACCATACTGACGGCCCTGAACTGAATAACAGACACATTATTGACAATTGCATTAGGTATATGACAGAGGTTTAAAGCTTAAAATTGTCTGTTTAAATGCATTATAAGTTATATTTGCTAATTAATTATTGGGGTCTCTGGGACACAAACATAAGACAGTGAAGGTAGTCCAAACAGAACACGAGGGTTAATGAACGAAAGGGCAGACCATAGCCCATTCACAAACCACTAGCAGATTCTGGTCTGACTCACAAATCTCAGGGGTATAGAACAGTGTATGAACTTCCACCCACAAACATCAGCAACTTTCTTTTTCTGTAGGAGTTTTCCAGAAAGAAAAAAAAATGACTCAACAACTTAGTAAGCATTCCTGTCGCGGAAGTTCTATGCGTGTTTTGATGTAACTAGGGATAACCTCCCTCCTCTGTGCAGACTTTCAGACTATGGAAAGGAAATTCTGAGAAATCACTGACTAAATGCACATCTGGGTTGTCATGGTGATGAAAAGTAAGTAAAGATATGTGTCTTTTAGATCCCTGAGACATGACCAGATCTCTCATGAGCATAATTCCCCTTTACCCTCTGACCTGCTCTATAATAAAAAAAAAGAACACACAAAAACCAGGCGCACACATGAACACAAACATGCAGAGAGACATACAATAATGATATCAGAACACATGCCGATTTGACGTGCATGGAGAGTTTGTTGAAATAAACAAACGCCCCTCTAACCGACTTGTAACTTCCTCTGGCAAGTAATTTGATAAATTTGTCTTTCTCTGCCCCAAATGGAGATCCATTGATACACTGTAAAAAAAAATTAAGTTTAGTCAACTTGAAATGTGAAATTGTACAAAGTGACTTGGATATTTGAGTTGACTAAACTTAAAATTGAAAAGCATTACAAACACTTACTTTTTTAAGTTTCAGCAGTGTAATAACTATTCCACACAAGTGTGCTATGATTAGTATTTTTTATTTAAGAGGAAAACTGCACAAATTTCAGGATCAAACAGAAACTTTTATATTAGTTCCCATACTACACACACATCCCTCTTGAGTCCACAACAGAGCCAAAACTATCAGATGGCAAAATAAATTCAGTTTGGAGGCAGCAAGCAGCAGTTAGATGTGATTTTGTGGATTCTGTGGGGGTTGCAGGAGTTTAGAGATGTCTGGGTAAAACTGATGGGGGTTGCAGCTGTACCCCACCCCTGTCCTCTGGGAGAATTATGTCATACACTGCAGCAGAGATGTGGAGATTACAAAGAGCTTAGACTAGCCGTTACCAAAGTCCTGTCCCTTTAATCCACATCAGTTCGCTGGGTGGCCATCTTGGAAATATTCTCTGGCAGATGTTTCTATGTGAGCAGTAAGCGTGAAAGTACAGTTTTTGTTTACATGAGGAATAATTGGGCAAAGACTGAAATTTCTTCAACTGTTTGTCAACGTGGCAAAACAGAAGGCCACATAATGACAGATAAAAGTTTTATTTTTAAATCTAATCTAATCAAATGTGATGCGTTATATGGGGAGGGTTAGGGACTTCTGGGAATGTTGTTTATTAGTGTGGTGCCATAAAAACAATTTTTGCTGGCTTATATTCAGCAAGGATGCATTAAATTGATCAAAAGTGAAGACATTTTATATTGTTACAATGAAAAAAAGTATCACTGTTTCCACAAAAATATTAAGCAGAACAACTGTTTTTAAAATTTATAATGATAAGAAATGTTTCTTGAGCAGCAAATCAACGAATAGAGTGGTGCAGGGATTATGTATTTTTGTAGGCCAGTCCGGAGGTTTGCATTACACTGGCTCTCTAGACAAAAATCCAATAGGATCCAATAGGATTTTTCCATTGGCTTTTGGATTATTGCAGAAAATAAGGTCTGTGACTAACAAAAGCTTATGATTCTTACATGTTTTGTTCATCGTGATAATCTTCACAAATTAACACAATTTTTTTATGAATTTTGGAGCATAAACGGCAGAAGTCAAACAAACTTCAACATCACCATCACTAAGCTTCCGACTAACTAAACTCTTTTAGTCTTTGTTTAAAAACATTTTTCCTGAAAGTTCGATAGTTATAATAGTTTGCAAGAGCGTGATTATAAAAACACAACCTCTGTAGTACCATTTAGCCACTTCTTAGCTACCGCTTATTTCAAGAAAAGTAAAGCTTTTTTTCAAGAAAAGCTTTTTAAAAATCCCAAAAGGGTGATGTCAGTGATGTATTTCATATCGTAGAATAAAATGTGAAAATATCTTGAGCTTGCGTTAACGACCTTATTTCCAGCATTTAACCAAAAACCTATTAAAAAAACCCATTGACTTCAGGACAACGAAACCGGAAGTGCTAAAGCTAAAGTGCGTCTTTCCTGAACACATCTGTCAACTGCCAACATTTTCATGACCTATGGATGTTTCTGGAATATTGTTGTGCAGCTATGCACAAACACACTGGCTTTGAGTCATTCATTGAGTCATAGCAAATGCAGCCAGATGTGCTCACATATTGTTAGAGGAGTCATACTCATAGGTTCACTCTTTGTGCGTTGACCTCCATGACGCAGCAGCTTTAGGTTCAATCTCTGTAACTTCTCCCTTTTCCAGAAAAATCCCCCAAACAAGAACATATTTGCCACTCACTACCGCCAGTGGTTTCAGATACAGAGAAACCAAAAGTGCAGGAAGACCAACCTCAATGTGTGCTCATAAAAAGACAAATTTTGAGAAAATGAAAACTGATTCATACAGACCATGTACCTCATCGATGACAAGGTGGGTTGCATTGAGAAACCACAAGAGAACATGTAGAGAGAGTCATCCAAATTCAAAGGAGAAAACTGGATTAACTGAGATGTTTAAAGAGCAGCAAAATGTCGTTAAAACTTTGTGGACAGAAGTCTTTATAAGCCCATTAAGAGAGAGAAAGAGAAAGATATCTTGCATATCAGCTCATAAGCATAGATTACACTTATCCTGGGGGAGGATAAAGAAAGACTGAGGGAGCAGCGGGGAGACAGACATGTAGAATAAAGCATGAGTCAGACCAAACATCTGGCCTGGAAATCACCGAATCATCTGTTAAACAGCAATCTGTCTCATCTCATCATATGGAGGACTGAACTACATGGTGGTATGATTATTGCAAACACAGAAAGCTCATAAAGCAGTTTCTAAAAGTCTGATGATTTTTAAATGGGAGCTCTGTCAGCATAGTGATCTCCATTCATAGAGAGAGAGGGCTACAGTTTTAAAATGAGAGGGTGTTGACATCAGTCCTGCATTTCCATGAATGACCTGCAAGATGCCTTAAAGATAAAACATATAGACAGAGCTAGATCCATCAAGCTGTGAGTAGCAGAAAAGTTCAAAAGAAAAACATTGTTACTGTATTTACCCTCACTCTAGCAAAACTGTATATAGCCTATATGTTAGATCACAGCAAGGTCACTGCTTACTGACACCATTGCTATCATGTTTGGAGCATATTTAGTGATATTATCTGTAATACATTCTTGTGTTTCCCCACTGAAATGATTATATCACCCCAAATATCAGCCTATGAACATTTGAGACACATCTTCTAAGTGTAGCAAAAAATAAAACATTGCAAGTCCAGTGTTTTTTTACATTATTGACAACATACTGGAGTTTCAGCCTTATACTTGGGAAGACTTTTATAAAGGTCAAAGCAGATGCACTGTATGCTTATATGTATTTTCAGGTGTTTTACAAGGGGTACATGAATGTAGAATATACAAGGTTTTGGAACTTTGGAAGTGTCATCGGGTTGCCTTACATGAACATATTCAAAATTCAGCCACCTAACTTGGTGGAAAAATGTCTAAACAAAGTCAAAGCCAAGAAATCAAAGCAATTTTGCAACCCTGAAAGCCCATAGTTGCACTTTTGCAATGTTAGTTCTTTTTCTGAAAACAAAAAAGGTTTCAAATCATGATGGTATACATATATATATATATATATATATATATATATATATATATATATATATATATATATATATATATATATATATATATATATATATATATATATATGAAAACATATGTTTTTACATTACTTCAACTAATCAAAATAAGTTAAGCCATTTTAAACTTTTTTTTTAAGTTATACAACATTCAACTCATTTTTTAAGTCAGTTTACATGACTTGACATGAAGTTGGTTGTACTTAGTTTTTTTTTATTTAAAAGTGTATTACATTTATAATTACAAAATGGCTTCCTAAAACACTTTTAAGGAGGAAAATAATATAAAACATCATTATGATCAACGATCGAGTCTATGAGGGTTCAATAATTTTAGTATGTTGGTAAATAATAGCCATGCAAACTCAGAACTGAAATTATTTGTATTTTATTTACATGTAATTTTATTTACGTATACTGTGGTATAAGTCCTCTTTCAATCTTTATGCATTTTTTAAGGGTGACAGTAAACCGAGAATGACTTTATTTTACCACCAAGGAAGTATTATTAAAGTTAAGAGTTTGTCTAATTGGTTTCAGATGGGTGCAGCCCTGAACCATCTGTGAACGGGACATTGGACATTCATGCACTCCAACTGTAGCATGATCTCTATTAGATTAGTACAGTCAAAGTCTTCCTTAAACGGACAGATTTGGGTCATTATTTCACACTGGCGTGTTGGGTTAACAATATTTATAAAAAACAAAAGCCAAGTACACTGCTTTTTTCATTGCAAGCGCTAGTTTGGATTCAGTATCATCCTAAACGTTTTACGCAAAAAGCGAGCTTCAGATTGGGTGTCTGTGTGCAGGGCTAGTCGACGCTCTCATACGCGTGTGCACGGGTAGTTCCTCCTCCAGGGCGGAATGTTGAGGTCAAATAAAAGCGCTCCGCACATCTGAGCTCTCCGCAGAGGTGTGCGCAAGAGCTGGAGGGGCAGGACGCACAGGGAGGGAACTTGGAGACTGAAAGCGGCTGTAGTGACCCTGAATCCCGCAGCCAGTGTATTACTGCGTCTCCTCGAACCTCCATTGCTAGGAAAGGAAGGTTTGACTACTGGTATACTGTTTCATCTCACCTGTGAAAATGACCGGTGGCCCGTTGGGCACGGCGTTGGCAGTGGCTTTGCTCGCCTGCACTGTGCAATGTATGCCGAAAGGAACGGGGAAACATAGGAGACAGGCTCAGGAACACTCGGTGTCTTCCGTGTCCCAAGGTATGCGGTCCTCCATTTGTTTGTTTTTGTTTTTATTGTTTTGAAATGGCCAAATGGGCAATTAAGTGGTTTTACGCACGCAAATTGTTACTTGAAAGCTGGAAAATAGGAATTCGTTTTTTCTTCTTTGTGCGATCGTTGTTTTTTTGTTGAGAAAGTTCAAATATTTTAGAGCTCAGAAGGGTTTTGTTGTGTCCCCTGCAGATGGCTGTGTTGAAAATAGTCAGTTGTATGGAGTTGGAGAGCAATGGGAGCGCAGTTATCTGGGCAGCACACTGATCTGCACTTGTCATGGAGTTTCTGGTATAAAGTGTAAATCGAAACCTGATGGTGAGTGCCTTTACATTGGTTTTATTCTTTGGGACACAGCACTGGAATGAATGTTTCCTGACTTGGTTAAATGAATAACCAAATAGATATATGACAAGTTAAGTTTGAAGTACTGAATAGTATGAAGAACAAAGAGTCCATGTCTTTTCCCAGCTGAAGAGACCTGCTATGATAAAGTAAACACTCGCTCCTATCGGGTTGGAGAGACTTATGAGAGGCCCAAGGATGGGATGATCTGGGACTGTACTTGCATTGGCTCTGGCAGAGGGAAAATCAGTTGCACCATTGGAAGTGGGTAGACTGGAACTTTCCTTCACTGTACTTAACCGCACTTTGGGAATTATACTTTTGGGAGTTGTGCTGCTGCTGTTTACCTTCTTGGACTCTGTTGTAGACCGCTGTCATGAGGGAGGGCACTCCTACAAGATTGGAGACACATGGAAGAGACCCCATGACACTGGAGACTACATGCTGGAGTGCGTCTGTTTGGGAAATAGGAAAGGAGAGTGGACCTGCAAACCTGTTGGTGAGTTTGGGCATTTAAAGACTATCAAGCTGAGCATTTTATGGCTTTTTTCTGTGTGTCTGCTTTGATATATATATGATAGTATACGTTTAAATATTACTAGCAGATCATTTTTAGCAGATATATGCGTTTAAAAATGACTTTCACTTCCAGGAAAATGGACCAAAAAAATTGATGACTCATCCTGCACTACACAGATTTTTATCCAATCAAATGCTCTCTAGAATGAGAATCTCTCTTGCCTTAATACCACCTGTAATCGACTAGCAAGTAGCAAATGATGGTTAATAACAAACTTTTTTATCGGCCCTTTAATATGTCCTGCCCAAAGTTCCAATTTCAATACGAAATATGTTGACACAAGAAAGAATCTGCAATCAAGTAATTTAATGGGCTCTTTAAATTAATTACAGTGGTTTTGTTCATGATGGAAAGGAAATGAGATGTGTCATATTAGTAGTACATCATGTTATTAAACCCTTTTTAATTCTTTTGCTTGATAGCGGAGCGCTGTTACGACAATACAGCTGGCATGTCCTACATGGTTGGTGAGACCTGGGAGAAACCCTACCAAGGCTGGATGATGGTGGACTGCACCTGCCTCGGAGAAGGAAGTGGACGTATAACATGCACATCCAGAAGTAAGAACTCCACCCATTTTAGAATAGTGGAACAGTCCAAACCACACAAAACTCCCTTTCCCAGTCTTCCATCTGTCCAACTGGATTTCACTTTAATTATCCAATCAAAGTGCATTTAAACCTCTGGCATCAGCGCAAGAACTTTTTTTAACTGGACAGAAGAGGGAAAAACTTTAACTTTATTGTGTTTTATTAAAAAAAATGTACTCAGAAGAGCTTAACCAGTTGTTTTGTTTGTGATGAAGAACCACAACATGGTTTCTGATGAGAAACATCTGCATTGTATGATTGTTTGTGCATCACAGACCGCTGTAACGACCAGGACACACGCACTTCTTACCGGATCGGAGACACGTGGAGCAAGACAGATTCTCGTGGACATGTGCTACAGTGTTTGTGTACTGGGAATGGACGTGGAGAGTGGAAGTGTGAGAGACATGCATCACTGCACACCACTAGCCTGGGTAAGAACCTCACATTTTTGTGAAATGAAATTTAAATATTACATTAATTAAAAAAAATAATAATCTTGCCTAACTGAAATAAAATAAGTTTGTTGAAGTTCTATTACTAAAATTACTGAAGCTAAACCGAAAATAAAATAAACCTAAATAGAAATAATAAAACTACTAAATGACAAAAGGACATAATATTGTAAAATTCTAAATTATAAAATATAAACATAAAAAAAATCTGTATATCTTTCGTTAATTAATTTTTTGATTTAATATTGAAAGTAGAAAAACTACTAAAAAAATGAATGTGTTTTTCATAAAAAAAAAAAAAAAAAAGCAATTGTGCTTGATTTTTCGTTTTTTATGTTCAGGGCTTGAAAATAATAAACAGCTTGAATGTTTGATCTCTAAATGTGGGCGGGAATGAAACGCCCCTTTCTGCTGATTGGTCAGCCAAGCATTAAACAGTGCCGGTGTTGTGCCGAATTCTGACCCCCGCCAAATTATTACCCTCCCTAGTATTGGTAGGTTTAGGATTACCGGCATCAGTTGTTCCTCAGTTCCGCGCAACAGAATAATAGTTATCCGCTGCTACAGTTGTACAGGTTCTTAAAGCGTTTATTGCAACTACGCTCCATCTCTTTCTCATCAAACAACCAGACTAACGAATGGCTTGACACAAACCTGCGTCAGGAGTTAGTAAGCAGCAATAAAGCACATGAGACAGGAGTACCAAACTTCATCCATTTTGTTTGCTGTTTCACTTCTGTTCTCCACACACTTACTGTGCCTTACTCCGTACTGTGCCTAGACAGGGATCTCTTCTGTGTCGACATACAGTAGGTTCACTATGGCTAACTACGCGTGCCAGAGAAATAAGCTATTGTAGGTGTTTATTTCAGAATATGGATGTATCTCGCGTCTGCTCCCAAATTACCCATTAGTCTACTTCTTTGGCATACACCATCTGTTTTATTTAGCTGATGCACTCTTAAATCTGTGCAAAGCTGTGCAACGCACTGGACAGCGTGGAGTAGTGAACACACAACGGTTCTATGGCTTTGCTGTGAAAGTTTTGCTGGCATAGAAAATAAAAAATGTGCCCTATATTTTTAAGTGTTTTGAAATCATACAATTGCTTTGTGCATGAGGCAGAAATCATTGTTCACTGATGATCTTCCCCTCCACAGCAGCTTTCAAATCAAATATGGAGCCAATGGTTCAGATTGGATGTCAGTGGCATTAAATGTCTTGTGACAGAACATAATGTCCAAAATATTTAATTTGAGAGCTGTATATCTTTTTATATATATATTTTAGGGCTGTCAAATGATTAATCACGATTAATCACATCCAAAATAAAAGTTTTTTTTACATAATATATGTGGGTGCACTGTGTATAATTATTTTGTATATATATAAATACACACACATGCATGTATATTTAAGAAAAAAATATTATTTATATATAAAATATTTATATTTATATATAATATAAATTATATATAAATCTATATACAGTATATACATGAAAATATTTCTTAAATATATACAAGCATGTGTGTGTATTTATATATATAAAATAATTATACACAGTGCACCCACATATATTATGTAAAAAAAAACTTTTATTTTGGATGTGATTAATCACGATTAATCATTTGACAGCCCTAATATATTTATATTGCATTTTAGTTAAGATTATGTTAAAATAATTAAATTTAAATACCCCCTGCTAGTTTGCAGTGGCCTCCTAGTGGTTGAGAATCAGTGTATGGATGTAGAGACAAAATGTGTATCCTCATGTGTTATTTTGTGCTCTAGGTACTGGGTCTCGTGTGGTGACCAATGTCCAGCCTGTGGTGTACCAGCCACAGGCGGTGCCTGAACACCCCGCGGAGGGATCCTGTCTGACAGACGCAGGCATTTCCTACGCCCTGGGAATGCGTTGGATCAAGACCCAAGGCAGCAAACAGATGTTGTGTACGTGCTTAGGGAATGGTGTCAGCTGTGAAGAGTCAGGTTAGTGTCTTTATTCATCAGGTTTGTCTGCGGTTTTATGTGATTGAATCTGCTGCTGTTCACTTCGAATATTTTTTTTTCATTGTCTCTTTTCTCATGTGTGCATAGAGAGCCAGTCCCAGGTGTATGGTGGGACCTCAGGTGGGCAGCCGTGTGTATTCCCCTTTGTGTTCATGGGGAAAACATTCTACTCCTGCACGTCCGAGGGACGCAGTGATGGGCAGCTCTGGTGCAGCACCTCATCTGACTTTGAAAAGGACTACAAGTACTCGTTCTGTACCAACAACCATGGTAAGTGTATATATACTACCATTCAAAAGATTGGGCTAAAATACAGTAAAACACTATTGCAAAATATTATTCAATTTAAAGCTTTCTATTTTTAATATGTTTTAAAATGTCCTTGGATGGCAAAGATGAATTTTCAGCCTCATTACAGTTTTCAGTCACATGATCCTTTAGAAATCATTCTAATATGCTTATTTGGTGCTCAAGAAATATTGCTAACTATTCTTATCAATGGTGAAAACTGTTGTGCTGCTTAATATTTTGAGGAGACCATGGTGCCTTTTGTAAAGAACAGGCATTTATTTGAAATAGATTTTTGTAGCATTATAAATGCCTTCACTGTCACCTTTGATCAATTTAATGCATCTTTGCTGAATAAAAGAATTAATTTCTTTAAAACTGCTAGTGCAATTCTTAAAAAAAAGGATATCTAGTTTGATTTTCATTTGAATTTTTCATATCTACATCTCTCTCTTTTTTTTTTTGTTTACTATTCGTGTCATGTATAGTGGTGTGGTTAAAGCACAGGGCTGTTGGTTCAAGGTTGTTGGTTTAAGCCCTGAATGAGCCATGTACCCATAAGCAGGCTCTTTTTGAGAGATTATCCCTGTCATTTTTTGGAAGTCCAAACCTCTCCTTGGAGCTGCTACAATTTTTCACTGGTAAATATCTTTATTTTTAGTTATGGTCACAACCAGAGGAGGCAACTCGAATGGTGCACTCTGTCAGTTCCCGTTCCTCTACAACGGCCGTAACTACACTGACTGCACCGCTGACGGCAGGAGAGATGGCATGAAATGGTGCGGCACAACTTATAACTATGACCAAGAGCAGCGGTTTGGCTTCTGTCCCATGGCAGGTAAGTGCCAGTTTTACTCTAGCAATAAATGTTGAAGCCAGAGAGAGAGAGAGAGAGAGAGATAGTAACAGGTTAGGACTTGACTGGAGCTTGGCACATAAGAAAATGGAGAACTATAATGTTATAAAGGCACTTTATTTCTGTAAGTATCTTTGGCTGCGAAGTACCGTGACCTAAGTTGATCGTAGAGGCCATTGGAGGCAACTTTTGGGAAACACAGCCCTGGATCTTAATAAAGTGCATTGAGCAAATCATTTTATCTTAAACTTCTACTAAGATATTGAGAAACGTTGCAGTCCATGTCCCATGCTTTTCCTGACTTGAGGAATATCAGCAAAAAGACTGAATATAATTATAAAATATGTGACATTTCATGTCTCACAGCTTTTTCAATTACCTTGTGGTCTGTGTTGGAGAAGATCTGGTAACAGTTAAGATCAGGAAGTTAACTACGTGGAATAAAGATCACTCCGCACCTATTCAGCCATATTTACATAAACACCTCATTCTGCCTGAGCTTTGATGGGTGTCTCTGTCACCAAGGTGCCAGTTAGAGCCAGGCGAACCCTGGGGAGTTTATGAGATTTAGTGATCTGACATAGATTGAAACCAGAGCTGCTCTTTGTGTTTCTTTGACGTGTTTGTTTTGTAGGGGGTAGGGATTTCTGTCTCAACACAGGAACCATTATCATGCATCAACTGTTTTTTCCCCCCCCAGTATAATAAGTAATATATTACTTGCCGTATTGAATGTGAACAATGTGGAAAAGAACTTTAAAAACTTGTACTTTGGAAGCTGCAGCTATTGTTTAAGCACAGATTTCTGCCCGTCTGTGATAGCCATGGCCCCTCAGCTGTGCGGGGCTGCAGACGGAGAGAGGTTGGCTTTGGACCAGAGTCTGGCTGGCAGTGGAGCATATATATATCTGGCTGCTCTCCAGGGCAGCTGTGCAGCCTCCTCCACTCTTAACCTTGGAGATATTTCCTAACTCTCATCCTATTTTATTAACCAGATACACCAATCAATGATATCCCAGTTGAAACAATGAGGCTGTTTGTGAGGAACTGCCTTGAGCTTAATGGATCTATGGTCATTAGAATTGAGTTTTAGCTGTTTGACCCTAATTGACCCCCTAATTACTCTTTTGGCCATTAAAAACTCAATTAACTGGATTTGGTCTCTTCCTCAAACTAAATTATTCAATTTGGTGTTAACTTAAAAGCTACAAATGTCACTCCTAGGCCTGTCAGCATTATGCATTTTGTGCTGACGATTAATTGTCATACAAATAAATGTGATTAATGATTTAAAGAAAATTCCGTCATTAATCACCCACTCTGGTGTCGTTTCCTAACCCGTAAGACTTTCGCTCGCCTTCGGAACACAAATGAAGATAAAAAAAAATAAAAATAATTATCTTTCTGTCCCTCCATTCAAAACTTTATTCCATATGAAGAAAGGTCTTTGTTGCAATTAGATCAAATAACCAGGATCAAACGATTAATCGATTATCGTGACAGGCCTAGGTACCCCTTCAAGTTCCCATCAAAGATAATAACTAAAACTATAACCATGAAGACAATAGTTATTGTTTTTGATGTGAACGGGCCTTTAATGTTGTTCTTTGAAGGAGTTAGAGGGTTGTTTTTGGGAAAAGTCAACAAGTGCTTCCAAAACCAAAAGATAGATGTTCTTGTCTCATTGGCTAAACCGCCTTAAATTTTTAAGAAGGACAGTTGAGGAGAATTTAAATATGAAGGTTTGTGAATAATGTTGATGTCGATGGGGTTTCCACCAGCTCATGAGGAGGTGTGTACCACTGGCGAGGGTGTGATGTATCGTCTGGGAGATCAGTGGGACAGACGCCATGATGTTCTGGGTCACATGATGCGCTGTACGTGTGTGGGCAATGGCCGTGGAGAATGGAGCTGCATTGCCTACTCACAAATCAAAGGTGAGCGTTGTCATCTCCCATTTGTAAGTGATGAGTTTATAGGAAATATGTATCCATTATTTATATGTTCATGCATGTCTTTTCTTCTTTCAGACCAGTGCATTGTGGATAATTTGACCTATGAAGTAAATCAGACTTTCACTAAACAGCATGAGGAAGGCTACATGATGAACTGCAGCTGTTTTGGTCAAGGCCGTGGACGCTGGAAGTGCGATGCTATTGGTGAGCCAGCCACATCTATGGTTTCATCAATTAGAACTGAAATGGATAATTTGTCTTCATTTGCTTAAATGAACTTTTCTTGAAACAATTAGAGTGCCTCTTCCTCTAAAGTGTAGCCTTAGGATTAGCAGTTTTAGCCTTTTTCCCTATAAATGACCGAGCTAATGATTGGAAAATGACCGTGTTACTCCGATTTCCATTTCCAGATCAGTGCCAAGAGCCAGAGACTAGAGTGTTCTATCAGATTGGAGAGTCCTGGGACAAACTGATTCAGGGAATCCACTACAGATGTCACTGCTATGGAAATGGCATTGGAGAGTTGAGCTGCGAGCCTCAGCAGTCTTTCTCTGGTGAGTAAACAGCATCTTTTGGAGAGATTTTTTTTATGAGGCACATGTTCCCTCTCTCTCGCGCGCGCACACACACACACACAGTATGTGGGTCACACTGTGTACTGCTATAAGTAGTCTTGTGGGCATGGGTGGGGAGAGGTTTGGAAGTCAAAGGCTTCCAGATGTTTACTGAGAGCAAGTGTCCTGTTTTGCCATTTCTCCCAGGTGTTTTGTTGGAGTGGTGATTTAGGATTTGCTCTTCCTTGTGATCTTTTCTTTTACAACGGACAAATGCTCGTCCTCTGGCAGCGTTTGAAATCAAGGATGTTGGTTTTAAGATGCCCTCATCCACACCTTGATTTGGGTGGGCCCATGCCTTGTGTTTGCCGTCTGTTCTTTTGAAGTTCCCTGGATGGAGAAAGGCACACACCCAATCAACACAGCTGTCTAAATCACCCCCTGCAGCCCTTTTGGCACTGTTTGTTTGTCTTTGAGTTTCTTTCGTCCTGTGTTGAGAATTAGTTTGAATTTCAACCAAACCTGTTACTTTTTCTGCTTGCACAGCATCTGTAAAGTAATTCAGAGATTATGTACTTTCCATTGTTAATGGTTGCCACAGAACTTTTGTAGAGGAAAACCAACAACTAGGGCTGGATGGAATGACGGTAGAAACGTAACTTTATTGTCCTTTCTTTATTGTCCAATTCTTTATGTAGACATCAGTATACATACACACACTCATACACTGCTAAACAGAAACATGTTAACTGATACATCCAAAAAAATATGTATCATACTGATACAAAAAAAAATACATCCAAGATTAAGAAGAAAACTATAGCATACTCTTCCAGTCTAGACAGCTTTGTTGATTTGGAGTGGTTTTAATTTGACGTGTTGCACAATGCCATGCCAGGCCTGTTGTGCATATTTTGCCTATTTAATGATGAATTCAAATCACCCAGTTATATTTGTAATTCGCAATTGTTTTGGGTCCTATTGTGGTAATATAAAGCTGGTTCTGTGCTGTCTTATCATTTGTTGGTTTGTTATGTGATCTATACACTACCTTTCAAAAGTTTGGGGTTGGATTTTAGTTGTATCTCTTATGCTCTCCAAAGCTGCATTTATTTGATAAAAAAACACTGCAAAAAACAGTAACGTTGTAAAAATATGATTACAATAAAAAAAATTATATTTTAGTACTATATTGTAAAATGCAATTTGTGATGGCAAAGCTGAAATTGCAGTAGTCATTACTCCAGTCTTTAGTGTCACGTGATCCTTCAGAAATATTTGGTGAATAGAAAGTTCGAAAAAACAGCATTTATTGGAAATATACATCTTTTGTAATATTGTAAATGTCTTTACTGTCACTCTTGATCAATGTAATGCATCCTTTGCTGAGTAAAAGTTTTAATTTCTTCCAAAAGAAGACCCCAAACTTCTGAACGGTATAGTGAATATCATATAATATGATATAAAACTAAGTTTTTTGTACCATAACCGGGATTTTGGTCATATTGCCCATCACTAATGACCAGTAAAGTATGTTGTTTATATTAATCCATTCCTTTCTATCACAAAATAAATTTGTTGTTAATACTATGTATTTATACACAACCACTAAATTCCCCCACATGATCTGACAAGGTCTGCATTAATAAAGTTTTCCCTCTTTGTGAGAGCTTGTTGGGGTCAGAAGTGCTCCCTTTGCTCATTGAGTGAAAGAAACCCCAGAGCAATATCCCTCAGTAATGGCGTCCAGCTGTGAGAAGGCTGGGAACAGTGGGAGTGAGGCTGGTGCAGGCTGGCGGAACGTAATGCAGACTAAGTGAACTTTAAGTGCTGTACACAGACTACCCTCATGGCAGTAATTGGGAAAAATGGGGACCAGATTGAAATCAGAAGCAATTTGAGGATAGTGCTATATGAGGCTACAAGACACTTGAAGAAAAATTTGTTTTAAATACAGTGTTGAGAAATTTTGTTGGTAAATAATAGAGATTTATCATCAGAAAAGTTGCTGAGGGTTTCTGGATTTAAAGGTTTGAAAGCCTGAGACGGTGGTGGTGGTCCTCTCATCCTCATGTCTTAGTGCTGAAACTGTGGTAAGAATCTCACAAGCTAGTGCTACGTTTCCCATTTCAGCGTTTCCCAAAAGGAACAGAACACACTAACGCTACAAACATTTTTTTTTTTTTTCCTAGAACACCTTAATGTATTATTTAGGCCAGAAAACATCTCGGTTTGTTCTCAATATGCGAGTTGTGAAAACACTGTTCAAATACTCTGTGTTTGTTGTTTTATAGTATTAGCATGATGAGCTACTGGCATGGTATTCTCTTAAGACATATTTTTTATGTATTGTAATTTGCAAGTATGGGTGCTCTTGGCTGTAAATATTATTTAAATTCTGAATATTTTATATACCTCTATCAGGTGGTCATCATCCAGTCCAGGTGATTATATCAGAATCTGGCAACCAGCCCAACTCCCACCCCATCCAATGGAACGCCCCGGCTTCTGCACACATCACGCAGTACATACTCAAATGGAGACCGGTGAGTCTCTTTTGAGACGCTATAAACTTTAGTGGTCCTTTGCTCTTTGAATCAAATTGAATTCTGATTACATTAGAGTGGTTATTTATCTAATACATAATAGTGTGTGATAGTTGAGCTGCAACGTACTTATTTTAAACAGAAAAACACCCATACCCAATGGATGGAGGTCACTATTCCAGGCCATTTGAACTCATACACCATCGCAGGACTGAAGCCAGGAGTCACTTACGAGGGCCAACTCATCAGCATCCTGCGTTTCGGACGTAGAGAAACCACTCGCTTTGATTTCTCCACCGTGCATGGCTCATGTAGGTTATTCAACAGTGCTAATGGCTATGTGTCTCATTCATTAAACGTGCATGTGCATGTATTTGTGAAACCACAGCTTTCAAGCATAAATAATTATTCATCAGCAAGTTTTTGAATGGGACTTAGTGTATCCAAAAACAGCATGTTTAAGAGCATGTTTGCTAATGTACCCCTTTCCATATCTTTCCTAGTGGCCACCTCTGAGGGATTTACCACCCAGCCCCCTCCGATGGTGGACACCTCTGAGTCTGTGACTGAGATCACTTCCAGCAGTTTCGTCATCTCTTGGGTGTCCGCGTCTGACACAGTGTCTGGATTCAGGGTGGAATATGAGCTGAGTGAGGAGGGAGGCCAGACAGGACAGCCCATGGTCTTGGGTCAGTATGTGCATCTCAAGTGTAGTGTCATTGGTTTAGACAAATGAGACTAGTAAACCTCATTTGTCCACAATTAATTTGTGGAAGTTAAATATGTCAATGTTTGTAATGTTAACTTGATTATCCGTTTCCAGACCTTCCTCATACGGCTACATCCGTGAACATCAGTGAACTTCTCCCAGGAAGAAAGTATACTGTAAATGTGTATGAAGTGACAGGAGAAGGAGAACCCAACCTGATCCTTACCACTTCCCAGACTACAGGTGAACCTTTTCTCTTTGTCTTTCTTGGTTTTTCTTGTTCCCTCTTCCTCTTTCATCCTCTTTATAATATTATAAAAATTGAACCTACTAGAAAAGCCATATATGACTTGACATATTTTTTAGGCTGTTAAATATTCAGCAGGAAACAGTGTAGGAATAGCCAAACGGGATTTAAACTTTGTCGGCTGAAGGCCTAAGTTTGGTTTGAAGATGAAAAACGCACCAAGCGCAATGTTATCTCACCATTCCTGATTTCTAACACGTGTTCGGCGTGGTCTTTAAAACACCAGGTGTAAACGGGTATTTGTCACCCTTGTGTACTTGTGATCCGATCGACCAAAACACATCTTAATACCAGGTGTAAACAGGGCCCTAAAAAGTCAAAAATACCAATATTAAATTCTACAATTTATATTTGTGTGTCTTCATTTTCATCTTAAGTAAAAATATTGTTTCATTTAATTTGTTCACTTCTGATAATATACCATAAAAAATATATATAATATAATATAATATATAAAACAATTAAATAATGTCTAACAACTTAAATCTCAAGCGTGTTTTTGTCAGAAATTTCACTGCTGTAAAAAGTCAACTCCACAACATCTTCCACTTACAAATACTCTTACTTGCAGTATTTGATTGTATGATGATGTGATCATTTTGGCTTATGTTTTTGCTAATGCTTCCACAGCTCCTGATGCTCCTTCTGATCATGAAGTGGAGGATGTGGGAGAGACCTCTATGATTATCAGCTGGTCTAAACCTGTGGCTCCTATCACGGGTAAACACAGGCTGTCTTTAGTAAAACAAACCATTATGTGACCTATATATAAATTGTACACAAAATACAGATGATAAGTGTATATCTTGTATATTTAGGTTACCGTGTGGTGTACACCCCATCTGAAGAGGGCAGTTCTGGCAGCACTGAGTTGAACCTGCCTAACACTGCCACCTCAGTGACCCTGGGTGACCTTCGCCCTGGTCTGCTCTATAACATCAGCATCTACTCAGTGGAAGAGAGTCTGGAGAGTGAACCTATTTTTGTTCAGGTCGCTACTGCTGGAGAACCACTGGCAGGTATGAAATCACTACATGGGGGAATCTTGAAAAAAGAAAAGGATATTCAATTTTACATAAAGTATGAAGCCTATTTTTATGACTATTAAGAGTTTTAATATTGTGACATTATTTTCATGACGGTTAAATACATTGTCCCCTAAAACTGTCTTCATTTATGTGTATGTATATGTGTGTGTATATATATATATATATATACACTCACCGGCCACTTTATTAGGTACACCTGTCCAACTGCTCGTTAACACTTAATTTCTAAGCAGCCAATCACATGGCGGCAACTCAGTGCATTTAGGCATGTAGACATGGTCAAGACAATCTCCTGCAGTTCAAACCGAGCATCAGTATGGGGAAGAAAGTTGATTTGAGTGACTTTGAACGTGGCATGATTGTTGGTGCCAGAAGGGCTGGTCTGAGTATTTCAGAAACTGCTAATCTACTGGGATTTTCACGCACAACCATCTCTAGGGTTTACAGAGAATGGTCCGAAAAAGAAAAAACATCCAGTGAGCGGCAGTTCTGTGGGCGGAAATGCCTTGTTGATGCCAGAGGTCAGAGGAGAATGGCCAGACTGGTTCGAGCTAATAGAAGGGCAACAGTGACTGAAATAACCACTCGTTACAACCGAGGTATGCAGCAAAGCATTTGTGAAGCCACAACACGCACAACCTTGAGGCGGATGGGCTACAACAGCAGAAGACTCCACCGGGTACCACTCATCTCCACTACAAATAGGAAAAAGAGGCTACAATTTGCAAGAGCTCACCAAAATTGAACAGTTGAAGACTGGAAAAATGTTGCCTGGTCTGATGAGTCTCGATTTCTGTTGAGACATTCAGATGTTAGAGTCAGAATTTGGCGTAAACAGAATGAGAACATGGAACCATCATGCCTTGTTACCACTGTGCAGGCTGGTGGTGGTGGTGTAATGGTGTGGGGGATGTTTTCCTGGCACACTTTAGGCCCCTTAGTGCCAATTGGGCATCGTTTAAATGTCACGGCCTACCTGAGCATTGTTTCTGACCATGTCCATCCCTTTATGGCCACCATGTACCCATCCTCTGATGGCTACTTCCACCATGTCACAAAGCTCTAATCATTTCAAATTGGTTTCTTGAACATGACAATGAGTTCACTGTACTAAAATGGCCTCCACAGTCACCAGATCTCAACCCAATAGAGCATCTTTGGGATGTGGTGGAACGGGAGATTCGCATCATGGATGTGCAGCCGACAAATCTGCGGCAACTGTGTGATGCCATCATGTCAATATGGACCAAACTCCCTGAGGAATGCTTCCAGCACCTTGTTGAATCTATGCCACGAAGAATTGAGGCAGTTCTGAAGGCAAAAGGGGGTCCAACCCGTTACTAGCATGGGGTACCTAATAAAGTGGCCGGTGAGTGTATATATATATATAATACTGTATATAATTATAATGGTGTGACATTGCAAAAATCTGTGATGTTCCTAAAATAGGCTTCTATTTTATTTAGTTAATATTATTTTATATTTATTTATGTTTGATTTGGGGTGAATTATGACCTAGACCTGTTCTTGACAGGTTTTATGAGATTCACCCACATCTTTAAAGAAGAGATGTGTTACATGACCTCAAATGTGTGTCAGGATACATCTGAAGATAATAACTTCTGTTTAACAAATGGTTTGATCTTTGGGGTGCAGTGGAAACATAGCATGATGTCATCAAGCCATACATGTCTTTTTATTGTTTTCTTTTGAGTAGATTTAGGTGTTTTGTCTGGCAGCCCAAAGATAAGATCACATTTGAGTTGAGTCAGCGAGTCGCCGTCCAAACGCCTGTGAATCCTTATAGGGTAATATGTCGAAAGTGTGTGGATTTTGATTTTGTGGGGACTGGCTTGGAGAAAATGACAGAGTTCTGACTGTTTCATACTGATCTGGTAAATCAGCAAACATTGCAAGTTTACAAAACTGTCTGAGTCAGTTCGACTTTACATGTAATGAGGTTTTTGATGTCTGCTGAAATATTATGGCTGCTTCTAAAACAAACAGTCCTGAAAGCCTATTATTCTTTTCCCTGTCAGGCCGTCTGGTCTGTCGGTAGGGTGTCTGAATTCCTTTGCTCAGATGAGCAACTTTTACAGGATGGTAAACACATGTCTGAATGAGAGGCTACAATAAAGTTAAGCCCTTCAAAGGAAGGTCACCCAGAATCAGATTTGTGACTCAAAAAGGTAGAAAGGGTCATGGTTATGTTTTAAGGAGCAACCTTTTATTTCTTGAAAGTATTAGAATAGCATGAAACTTTTTCCATTGTATTCCAAGGTCTGAATGAAGAAGAAAAAAATGTTTTCTACCCACAGAGGAAGTTCCCTCACCAACCGATCTGCAGTTCTTTGAGGTGTCTGACTCTAAGATCACAATCACCTGGACGGGTCCATCCACTGGGGTGTCTGGGTACCGTGTTTCTGTGGGTGAGGTGGGTCCAGATGGATTGACCGAGAGAGAAATTCCGCTCCCGGTGACACAGAATGCCTACGCTGAGATCACACAGCTCCACCCTGGAACCCTCTACCGTTTCTTCATCTTTTCTCTCAAATCGGGTGAAGAGAGCGAGCCACTGGTTGGAGAGCAAGCTACAAGTGAGAAAAGATCATTTCTACAAATTTTTTTTAAATAAATATAAAAAAAAATACTTGAGAAACAACATTGCAATATAATATAATATTATATAATAAAAGCAATTTAATAATTTTACAATACAAAAAATCTTGGCTCAGTGTTACACTTTATTTTGATGGTCCCCTTTAAGCCTGGGACACACAAAGCCTATTTCAAACAACTAGCTATGTCGAAAACCGACGTCGTCGCCTCGCGTCGGCTGCGTCTGGAACAAAAAGCTGCGCTTGATCACACAGCACAGACTACAGCCGACTGCAAACTAGCACATGCGTTCTGCGCCGGCGTGTAAGAAATTAACTGTCTATATCAGCAGGTATCAATAGTATATTCATCATTCAAAAGGAGAAACCGAAACAAGGATATATATACAAGATATAGGCAGTGCTTGCTTACCATTTTGAATATCAGTTATGTTGATAACTTTCTTCAATTTATGCGGCTCATGTTGTTATGAAAATATTCACGTATTGGAATGCATGGGTAGGATAACATAACATTAGATCTGTGCCGTCTTGACTTACTTGCTCTCTTTCATCACTTTCGCTTTAATTCTCATGCTCTGATTTGTTCGCTACACTGAACATCCAATCAGAGTTCCCACTCTCACCAACGGCCCCAACGCCAAATTTCAACATGCTAAATCGGGCAAACTGCCGCCGACGTGAGCCTGACGCAAAAACTAGCCCCACAGACGCTCGCTGGCGGCCCAACGTTGTCAGATGGCCAACCGTCGGCTTGGTGTGTCCCGGCCTTTAGACATTCTGTTGACTATAAGTAATGTTGCGCTTACATGTCAACTAACTCTCATTAGAGTCTGTGTAGACTGTCTGCTTAAAATCTACTAACTCTTTATCGTGATGGTCCCCCAACAGACATTCTACTTACTATAAGTAACTTTGCAAGTGCATGCCACATTATTCTTACCCTAACCCCTTATTCTACTAACCTTACCATACCCCTAAAAGTCTCAACAGTCTACTCAACTTATACTCTATTGATAGTTAGTTGACATGTAGGTGCAACGTTACTTAGTCAACAGAATATCTAAAGGGGACCATCAAAATAAAGTGTAACCATTTTTGGCACTATGATGCATGCTAACCCTGTACATCTTTCTCTTCACAGAGCCTGACCAACCCACCGATATTCATTTCGCTAACATTACTGAGGACAGTACTGTAATCATCTGGTCGGCTCCTAGGGCTCAAATCACAGGTTACAGACTTTTCCTGACCGTTGAGGGCTCAAACCCCAAACAGCTGCGTATCCCTGCCCGCTTGTCACAGTACACCCTCCTCAACTTGCTGCCTGATACGGTGTACACTGCCACTCTGCATGCAGAAAAAGGCAATGTGCTTAGTGAGGGGTCCCTCGCCACATTCGCCACAAGTGAGTTTCTGTTTGCCTGTCAAAACACTTCCAAATACATTCACAAATCATTAACCACAAGTTCTAAAGCAATAGTTCTGTATTTTCTGGCTTTTAGTTCAGCCAATGGGAAATGCTCCTTACTTCAGCACTGATGTCACCGACACATCCATCGTTGTCTCCTGGATCCCTGTGCCTAAAATTGGATACAAGGTAGGTTACCGTTGAAACATACTAGAGACACAGGCCATTACTTTTTGCTTTACTCTTGAGAAACAGGCTTTTGACATTTCTCACATTCTGACACACTCAATACACAATGTTTACGCTTTAATTTTGCTCTGCAGTTAACCGTGAGGCCCAGCCAAGGCGGAGAAGCCCCTAGGGATGAGATCTCCGAGTCTGGTAGTGTCGTCATCTCAGGTCTAACCCCTGGAGTTGAGTACACCTACAGCGTCCAGCCCGTCATCAGCGGTCATGAGCACGGCAACCCCATCACTCGACGGGTGGTCACTCGTAAGCGCATTTTTCTGTTCTTATTATATTGAACTTATTAAAGATGTGGGAGTGTGAGAGAGAAGTTTCTCACACTGTTTTATCTGTCTACAGCTCTTTCTCCACCCACGGATCTGAACCTGGAGTCCAACCCGAACACCGGAGAGCTGACTGTTCAGTGGAACGATGCTAAAATTCCAGGTTAGTACCAAGGGGGGCGCCATCGTGTTTTTCAAGTGCGTAAATTATTGTATATCATGTGATGAATTTTTTTTTTTTTTTCACACATGCTCAAGATATTCATAACATATGATAGAACTCATTCGGAACCACTTTGCCTCTAGGACCACTGCTGTCAATCAAATCGTGAATACTATGTATTTGGACATACTACTCTTTTGGCATACTCTTTTTGCATAGTATATAGTAGGGAAGTATTCGATTTCGGATGCAGCGACAGTGTTCCAGTAATTACAAACAGCTTGAAAAGTCATGAAAAAAAAAAAAAAAAAATGCAGGATTACTGTGTAATAAAAGAATGTGAAGCACTCTCTCAAATGAGCTCATGTGTTCCCTTGGCAACACTTGTTCTGTTCCCGTAGACATCACGGGATACAGAGTGACCTGCACCCCCACCAAAGGACAGCAAGGGAACTCTGTGGAGGAGTTTGTGAAGGCGGGACAGAACTCGTGTACGTTAGAGAACCTGAGTCCAGGAGTGGAATACAACGTCAGCGTGTTTACTGTGAAGGATGACATGGAGAGCATTCCTGTCTCCAGCACTGTGACTCCGGGTAGGCATAAGAGCTTTTTGAAAGACAAATCACCCTGTACCTCAATCATTTTGCATCAGTTACTTTGCTTAAAGCATGTGTATTGTAAATCAGTGCAAATTTAATGCCTATTGAGGCATTAAAAACAGAGAACATGCAGATTACTAAATACACATTGCTTTCTCAATAATGACCCAAAAATGTGAAGTGCTTTCTCAATAATGTGCTTTCTCAATAATGACCCAAAAATGCGATTTTGGCAAACAGAACATAAGAGCTCAATTTCTTTCACAATTTTGGTCTGTATTTTAATTTTAAAAATGGCATTAGAACTCTGATATTATATACTCATATCACAAATTCTTAATGCTCATCTCCATGGTTCAGCATTCACAATATGAACCATGAAGGATCTGTTTTTTGGGCTGATGACTTACCTCCGCCGCTTTGTGTTGTGTCTGTGTTGGGCCTCTGGCTCCTTCTCTCCTCCCCAGATGTGCCCAAAATAACTGATTTTAACTTCATCAACATCACTGACTCCACTATTGGCCTCAGCTGGAGTCCTCTTAACTCCACTGCCGTTACGGGCTACCGCATCACGGTGTTGGCGGCAGGGGACAGTGTCCCAATCTTTGTTGAATTTGTGGAGCCCACGACAGGCTTTTATACCGTGCACGGTCTGGAGCCCGGTATTGATTATGACATCACCGTCACCACAGTCACGGAAAACGGAGAGAGTGAACCCATCACCATCACCCAGCAAACAGGTAAAGAGTGTGGGGAACTTGTAGGGGAAAAAATGCTGAACAAAATGTCTCCAAGACTTATACATGTATGATGAAAAATAAGGCTTTAAAAAGGTATTAAGGTTCCAAATGGGGCTTTTTTTATAATAATAATAATTTTGTTTACACCAAACTATTTTTTTCTTTATTATATATACTATACCATTCAAAGGTTGAATCTTTTTGAAAGAAGTCTCTTATGCTCACTAAGGCTGCATTTATTTGTTAAAAAATATAGTAATAACAGTAATATTGTGAAATATTTCACAATTTATTTCTACAATCGAACTGTTGTCTATTTGAATATATTTTAAAATGTAATTTATTCCTGTGACGCAAAGCTGAATTTTCAGCATCATTACTGATCACATGATCCTTCAGAAATCATTCTTATACAGTATGCTGATTTGATGCTCAAGAAATTATCAATGTTGATAATATATTATTGATATTGTTATTGCTTAATATTTTTGTGGAAACCGTGATTTTATTTCAGAAAAAGTTCAAAAGAACAGCATTTATTTGAATATAAATATTTTGTAACATTATAAACTGTATATATAAATTATCTTTACTTTTACTTATTCACTAATGATGCATTGAATTGATCATAAGCATCAACTCCTTCCAAAAAAATCTTACTGACACAAAATTTCTGACTGGCAATGCATATTTTAATAAATGTGTTAGAGTTGGATGTTTTTTGGGATTAAAAATAGATATAGTACAAAATATACACCTTTAAGTGAAGAAAAACCTGTGAATTTAATGACCTGTTGGCCCAAATGAATGTGCAGTAAATCTGTGTCTTCATACTTGTTGAACATTCCTGCTCTTTGTTGCTACAGTATTTCTTTATGTACATATGGCAGCCATATCCCTGTTTGAAAGTGGATTAAGGAAAAACTAGCAGCTGTTTCTTGTTGCAGCACTTTATCCTTCTTTCCTTCTTACTCTTATTTTTTTCCCTCCCTCTCTACCACACTATTTTATGTCTCTTTCTTCCTCACTCTCTTTTTGTCTGGAGAAAACTGATGTGTAGACCCACATGGCATCAGTATGTGTGACTTCTGCTTTTCACATAAACATATTCTTGGTCTGACCTCTAGAAATGGTGCTCATTTTCTAATTCTGTCCTCCACCGGTTGCTTTTAAAAAACTGAAATAGAAATACTATAATAGTATATAAATAATACTAAAATAACACAGTTTGAGAGCCTTCCACAAATGGGACACTGAAAATATTTCATTATATTCTTGTAGATGTTTTACCAATGTTTGATGCTTCCAAAACACAGCTGCTTTTAAATGGAAATAAAAAATATTGCATTTGCCTCCTGTCTCTTTTAGCTGTCCCTGCCCCATCTGGCCTGTCCTTCACTGGAGTGACTGCAGACAGTATGCTGGTGTCCTGGAATGCCCCTCAGGTCCCCAAATCCTCTGATATCGATCGCTACATCATCCACTATCATCCAGTCGACGACGACGATGACACCACTGAGCGCACTGTGGAAGGAAGCGAAAATTTTGTCGTTCTTCACCGTACGTGACTTTTACAACAGAATTGATTTATGTTTGTTTGTGTAGTCCTGTCTTTAGTGTCACTAATGAAAAGTTGTTAGTAATGAGTCTCTCTGTGTGATTTTTAGATCTTGTTCCCAACACTGAGTACCTGGTGAGTGTGATTTGTGTCTATGAGGGGAGAGAGAGCTCACCTGCGATTGGCACTCAGAGAACAGGTAATAATGATGATTTTTTTTTTTTGCTTCGATGCAGGCAATATGTTCTATTCTGGGAGATATGGTTTAGCGTAGACCAAACACATTTCTGTTACTGTAATTAGCCTTTTATTTCTGTGCGTAAAATGAAATGAAATATCCCTTAAAGTTTTAGAAAACATGAAAAAAAAACCTACTCATTTTGCCAGCTAAAAAAAAGAAACTAACAAGTGGAGATTTCCATTCAAGAATGTTATTTGTTAATGTATACATTATTATGAACTTTTGAATATTTTAAGGAGTGTTTTTTACTGTGGTATCTAAATTGGTATTGGTATATCATGACATATCATCTATAAATATCAGCTCTTCTAACTAGTGTCCTAAAACAATGTTAAATGAGTCTTTTAGTTAAATCAGGGTTCTCAAAATCAGTAATTTTTAGGACCGTCAGAACTGTAAACTGTGTTTGCCTGGAAAAATATTTGTGAAAATTTCTATACAAGAAATTTTAATTGATAAAGTTTCTCAATGAACTTTATTTTACAGTGTCCGTTACATGTACTTACCATAGTAATAACAGTAAATAATTACATCCAACTAAACCTAAACCAAACCCTAACCTTAACCGTATGGTAAGTACAAGTTGTTAATTAATATTACTCAGCACTTAAATATATAATTACACCGTAACATGACACCTTAAAATAGGTGAAGTCATTACAGTGTAATTACACAAATAGGTACTAAATAATATTAATTAACTACATGTCCTTTCTATAGGGTTAGGGTTTGGTTTAGGGTTAGTTGCTTGTAATTATGCATAATTTACTGTTATTACTATAGTAAGTACATGTAAAGTGTTACCTTTTATTTCAATATTTTTTCAATGCTTTAGTTATTTTTATTTTATGTCCTTATTTTATTACATTTTATTTATTGTCTCAAGCAGCATATATGGCTTTTAATATGAAAATATATAGCTTTAGGAAGGGTTTCCGTAACAAACGGGATCATCCTATTTCAAGATTGTTTCATTGGTTGACTAAGTCATGCATTTTACTTCACAGTCCTTGACGCTCCTGTCGGCCTGCAGTTCTCTGATGTCGGCACCAACTCCTTCACCGTGCGCTGGCAGGCTCCTCAGGCCGTTATCTCGGGATACCGTATCCAACACCAAATGACCAGTGGGGGGCGTGCTAAGGAGGAGAGACTGCCCCCATCAAGAAGCCATTTCACTCTCACAGGCCTGACCCCGGAGACAGAGTACGGCATCAACGTCTATGCCGTCAGCGGATCCCGCGAGAGTCTGCCTTTAACTGGAACCCAGTCTACCAGTATGCTGCTACATCTCTTCCTCTCTTTTGACTTCTCATTGCGGCTCACTTTAGATCTTACTAGTATACTAATTGTCTCTCATCACTATTTCTCTTAGTCTCTGATGCCCCCACTGACCTGGAAGTCATTTCCTCGACACCAACCAGCATCACAGTTCGTTGGGACGCCCCCTCGGTCACTGTGAGGTACTACAGGATCACGCACGGAGAGTCAGGTAGGTCATTGGATCCTGTTGTTGATAAAATAATGTTGTTGAGTTCACACCAACACGAATATTCGGCACAAAAATTTGGTCAGATTTTCGCACGTTCAGGCCGGTTTGTAAAAAAGCAGCAGACGGACTGAATTAAAATACTAATTCACTCTCTGTGCATAAATTCACTGGTTACTTTGGTACGTAAGTTTACATTTCTTACACCCGCTTTTCATGAAGAAACAGTATTTGCATGTTTTCCTGTCATTGTTGCCTGCTTTAGTTAGCTTACGTACTAGCATAGCATACAGAGACTTAGCTTATACACCACACATTTGCACTTACCTTACATGTATTCGCAATAATCTTTATGTAGTTATGTGTAAATTAAGTGTTAAATTCCAAACATTTTAGTTATAAAAATAACAATGTAATGTGCATTTATTCGTTTAGTGGGACAGCTGTATTCACAGTGCGATAGAAAAGTAATTAGAACCCATCTCTGCAAAAAAATAAAATAAATAATAATCTGTCGCATTGACAGTGTGTAAATAATCGTGCTGGTCTGATGTGTAATTCATCTGTGCATTTTTGCACTGAATATCTGTGTTGGTGTGAAGAGATTTTGTCTGCCGTTGGCTAAATCATTCTAACTTTTCCCATGCAGGAGGGTTTGACGCTCCTCTGGAATTTACTGTCCCCGGCTCCCAGTCTACTGCCACTATTGAAGGCCTACGTCCAGGCACCGATTACACCGTCACCGTTTACGCTGTGACCGGCAGAGGGGACAGCCCTGCGTCCAGCACCCCCATCCATGTTATACATAGAACAGGTAAACCAACGCATCTGAGAATCTTGAGTCTGTCAGGTCTTTGTTCACTAGTTTGTCAGACTTTTTTAAGGATTTAGGAAGTCAAAAATGTATAAATGTACTTCTTTTCTTTAAACAGATATTGAGTCTCCACCAGGGATGGAGGTGACTGACGTGAAGGACAACACTATTACTGTACGCTGGAGCCCGGCAGTTGGTCCCATCACAGGATATCGTGTCACAGGAACTCCACTAAATGGACAGGGACCCGTTTTCTCTGAAGTGGTGGCTCCAGGTAATGTATATCACTCTCAATACAAATAGTGTTGTGCCTTCTCTTATGTACATTTGAAATGAAGGAAGTAATGTTGTCAAAGTGAGAGTTAAGTTTGTGTGTTTTTTTATATGTAAATCCAGATCAGACTGAAATGACGTTCTCTGGCCTGATGCCGACAGCGGAGTACACCGTCAGCGTCTACGCTCTGGGCCAGGACGGAGAGAGCCCCCCTCTGGTCGAAAATGTACTCACAAGTAGGTGTACAAACTGAGAAAAATAGGATGAAAGTGATCATTGTATCCCTTAGAAGTAAACTTTAGCATACTTTTAAAAAGAGTACTAGAAATAATATACTTTAAAAATAATGTTATCATACACTTAATTGCATGTTAATCGTAATTAAATTAAAATCTATTATTGGTTACATGTATATTAAATGCAATTATCCTTAAAGTGCTTTTTTGACCAAAAAAAAAGAACTTTAAATGCAATACAGAATAACACACTACAGTTTAAATTCTAATCAAGTCCTTCACATGTGCTTCAGAATGTTAGTCCGCACATCGAAATAAGTGCACTTCTTTATAGCACAACTAAAGATTGTTAAAACATAATGTTTAATTTGATATTATAAAATGTGCACAAAAGTGTGTTAAAAAACATAGTCACGAATGTCATGAAGTACACTTAAGTAAACCTTTTATTTCATTAATATTAAATAATTTGGAAGTACAGTTTTTTTTTTTTTTTTTTTTTTAATATGCTTTTAAGAGTTGAGGTGCACTACAAGTGCACATTCAATGTACAATTTAGCACACTTAAATTTCACAAAGGATATTAAAGACATGAAAGTGTCAAAAACATGGTATCAATTCACAATTAATTCATTGTTTGTAAATATTAAAAAGTGCTTGTAATGTAAACAGTGCAGATGTAATGACATCAGGTTTAATTGAAACAGATGAATTCATAGTTTCAAATATCTCTCTCTCTCTCTCTCTCTCTCTCTCTAGCGGTGGACAAACCCAAAGACCTGTCCTTCAGTGACGTGGACTCTACCTCCATGCGCATCTCCTGGGAGAGTCCTGATGGCGTGGTCTCCTCTTACAGAGTGTTGTACTACAGTCCAGAGGAGGGAGAGAGAGAGCTGTTCCCTGTCCCGAATGGAGAGGAGGAGTCTGCAGTGATCCGTGACCTCAGACCGGGCACAGAATACACTGTTAAAGTCATCGCACTGCATGACCGGACCCCCAGCCCTCCTCTGGTGGGCACTCAGACAACAGGTATTACATTCAACAACTGCACTATTTAATAACATGTCCACCGTCGTGCATTTATATTCGGTCTTTCTAACTATAATAATTATTTACATGCATAATTATATTTTCAATATTTGTATTAATATAGAATTTTAATGTAATCAGTATATTATATATATTTGTGTATATATATATTTTTAAATTAATTATTAGTAGTAGTGGTACTGCTTATTATTGCTATTTAATCAGTTCACACTATACATCTTTGATGCATAAGTTCTGCACTGTTTTATGAACATGAATGATACCTACAGTAAAATCATTGATGCAATGATTGATACAATGATGCAAGATTTATAAACTTCGTATTTATAAAAAGGAATGAGGCTACCTATTATGTATGGTTATTATTATTATTTCAAATGTTTGGGGTCAGTAAGGTTTTTATTTTTTGAAAAAAATTATATTTTTATACAGCAAGAATGCATTAATTTGATCAAAAATGCCAGTAAAGACCTTTGTTATTTTACAATTGCAAATAAATGCTGTTCTTTTAAACCTTCTGTTTGTCAAAAAACAAATCCTGAAAAAATACATGTATCACGATTTTCACAAAAATATCAAGTAGCACAACTGTTTTCAACATTGATAATAATAATAAGTGTTTCTAGAGCATCAAATCAGCATATTAGAATGATTCCTGAAGGATCATGTGACACTGAAGACTGGAGTAATGATGCTGAAAATTCACAGGAATAAATTACATTAACTAATATTCATTTTAATTTATACATTTTAAATTGTAATAATATTTCACAATATTACTGTATTTTGATCAAATAAATGCAGCCTTGTTGAGCATAAGAGACTCAAAAACATTTTTTTTTTTAAACTTACCAACCCCTTCATTTTTTTTTTTAGCCACCTAGCAATCAGCAGTGTTCTTCAGAAATATCTGGTAATATAATTAATGTTTCTTTTAATATTCTCTTTTCTTTCTGTAGCTATTCCTGGGCCCACCAGTCTGTACTTCTCCCAGGTGGGTCCAACATCCTTCACTGTCTCCTGGTCTTCCTCTAATGCCAAGCTGACAGGTTACCGTGTGGCCATCACCCCCACGAGCAAGAACGGCCCCACTAAAGAGGACAACATCCCCCCTGACTCCACCGAGTTCCACGCCACTGGACTCATGGTGAATAACCATCTCATACTGAAGAAGTTCATTCTACTTCAAACTACTTCATTCCTTGGAGTCTTTGCATCACACTTTTAATGCTAGAAAGTAGCCCTTATAAACAGCACTGAGGGGTTTCATGGAAAGATCACTATTGAAACAGCTGTTCCTCAAGTTTTGAGGCATTTACTCTTGATTTTAGCTGTGGTTGTGGGTTACTGCTACTCATAGAGCAATGCTAATCTCCATCAGGCTAACCTCACATTGTATATCTACCTTGTCATTTTGGTCAGTGGGTAGATCAAAGATTAAAGCCTTCGCCAGATTGTTTAAGAAAATTATATGCTATTTTGTGGAGCACATTTTCAAGGCTTAGCTTCATTTTTTCCCCCTTGTGTGTGTTTATAGCCTGGCACTGATTATGAAGTGGAGGTTTACGGTGTGAAGAACTCTCTCACCAGCCGTCGTGTCAAGGGAGAAGTCACAACTCCTGACAGTAAGCCACGTCTCTAAATCAGACCCACATTCTTCATGTGTGTGCTGGCCAAAACTCAATCTAGATCTCATTTTCCCAGACATCAGTCCACCTCGACGTGTCCGTATATCCAATGTGAAGGACTCCTCCATCACTCTCACCTGGCGCTCTAAGACCGAGACTATCTCAGGCTTCCTGGTAGAAGCCACACCAACCATGGGCGGCCACAATCCTATCCTGAGAACCATCGAACCGGATTCACGCACCCACACGATTACTGGTACTGTACAACTCCACACAGTTATAGCAACTTAAATAACAGGCTGCATCATTTGCTTGGCAAATCATATTATTATGATCAAATGCTTCTGTGTCCTATAGGTCTGGAGCCAGGAACCATTTATAAGATCAATATCTATACTCTGAATGGAAATGGACGTAGTGAGCCTTTCACACTTACAGCTACTACAGGTACTTATTATATTATATTATTTTATATTATACAATTACTTTAAAGGTGCTGTATGTAACATACTAAGTTCACATACTCGTTTCTCTGAAAAACACAACGATCTCCGTTATTTTGAATTCAACTGAAGTACCTATTTCGACCACTAGTTGTCATTCTAACAGACTGCACCTTTTAATATTTTTTTTTCCAGCGAAACCAGTTATTAGCCCACCTACAAACCTCCATTTCACCTCTCTGACTTCTACTTCGATCTCTTTCACCTGGGAGCCTCCACGAAGCACTATCACTGGATACTACGTGACCTATGAGGAGGCTGGAGACCGTCCTAAAGAGTTGACCCCTCGACCCCAGGCTGGCAGGACCTTCGCTTATATCTCTGGTACTGCTCTCAGTTTATGCCTTTCATAATGTTCTGCCTTTTGTTTCTCCTTATTTAAATGTATTTAAACTTTTTTTTTAGACAGCTCGCCATTGAATTCTCTTTTTTTTTTAGTAAAGCAACATTTTTGTGGTCTGTACATGTAGGTTTGAAACCAGGCACTGAGTACATTATCAAGATTGTTGCATTAAATAATGCTCAGAGAAGCACTCCACTGACTGGAAAGGCAAAAACTCGTAAGTACACCTTTATTAACCTTTTTTTTTTACTAGTGTTCAACAGTTTGGGATCAGTAAGATAAGCAGTATAAAAGCAGTATAAGCACTATAAAAACAGCCATTACAGAAATCATTCTAATATGATGATTTGCTGCTTAAGACATATTTTTTATTATTATATATGTTGAAAACAGTTTAATATTTTTGTGGAAGCTGCAATAAATGATTTTCTTTTCAGGATCCTATAGAAAGTTCAAAAGAACAGCATTTATTTGAAATATAAATCTTTTTAACATTATAAATGTCTTTACTGTCACTTTTGATCAATTGGATGCTTTCTTGCTGTATAAAAATATGAATAATATGTTTATATTATTATTATTATTTTTTGTTTATTATTTATTAATAAAAGAACTCGCACTGACCCCAAACTTTGGAACTGTAGTGCACTTCCACATCTTCATGTTGCAAATTAATATTGTGTTATTGGCAGTCAAACTGTTTATATTATAATACATTTTATAATATTAATACACATTACATAGCAAAGCCGGAGCTTTTATTTTGAAAGAAAGACTTTAAAGCTACTAATTTTTTAATTGCTTTAAAACTACACTATGTAAAACCAGGGGTCCATTTTTTGCACATGTTGAGGGATTGACTTTTACAGCTATTCCAGAGTAGCCACCCTGATTGTCTTCTAATTGTGAGTTTTTTTTCTTGTGGGAATTTGTAGCATGCTGGGATGTTTTTTATTTATCTCTCTGTAAGTGAACATATTGGGCTTTTATTTTGCAGTGGGTGACTGTTTTTTTTTTTGTTGTTGTTTTTTTTGTTCTGTTTATTTGTTTTTGGGGGTTGTTTTTTGTATTTTATTTCTTTATTTTATTTTAATTTCTTGTTAGTTGTATTTGACACTGTTTTGACTCCCGAATTGTTACCTCTTGATTTTGTTATGTCACTGGAAAAATCAATAAACAAATTTATAAAAAAAAAAAAAAAAACTACACTATGTAACTTTTGCCGCTCTAGCGTTTAATGATGTATCCGCTGTAAATTTTGAATAAAGAAAAGTTACATAGTGTACCTAATTCAAAAGAAAGAAATGCAAGGCTGATCTAAGCAAAGTACAATAAATTAAATGTGCTTTACATTGCCCTCTGCTGGTAAAAATGTGCTATTGCATTACTCATTTGCTTGCCCCTAACACAATTTTTCTGCTAGAACTGGAAAGTCACCAGCTGCCCCCTCAGCTCCCTGACCCCAGCCGGCCCCGTCATGACATACTAGATGTCCCCGAGGACAATGACCACTTCAACAACCACGTGCAAATGCTGGGGCCAAACCGACACAACACACTGGGGCAGCAGGGCCAACACATCTACACTGAATATCAGAGCTTCAGCCTGGGAAACAACGGCCAGCAGCCTCATCCCCCAAACCACCGCGAGCCCCTGGTCTACATCCCTCTGCCAGGAGCAGATGGCCAGAGAGTGCCAGTGGTGAAGGTGAACGAGGGCCCTGAACCGGGCTTCCCATTTGGTGGCCTTTACAATGAAACAAACCTGCCCCAGGAATCTCAGACCCAGACCACAATCATTTGGCAGCCTGTGCCGCACACCTCAGAGTATGTGGTGTCATGCAGTCCCATCACAGAGATCAATGAGAAGAGCTTCCAGGTGAGTAAACTAGCTGACAATATTTAATATTGCCACTCCTATAAAGAAATACTAGTGTTATCAATCAATTATTAACAATCAATTTAATAAACAAATCACAAATATCAACACTTGCTAATAAAGCCCTGAATCAAGATCATTTAAAACATTACACCATTAAAACAATGGTCAGTAAAAAAGTTGATTTGAGCCACGTGCAGAAGGACATTTCAAATGAAATTACTATTCTTTATTTAATAATAGTTATTTATATAATTAAGTATTTTATATATGCACATACATTACTGTACATATACATACATATCTTTTTTTTATGATTACTCCAGTCTTCAGTCACATAATCTCATGTGATCTAATTCAGAAATCATTCGGATATGCTGATTTGCTGCTAAAGAAACATTATTATCAAAACCGTTATTATGCTGTTCATTATTGTGGCAGACAAGTAAATCACTTGTATGCAGATGGACATTTCAGGGGACATAATTAAATTCTTTAACTATTAATAATAAATAAATGTATTTATTTTGGGGGGAAAAAATGTAATTAATTGTATTAAATTTACATTTAAATTGCCAGCGCTAATTATTACATTGGTATACTGAAACAATCACATAGTTTAAAAACTAAAAATCAAAGTGCAAAATTACCTGTTTGGAAACTAATGCAACTTCTAGCTGTTGATGTTTACATAATTCTTTCATGGTATGATATTTTCAGTGATTATTCATTCGCATGCTCTCTCCCCTTCAGATGCGTCTGCCTGGTACGTCTACTAGCGCTACACTGATCGGCCTCACCTCTGGTGCCTCCTATAATGTTCTTGTGGAGTCTGTCAACGGAGACCAAAAACAGAAAGTCCTCGATGATGTCGTGACTGTTGGAAACAGTGGTAAATCATCCAAAAGCCAAACAAATTTCACACAACCATATTTCAGAAGTTTACATTCTTGATCTTGATTCCTCATATGCTTTAGTTCCAGGGGCTGGAGTGACTCCCTCAAGCAAGGATGTGTGCTACGACACATTCACTGCCACCTACCATGAAGTGGGCGCTGAGTGGGAGCGCATGTCTGAGACAGGCTTTAAACTCTGGTGCAAGTGCCTTGGCCTCGGGAGTGGTCATTTCAGATGTGATTCATCCAGTGAGTGAATGAGCAGTGCCGCTAAATGCTAAACACCACTCCTCACTCTAGCATGGGCAACCGTTTACCATTTTAATAATGTGTTATGTTTGTTTAAAGTGCCCCTCTTATGCTTTTTCTTTGGATATAACCTTTCATGTACAGTGTAATATAGCTGTTTGTGAATGTACAGTAAAAGGTCTGCAAAGCTTTAAAGATTAAAGTGCACGATAAATGGAGTTATTAGGGACTTTCGCACCAGAGGAACCGTTTCATTGTTCCTAGAACTAATGGGGGAAATACTCGCTTTTTAGCGTGTCCGCATCGCAGGAACTGGGAACGAGTTTAGTTCTAGGAACGGCCTTTTGAGGGAACTAAATTATCTCCTACTTCAGTGTAACCCAGCACAATAGGAACTACCAGTGACGTAATTCTGATTGGCCGAACGCACGGGAAACAACAGCACCCGCCATTTAAAAAAAAGCTGTGTACACATGCAGATAATAGCCTATATAGTATTTACTCCAAGAACTAATAGGTGTTTCGTTTTCCGACACGCGCTTTAAGCGGTACTCGGTTATATGTCACAATAGGGAAGAAAAGAATTTCTTATATTGGAATTTGCCCCCATACTTTTGCCCATGTTAGCTTTTCCCTGACATGTTTGTAGAGGTTTTCAAACATGACAGTCAGAGAGGAGGTGGCTCATGTCTCAGATTTGTATTGTCACCCTTTAACCAGATGATATTAAACTCTGAGACCAGCTTATTAAGTGCAATAACCACTGTATGAATGTGTGTGAAGGATGAATACACTGGAAACTCAAATGTCTTTCTCCACACACTTCTGAGAGTTTATATGCCAACCAACACGCATCTCTTAATCTACAGAGTGGTGCCATGACAATGGCCACAACTACCGAATTGGCGAGAAGTGGGACCGCCACGCTGAGAACGGTCACATGATGAGCTGCTCCTGTCTGGGAAACGGGAAAGGAGAGTTTAAATGTGAACCCCGTAAGTGTAGTTTTTTTTTTTAACAGTTGTGTCTAAGCAACTTTGAATATTTAATTGTAGTTGTAAATTGGTTAGTTGATTGACAATCATTGTCTGCTGTAGATGAATCCACCTGTTATGATGAGGGGAAGTTGTACCAGGTTGGCAACCAGTGGCAGAAGGAGTATCTCGGAGCCATTTGCACCTGTACATGCCACGGGGGACAACAGGTAACACTAGGTCCTATGTCTTAGTTTCCACACTATATATATATTCCCATGTTTAAAACCACGCTGTCTCTCCAGGGCTGGCGCTGTGAGAACTGTCGTCGTCCTGGTACTGAAGTTGACGCGGACCTCATTCAGCCTCCAGTGCGCACTGATGCTTTCGACCGCTACAGAGAGAACGCCCTACGCAAACTAGTGAGTCTTTTATAGATGTGATACCCAAATTGTTGAGAAAAAAAATAGAAAAATTTGATTAATCTTTGATGAAAGTCAGATTTGAGGGTAATTATAGCTGATAATGTATATTATGCACTCTGCATTACCGTTCAAAAGTTTGGGATCGGGAAGAGGTCTCTTCTGCTTACCAAGGCAGCATTTATTTCATCATCACATAGATTTTAATATCTGGCGATTTTGTAAATGTTTTGGATTTTGCCATAAAACAAGTGCACATTTTACTTTTGCCCTACAGAACATCCAATGTCCCATTGAGTGCCTGAGACCGGACCTGTTAGCAGATGCCCAGAGCCCTCTAGAATAAATGCGCGTATCAGTTTTGCCCAATACTGGAGAGGACACGACCCCCAGAGACTGTATCTAGCACCCTCGGTGCCTCTCTGTCCTTATTTTCACTCACACTGCAAACTCTGTCCTGCTGCTTCCACCTGTGACATCACGCCCAGAGACAAAACTTCTCACTCTTCTGATTGGTTGAGTCTGCAGCCAGTCTCCCTCTGCACAGTGGATGGAAGGACACCATCCGTCTACACCGAGATTCCACTGGTTTGAAATTTGGCTGTTGACATCGTATACGCTGGAAACTCAAAACAGTGGAACATCAGCAGAGAATCAACACATCTTGCCTTTGTGTTTTTCAGTATTATTGCCTATTGTTTGATTGAGTTTTTTTTTTTTTTAAATGATTTTGTGACTTTTTTTGTGTATTTTTGTCAGTGATAAACTTTTATTGGTGTTCTTTTCTAAAACAAGCACTGTCTTACAATGAGAACCTTTGTGCCTTGTAGGCATCCTTTTTGTATGATGTTATATTCGCCCCTCCCTAATCTGATTGGTTGGTTGAAATCTGTGGCCTTTGTGTCTGCCAGGGGACAAAGGAAAGCACTGTGTTAATGAAGAAGTGAACTTTTTTATTTCTTTTATTTATCCCTTTTATGTATGCGTTTTGATGGAATGCAGATTATGGGTGTATACTGTTTTTTTGTTTGTGTTTTAGGTGCCAAAGTCTTAACTACTGTGGACAAAAATACTTTTTAATAAAAACTTTTTTTTACAATGTTTGTGATTCAAAGCCTATTTGTAAGAAGCTTCCAGGGCACTAACGCAGCATTCAGCTGGTGTCTTCTTTTTTCTTGTGGTCTAATAGGTATGAGGCATGAGAGATATTAGCATGCAAGGGTGTTCAGGAAACATGTTTGAAAAGTAATTTATATTTGTAACTCCATATGGGGATGATAGCAGTGAAATGTGTAATATTCTGTTATGTATGGAAGGAAAAAAAGATAAAAGAAATTGTGGCCCAATTCGTTCCCTTGTTTTAGGTCAGTTGTGGCCACATTGTACACATTTTTCCCTTTTTTAGTTTAAAAATGGCAACAATTTAGCTAAATTAAAACATAGGAGTGATTTTTTTATATATATTTTGATATGATATCACATATTTTCACTTAAAGGTTTGCATTACAAAAATCTAATCTGAATTATTGGAAGAGCAATCGTTTTCCTAGCTGTAAAGTATGTTCGAATGGAACACTTCAGATATGTATCCTTCAGTGATTTCTATTGCACGGACAGATAGAGGTTGGCTTGGATAGAGCTGAAGCCATGCATGGAAATATGACTAAAGGCAGGAATTTCTCTTTGAGTGAAATCCTTCACTTTGTTTGTTTCTCCTTGAAGATTATACTAATTGGTGTTCACATGTTAAAGAAAATTGTTGGCTACTGGTGATTTAGCCATGAATTTCTTTTCAAACAGATCCATTCTCTGGCTCCTCTCGAGACTGGGCACATTTTATTGGAATCTCGTTTTCATTTACATTTGAGCTTTGGGACAAAGGGGGGTTTGCTTTTGAGCTCAGAACAGCTTATGTACATATCACATCATCAAATATCTTCATTGAAAACCATTTCATAGTAACACAGATTCAGCAGCAGATTCATAAACACTGCCTGGCCAAAAAAAAAAAAGTCGCTGTTTGGATTTAAATAGGCAACTGCTTAAGAGTCTATGATTGTATCATTATTGCAGTGATTATTATGTTTCTAGCATGTTATATGTTTGGCAATAGTTCTTCTAACCCTAATTGATGGAGTGTGTAGCTTTTCATTTCTTAGACAACCATGTAGGAAGACACATCATGGCCATTTTCCAGGTCAGGATGACAATGTCAAGATTCATCAGGCTCAAATTGTGAAAGAATGGTTGAGAGTGAGCATGAAGAATCATTTTCACACATGAATTGGCATCTCTGAGTCCAGACCTTAAATTCATTGAAAGTATTTGGGATTTGCAGAGTGCTGGACTTCTGCATTTTCTCAATTCAAGATCTTGAACAAAAATGTATGCACCTCTTGATGGAAATAACATCACAACATTCACTTCCATCTAGAGGTATAAAATCCTATATCCTACATTTCAAGGGGGGTTCCCTGTTACATTTGTGCTACCCTTTAAAATCTTTAGCATATGCTCGAAACCTTGCTAAAGCGACATCATTTCTTTGGAGGGAAAGCAAATCCAAGAACAAAGTATTAGGCTGGATCTGAAATCGCATACTCTCTTGAGTACTTACTCCACGACCGCTAAAAAAGTATGTTCTGTATGAGTGTGTCTAGTATGAATGTAATCTGAACGTACATCCGCCATGCTTTCATTATCATGTGACCTAGCGTCAGTTAAATCGCATCACTGCTATTCACAAATCCTCTCCTGTGGCCTCATGGGATAGTAAAGTGTCCATCGCATGCACACTTCAGAATCTCACCTGAAGAAGTTGGTCATCTGGGTACTTTTTGGCCATAAGTACTGTGAATTCGGACTTTTGTCTTCGGACTTTTGTCACATACTGTTTTTCACCTACTATTTAGTAGGGAATTATGCGATTTCGGAAGTAGCCTTAGTCATAAACTTTTCTCTCTTTTCCCCATTTTTAGAAGACTTATCTGATAGTGTAAAACATGTCCACCCTGTTGTGTCAATTTACACCGGACATGAAAATGCTTCTTCTTTTTTTGTGTGTGTCTTCTTCTTTAACACACACTTTTTAACCAGATTTTAACCAATTTTCTCCCTCAGATGAGACATTTTAACATTTTGTTTTTCAACAAACCTGGTCCTCCAAACATGAATGATCCTGTTCCTAAACTGGCGCAAAATAAGGCACAAGTTGTCAGTTTTCCACAGCAGAGGGCAGTATTGCTCTTCACTCAGTTTGGGACTGCCATCTCACCCTACATCCTGCCATGTTTCATCTCAGGTGTGTTTGTATTGGACATATTCAATGAATCAACTGTTGCATTCACTTGTATTGTTTTCCTTTGACATATATTTCATAATCACTTCATTCAGTCTATGGATTGCAGAAGACAACTTATTTTGATTATTGTTATTAGGCTACGCCAGTTCATTGAGATGCCACTCCACTCTACATTGTTGCCCAAGGTAAGGTTAGTTAGTTTTTTATCTCTGTTACTGAAGTCAGTTTTGGCCTTGCCCTGTCTTATTGGATCCAACCCAGTTCATCTGAAAATCTAAACAGACCGTGCTCAGGTTTGCTGAGGTGCAGCCAAGGAGAATAACAATCTCAACCACATCTGATTGTCTTTAATGGAAACGTGCAATTTCATTAGCCACCATTAAGATGTGAATTGATAATCACAGATTTCTTTTTCAAGGATTTCTTGGGAGGATTAAACACCACATTCAGGCTCAGTATTTTCAGTCTTTTGAAATAATGTTGACCATTCATTCTGAATTCATTTGACTTGAAAGTAGTCTATAATCTAAAAAGGCATTAATGAGGGATCCACCGGTTCACTTTGAATTATAAGAGTGTTATTTGAAGCCACAGAGCGTGTGAAGCTCGAAAGCTTGTGGAAGATGTAAAATGGTAATTTCCATTGTGTTGTTCAAGATTACATCTCTCCATTGCCAATACTCTCATCCATCTTTAGGAATGTGATTGATTAGTCTGTATTTCCCAGCTTGTCCATCAATTAATTTATATGCCATTTGTGTGTATGACCAACACATCTCTATTAATCTTTCCTAGCACTCTCACTGTTTTCCTGGAGTCTTGCTTTCAAGTATGGAAGTGATCAATGGCCTATGGTTTTGTGTAAAAACTGTTAAGATTTATGAGTCTGCAGTGGTCTGAGTGATGAATGCTCGGACTCTATGCGTACGCTTTGTGGGTCCTCATTACATGTGATTGCTACATAAATGATTCTAATCAATATTAGCTCTGAAAACAACCTATTTTAATTAGCAGAAGCTGGTGTTTTGTGTGTGTCTCTTTTAGTCAGCGTGACTCGCATACAGTATACAGGAAGCGATATTGAACCATTAAAGTGTGACAGGTGATGACCTTTGACCCTTACTTATATATATTATATTATATATCACTTTCTTCTTTATATGTCATTCTGCTTTTAATTCCTGACATAAATGCAAAATGCAGAAGTGTTGATGCACCAAGTAATTCTAGAATATTTACCATTATCCTCTAAAGTGGACAGATGTGACAATAAAATGCCAATATTTGGAACTATATTTCAAGGACAATAGAAGTAATAATGAAATTTAAAGTAAAGTAAATGTACTTGTTTTTTTCGCAAGGGGTTACACGACCTTTTCAACATTTCATTTGTTTCTGTGCATGTTATCTGATCATGCTATGTTCACTTTGTTCAGTTGTGATTCAATGTTTATTCCCTGGAATTGTGTTATCAGTGCAGGGCATTACAATGGCTGAGGATCAGCAGTGTCCGGAGCCTCCGGAACTCCTGTCTATGCATTAATTCAATTCTCTCATTCATTCCATGCTGCCTGCTCTTTCAGATCTTAATTAAGGAACATGTTTATGAGAGCTGTTAGGTCAATTTAATTGGAGCTATGGCTTCTTAAGCTACCAAGTGATTACTTTTTTACACACGTTTTGGAGCTGGTTTATCCCGTTTTAATCCCTAGTTTAGTTTGACAATTTAACTTCTAGCCAAAGAATATCTGTCTCTGCCTTGTTCCTTGTTTCAGAAAGTTTCAAAGCAAAGCAGGTGAAAGTTTCGAATTCCACCTGCACGTCTTAAAGAAAGTTCATTCTCTCAAAGATAAAAGGAATTACATGGTCTGTGATGGGAGCTGGTCTCTCTACAACAATGTGACAACAACACTGGTGTCTGAGAGACACAACTGAGGTTGTAGACCCCCTGTACCCGCTTGCGTCTGACTGTAACAGGTCTTGATAGATTACTCACACAGTGATTTGGCTGCCGGCCTGTTATTGGAGCCCCGTTAGGCGCTATCGCCCTATGGCTGGTGATTTACTGCCTTATGTTTCTATAAATCAATCTGTGGCGAGTCCGTGGGCCTTCCTCTCTACCCTGCCGTGACGCACTGAGCTACTTAATGTCAGATGCTCTATGATGTATGGAGGGCCAAATATTTGATTTGGCAAAGAAGAAGGAAATTCCTCGGCCGTCTTTGGTAGGAGTGTGTGTGTGTCTGTGTCTGTGTGTGTGTGTTATTACAATTGGCAATTAAGGTGGTTAACATTTTAGTTGACTGGTCTTTCGTTAAATGGCAGTCATAGCAAATTAGCTCAAGAGAAATATGAATAATTAATTATAATTCGTTATCAATTATTTTAAAAATGTGGATCAGTTAATAACTTACCAATTAACTTAATGTAGCAGAATTAATACCACAACCAACTAACCTATTCGTCAAGCGAATGCTCAGTATTAATTATTTATTAATTCTAAGAGATGTTAATTTCCGGGGTAAGGAAAATCACTTTTTACTGTACAATACTATTCAGAGCATGTAATCCATGTATCCAAAATCTGAATGATTAGGTACTCCAGTATATGAGCAAGAACCACAAACAACTTTACATGTGACACGAACAAGACTTTATTAACTACGAAACACTTAGCCTAATCTAACATACACACACATACATGCATACAGTTTAGCAATGGAAATAGAAATGAAGCAGAAAACTGGAAAGCAAGAAGTTATAGCATTGTTTGAAATTCAGCAGACCAACAGCCTTGAGCAAACCATCAGTTTCTTAGTTTTAACACACCCTTCTTTAAAAGGGGTAGGGATACTTAATGTATCAAATAATGAGACTAAGTTGTATACTTGCATGTCTCGCTCATTTGAATAAAACTTCCCTGATGCAATTTGTTGAGGCTCCAGTTGATCTTTGCTGATGTTGTCTTGATGAAAAAGAACCAGTTGGAGTCTTTGGTGAATGGAAAGACAAGGCCGCAGCCTGGCACAAACTTTACCTGGCACTCCTTAGAAGACTAGCTCAGCATCATCTTAACGCCAGAACTTCTCAGAATCGGCCGTAATCTTGTGATCAGTGATCTTTAAAGTGTGAAGATGTGACACCCTCTGGAGATGAGTGAGCCAATAAGAAGTTGTCCATTTGGAAGGAAACTTTACGACTCTTTGTCTTCGAGCATGGTATTTGCAAATGAAACTGGATTGGGTGTTGATGCAGAAATTATTAAAGATTCTTAGTACTAATAGGTTGCATAGGTATCAACATATAATATACACGATTATTTAGATCATCATAATACAAATTTGTAGATACCAAACATGGTATAGGTGATGTTACTTTAACTGGTGGTTCTATCATAAAGTATGCTTAAAATGGTATACAATACAAAATATACTATACAAGGCAGCAATAATTTTACACACAATGTCCTGGAGATATACATGTTCCTTCATAGAAGGCTTTCTATGAATGAATGTGGAGGAGACCTTTTTTATGGGCATTATACGTTTCAATCGGGGAATGGAGTGAGAGTTGACTTTTTACATTCTTTTTGAACGTAAAACCATGGTAAACAGAGGCCTGGTTCGATCATTTTGGGGGGTTGTCACAGGCACCTTGTTTTGTGGTTGGGTGGAGGGGGTTTAAAGATTATTCGTTAAATATAACAAATAATTGTGTCTGATTTGTCACTACACAGTATAGCATTCACTGTCAGTATGGCTCTACTGCAAAATTCTTAAATTCAGTCTCTTCCATCTTATGTGGGCAGACTAAGAGCCAAAGCCTGGGTGCTTTTCTCTTTTTTTCCTTTCCTTTTTTACCCCAGCAGGCCCATATTCTGAGATTTATGCAGCAGAATATGGACAGATAACCCTTCATCTGTTCACCATGTGAATTATTCTCTGCTCTCACTATCTGTCTCACCCTACACAGCCAGGATTCATATGGCTGCATGGCAGAGGGAAGAATCTGTGTCCTTCACAGCAACATGGCCAGTGTGTGTGTGTGTGTGTGTGTGTGTGTCCGGCCTGCCTGCCTGCCTGCTGAAATGTGTCAGTTGGTCTTTCTCGACTTTCCATTCTCTCCAGATTGCAGCACAGACTGTAAGATGTTAACGTATTCACGCCACATTTCCATTCTTCCTTTCAGAAGTGTCGTGAAACAGGGTATTAAGACGTTATCTGAAGGAGTTTCATCTCTGCAATGAAACACCAAATCAAGAAAATTGATCTTTTGGCTTGTAACGGATTACTTTGTGCATTCTGTTCTTTA
Organism: Rhinichthys klamathensis goyatoka; assembly: GCF_029890125.1. Classification (NCBI taxonomy): domain Eukaryota; kingdom Metazoa; phylum Chordata; class Actinopteri; order Cypriniformes; family Leuciscidae; genus Rhinichthys; species Rhinichthys klamathensis. The sequence continues at coordinate 44,917 of NW_026607216.1, read as the reverse complement.
AATGACCTGTCATGAAAAAGGAAAATGTCTTCTCTTTGTCTGTTTCTCTCTGAGTTTTGGTTACAGATGTGCTGATTTGCTGGATTAACCTGCTGACTCGATCTTTCCTTAGCAGACAGACGGGAAATTAAAAGAGAATCATTTCTTTTATAAAGTCTAAACTTCACCTGACCCCAGATCAGTAGCTCTGCCTTCAGAATGTGAACTGTAGAGTTCAACAGAATCAGAAAGCTTTACTCTTCCCTGGTGTCCACCCAAAGCCTTAATCTGAAACCTAACATGAAAGACACACACTTGTCCTCCCTCAATGACACGGCAAACACAAAAGAAAAACCCTGTTTCTGACTTCCACATGCTTCAACGACTCCAGCTGTTGGATTCTGGAACATTCATGTATATTTTAACAGTAGGCCTACTTTTTTTTTCCGATGTGACATAATAGTTTTTGCCACATCATTTATTTAGTCATGGTTATGTTTTCAGTCACCGTTTCGGTTCCACGCGAGTCAAGCCGTATTTGTTTAATTTGGGGTGACAAATGCCAAGTTACTTTTTAATTACACGTATGAATCGCTGTTATTAAAAAACAAATTTGTTCCCAGATTAAGGGTATAATGAGCATTATTAGCCGGTTTCATTACTGAAATCCAATCTCGCTTTGGCCAGTGGGGGAAAATAACCTTCCAGCAGAGCATAACGCTCGGTCTGAAAGCAGTTTGATGTCTCTGCTGCAGTCTGTCTGAATCTACACATAATGCCTTTGGAATGTTGAGCGCTTTTTGAACATAAATTAGCATTTAGACAAACCATCAGCCCTGAAAAGAGCAGTTTCACTTGTTAACTTGCATCTAAATGGCTGCTTGGCTCCATTGTGGACTCTGGTATAAGGCAGGCTGTTAGTTGATGAATTCGGGTTTAATTCTGTGCGGAGACGGTGCACAGGCTTGCGGGCGCCGTTTGTTTTTCCATGGCTGACATTCATCTCCCTCCTACCTCTGCTCTTCTCCACCTCCTCGCCGCATACTGACATCCGTCTCCTTTATGTATGAGGCATCTGACATTTCTAATGTCATGCATAATCTTGACAAACAATCTTTTTCGATGCATGGGAAAAAACCTCTGAAACAAATGGGAGGGCTTGCTGTTTCTTCAACTGGTGTATTAGTTCAAACCGAGACGGCTATGATGATGAGAACGTCACTAAATGGTTCAACGTTACAGGGATAAATTATTATTTATGCCCGTGTTTTCCGCCCCCGCTCGCACCCATCTCAAGGAAACGTGGCGTACTGTCTGCCGTTTGGGTTTCATTTCATTACGCATTTTTAATTTTGCTCGGCTCATTCATTAAAGGGACGAACAAAGACAAGTAATTAAAGCTAACAAGGCGGATCTAGTCACTATTCAGCTCAACTTTAATACACCTGAAGAGTAAATAATTAGAGCATGATATTAAAAATGGAAAGATAAAAGTGTCTGACGTGCTCAGGGTTGTGTGGAAAGACAGAAAGAAGGGAGGAGGGGTACAGGTAAGCTCGTCAATGAAGAGTGAAACTATTAGCTGATAATATTTCATTGTTTTCTTGGCTTCCTATCTATGGCTAAATATAGCTTGTACTTGTAAGAGTGGTTCATTTGCTCTGAGTATTACCCTATGCTTCACAAGGAAACTATACTGCACAATTCTGTTTTTAGGAAAAAAATAAACATCTGGTTATTAATAGCCTATTTGCAAAAAAATGTGTCCACCATAATAGTCATGTGATGCAATCAACATGCAGTAAAAAACATAAAACAATGTCATAGAGAGGCTCACTGTCTCTTAAAATATCAGATAATTTAACCTTTTTATGACAAGGCAGTTAGTTCAGGTTGTGAAGTGTCAAAACATAATATTTATGAATAAATTAATGAACTTATCAATTGATCAACCAATGCATTTATTTATTGACACTGAATCACATCCACAAATGTATGCTGTTGTTTATAAGAAAAATGCACAAGACACAACATTACAGTACTTGACACTGAGAAAAAACAATGAAACCTGCACAAGTGCACATTGGCTAATTCTGTTTTGTATTTTAACAACTGCTTATTAATATTTAAAAAAATAATAATTGTTCATCAAATCGGTTATGTGGTTCAACCAACATGCAGGGAAAAAATAAGCATAAAACAAGAAATGATGTCATGCGAGGCTCCTTGTCTTTGAAATATCATATAATTTGACCATTTTATGACAAAGCAAGGTTAGTTAAGATTGTAAAATGTCATGTGGTGTGACTCCCCAAAAACATAATAATAACTATGAATGAATGAACAGACAAACCAACAAACAAATGAATGGATGAATTAATTAATTAATGCTGATTCACATCCATATGCTGTTTTAAAAGAAACATGCGTGGGAAAACACACTATGATACTATAGAGTCTTAAACCAGTTACTTGACATTCAGAAAATCAAGGAAGAATACTGTAAATTGGGTAATTCTGTTTTGTAAGGATAGTATGTTTACTCTAGCTCTACTAAACTCTCTTGCAAAGTCTAAATTCTTGCTGAAGGTGATCCATACAAATTTAATGGCGGCTCTATCCTGTAATGCTTGCATGGTCGACCATCTGTAGGATTAATTTCAGACTTTCATATTGGACTGGTGAGGTTGGGGTCTTTGAGATGACCGAAGGCTTCAGTAAACAACAATTGTTGAACCCAAACACCACTGACCCTCTGCCATTGATGTTAGGCTTTCCAGACAGGGGTCAAGAGCTACAGACGTACTTGAACTTTTACAGAGAACTCCCAACGTCCCATCGGAAGGTGGAAACTTTCTATGTGAAATAGCTGAAAATGAAACTGCATTAATAGGTTTTTGTGAAAACTTCCATTGACTTTTTATTTTCATGCGTAGAAAAGAAACTCTAGAAGCTTTTAGGACTGTCCATGTGTCTGTGCTGTGATCACGATCAGAAAACCTTACATATGGAAGCTATTCGATTTGTACTTTCCATACATTTCTACATGGTTCTTGGGTAAATTAGCATGTTGAAACCATGCTGTGACTGAAATATATTAGCTATAGTTTATTAATATATCAGACGTCTCACATCCCTGATTGCTTTTTAATTCTGGTATCTTTTTCAAGAATGTATAACACCATGCTTTTGATAGAGGCTTTTGATCTAAAAATGAAGGGTATGGATACACAAAGCAAACACGGGCCCATGTTTATGCATGTTGCATTTAAGAATTGACATTCATATTGAAGAGTCATTGACACAATGCTCATTTTCATCCATATTAATTACATTAAAAATGCAATTCATACAAACAGTGCCTTGAATAATTAGTTTTTCTCTGAATCATAATAATAATAATAATTTTGATATGGGTGTATAATTTAAAAAATGGTAGTGTAATACAACTGTCCTGATATCATAACATCAATGGGGGAAAAAACATTAGTAGTTTTCCATAAGCATTTAATAACACTTGTTAGGAAAAATAATATTTTCACAGCTAATTATTAATATTTGTTAAAGTCCACCAAATCAAAGTCATATGCTGTGGCCAACAAAATTACATGGTGCAACCAACATACAGAGAACAGGAAATGGTGTCATAGAGAGGTCCCTTGCAGACTCTTGTAATTGTGTGTCAAGAAATCTCTTAAAATATCAGATAAATTGACCTTTTGAGGCAAGGTTAGTTCAGGTTATAAAATGTCATGTTGTGTGACTTCCCATTTTATTTTTGAATTAATAATTCATGTTATTTGTTTAAAAAAACAACGCAATTAGATTTGTGACATTCATTTACATGGCAACAGCGTTTTGGGGGCCTGAAAACGCAAACCTTTGAAAATGGATTTCAAAGTGCAAGTTTTTGAAAACAATACCTTTATCGTCTCCATGTAAACTACAAAAACGCCAATTTGTGAAAACAGTAATGTCATGCGCATGTGTATTACGTGTTCAGTATAGGCGTGTAGTGTTTCTTTACAAAGCGACATCGCCAACTACTGGCCTGGTGTGAATAATACAGCGTTTTCGCGGATACGTGTGAACGGTATTGTTTTGACAGTGTTGCCGTCTGTACACAAAAAACATAAAGGAAGAACTTTTACGTTTTTAGGACATCGTTTTCATGTAAACGTACCCTAAACCAGTTGTAGAGGTTAGCACTTAACCTGCTTCATGGATTTAATCAAGGCAAGTCTAAGTTTGTATTCTGACACTTTAGAATGTCAAAGGCTTTTCTGAACACTCTCTTGTGAGAGTGATGAACCTTCACTCAGAAGTTTGGCTGTCACTTATTCTTATCTAGAGAGCAGCATTTCACCTCTTGTGCCACAGTTACTCACCCCTGCACCCTGATCTCCCCATACCCTTCTTCACAGAGGAGAGAGCAATATTTAAGTGGTTTTAAGGGAGTAACAAAATGAATAAGCTCTTCTCCTTGAATGGGTGTCAGAGGGGTTAGGCACAGTCTAAGGCTTGACATGCCCGTGGAGACCGGGCCCTGTGGCAGTGCAGTGGTTGACACAGTCAGCCTTAGAGCCTCTAGCTCTGCTTGTCACTCACCTTGATGCTCCACACAGGCCAATAATTACTTTTCCAATCATAGCAGCCCAGCATCCGACCAGAGGGACCCTCAGTCAGAAACACGGTACTCAACACATCTCTTTTACTCTTTACTGTCTCTCTCTCTTTATTCTTATATAGCATTTCACTGTGTCTCACTCTTGCACTCTTGCTAAAAAGACCAACTTAGGCAAGCATGTTTCTTTTTGTGCTGGTTACGGCTGGTTTTGTGCACAGGTATTGTTCAGCACCAAAGTAGGGGTCAGGTCGGACCTGTCAGTGTTTCTATTGTGATTTTAGGTCCTGGTAGTCCAACATAATTGAGATTTTTCACTGTCTGTTCCACACCAGGGATAAGCTATAGAAATACTTTGTATATGCTTAAGAACAGTTTTTGGGCATTCGGGCCAAAATTCTGAGCTCTGAGCACTCTTCTCGGACAGCATGCCAAATACGCATACTCTTTTACTCTATTCGATTATTTGTAAGTGTGAATTACAGTGTGTTTTTCCAAAAATATAGACTCACCTAATCTGCACTCTTTACACTTCACATTATACACATTGTCATATACATCAAAGTACCAAAAAGTATGGTATTGACATGGTGTTCAGGACATGAATCAGAGAACCATGTATGATACATGAATTCCATGACCATGCTATTTATACCATAGTTTTACCATCTGATTCCATCACTGTACTATTGTCACGACACGCACACATAGGGGTGAGATTCAATTGCAGTTTTAATGGGTAATCCGTAATCATAGTCAGCCAGGCAAAGGGTCAAAATCCATACAAACACAGTCCAAAAACAAGAAACAAGCAAGACTAGAACTCTGAGGTGCGAACTGACATTAAACAAGGACTCGGCGACAATCACAGAAACAGACAGAGTATAAATAGATAGATACAAACAATGTGAGTGGGAACAGCTGTGTGCAATAATCGGTGATGAGTTCAGACAAAGGATTATGGGAAATGCAGTTCATAATGAGGTGGTGACGATCAGGGGAAGAGACTTCTAGTGAAAACCTAGGGAACACAAACCAGACATTGTGACATTACCCCCACTCTAAGGAGCAGCTACCATATGCTCCTCAGAAACCAACAAAACAAAGCAAAACAAGAGTCCAGGAGGGAGGTGGAATGGTGGAGGATCAGGGGGAGGGATGGGGGGCCAGGTCCATGGAGGGGAACAAGAACAGGAATGGATGGCTTAACAGGTGACCAGGGTGGAGCAGACAGTTCATCGGGCGGTCAGGGCGGAGCAGACAGTCCATCGGGCAGCCAGGGCGGAGACTTCACCTCGGGCGGCCAGGGCGGAGACTTCCCCTCAAGGCGGCCGTGGCACAGGATCAGAACCCGGCTGAGGAACAGGAACAGACACCGGCTCGGCGGCGGCCATCCTGTCCGGAGACACTGGCTCGGCAGGCGTGACGTAATCGGTCTCTGGATCGGCAGACGTGACGTGAACGGTTTCTGGATCGGTAGACGTGACGAGAACAGTCTCTTGATCGGCAGACGTGACGTAAACAGTCTCTGAATCGGCAGAAACCTTGTGCTTCCTCCATGCATGCAGGACAGCCAATGCATAAAAAGTGAAGACAGCCCTCTTGGCCTTGGCGGGACTGATGGTGGAAACGGTTGGCTCAGGAGAGGACGGAGCTAAGGTAGCCAACAGGGAGGCATGTGCAGCCCAGACACACATCACAGCGGCCACGTAAAGGGAGAGGGTAGCCTCTTCAACCGTGACATGATGAGCAGGGTGCTCAGGGACGGCCTCCGTGACGACAGCGGGCTGTTCGGGGACGGCCTCCGGGTCCTGAGGAACGGTGAACGCCTGCTTCCTCCTCCGTCTCTGATGACGAGACGTGGCATCATGCTCTCCGCCTCTAGGAGCACCGCAGCAGGCCACTCGGGTACGGTCTCCGGGACGACAGCGGGCTGCTCGGGGACGGCCTCCAGAATGACAGCGGGCTGTTCAGAAATGGTCTCTGGGACGACAGCGGGCTGTTCGGGGACGGCCTCCGATTCAGACTCGCGGCATTTGGACATCACAGATTCAGAGCCACTGGACAGCACTGGTTCAGGGCTGAAGAGAGGTTGTAGTGGGGAATGGCGATGGGGTCCATATCGACCACCTCCTCTCCTGCGGCCTCCACGAGTCCCAGAGAATATGGCTAGACGGGTTCCCTCAAAAGACTGTCTGTAGTGAGGGGTGTTGGGGGGAAGGATACGAATCCCCATACTGCTGGATCTATTCATTCTGGTCGAGTCCTTCTGTCACGACATGCACACAAAGGGGTGAGATCCAATTGCAGTTTTAATGGGTAATCATAGTCAGCCAGGCAAAGGGTCAAAATCCATACAAACACAGTCCAAAAAACAAGAAACAAGCAAGACTAGAACTCCGAGGTGCGAACTGACATTAAACTAGGACTCGGCGACAATCACAGAAACAGACAGGGTATACATAGTTCCCACAGGCCAATTAATGTCACGTGACCTCCCCAGAGACGCCATATTTGAGGGCATAAGCTGCTCTGTTTACAAAGTTTTACAAGCAAATTTCGAATATTTCTTTGTTTATAATGTTACGAAAATCATGAAGAGACAAAGTGACAGAGATTATAAAGAGACTCTATTAACACAAGACAGAGAGAGGTACAATGCGAAAATTTTAGTCATAAATGGTGTGGATCCGTATGCACTAACGAAGGAAGCACTGAGCACTGATTATGCAGCTTTGCCTCATACAGTATTATCATGTGTAACTTTACCATTATCTGGTATTTTTTTACACGTGAGCAATTCCGAGCCTGGAAATCACTGGAGGCGTACAATCAGTTTGTCGAGGGTTGGGTTGGTGACGTTTGCTCAAGTGCAATCAATGGAAAAGTAGTCATCATAGCGAATGTATGTAGCATGATGCTAGACTATCTGTCTATTAAAAAGCCATAGCCTGCACAACTTAATTCCTGTTCCCCTTAAAACAGTCATCGGTGCTTTCTGTAATATGCATGTACTTATTTGTACAGTGTAGAATAGGGTTGGAACAGTACATGTAATCGTATTGAACCGAAACTGTACGGGCGTCACTGTTCAGTGCATGAATATACACGGTATACAAATAAATAAAACTCGCGTGCAAATTAATTAATGTAATGCGGAACTACTCTATACGCGGGTTCTTTAGGGACATAATCTGAGATTGCAATGCTGGAATGTGTGTGTGTGTGTGTGTGAGTGAGAGTGAGAGAGGCGCGGGCGTGATCGAACAGTGGAAACAATGTTGTTTTTAATACCTCGTCATTATGTTCAGACAGGACATCATTCAAACTGCAAAGTGTTAACTTGTTTATCCTCGCCAGCCATAACCTCCGTCGTTGTTCTGACAAAAGCTTAGTCTTCTCACATTCATGAAGTCTAAAGACGGGTATACTGTAAAATCCAAATTTAACTGAACCTCCAGCACGATTTGAACATCCATTGACCCAGCAGGAGATGGACCATTTTCACTTTTTATCACGAAATTAACTCGTTTCAGCTTCTTCTAATATTCTGCCCACAACATGCCCACAGAAATGGCGCCGGGTCGCCAAATGCCCGTATGTTGTGACGTCATGTAGGAACTATGTATAAATAGACAGATACAAACAATGTGAGTGGGAACAGCTGTGTGCAATGATCAGTGATGTGTTCAGACAAAGGATTATGGGAAATGCAGTTCATAATGAGGTGGTGACGATCAGGGGAAGAGACCTCTAGTGAAAACCCAGGGAACACAAACCAGACACTGTGCTATGGTGCTCAATCTCCCGTCACTGTAGCCTGTATTTACAGTATATTAGTAAATATTTCTTTGTTTTGTGCATTTGTGTGCTGCGGGAGATTTATATTGATACTTCTAGAGACATTGAAGTAAATGATCATTAATATGGTCATGAATTAATTTTTGTCATAATCTTTTTTTGTCATAAAAAAAGTTTAGCTGGGTATTAAGTTATAACAATTAATTTTAAGTAAATAAAAGACACAAGTACATTTCAACATTAATGAATAATGTAAGAATTGCTGAATTATAAGTTTATGCTGTACATAGACGCATTATGCCTGTCTTTATTAATGAGTCATCATTCACTCAACCGATTCGTTCAAAAGACTGATGCTGCATCCCAATTTGCATACTATCTGTCCTAAATATTATTCGAAATTAGAATTAGCGTATCCCTAATCGTAGTGTGTTGAAATGAGTATTCCAAAGGTACACGGATGGTCTACTTTTTCCGTTTAGAATCCGAAGTGCAGGTCCGTGCACACTCTAATGGCTAATATTGCCCACAACCCATTGCGCGCTGGAAGAGAATTCGATTAGAACTACAAACACGATTAAAAAATGTTTAAAAAACTACAAAAATGTCGATGTGTGAGTCTGACGGTTAAGTAGAGAGGTTTAGATAAAGGGGTTTGAGTGATTTTCAGTATCTAACCTTGGGAAAAGATATTTATCCAATGTTATCCACATTATATTTTATCTGCAACAGCATTGGGAACTTTTGTAATGATAAGTTTGGTCATTAACTTTTAAATGCATCATTATGTAAATTGCAAACACATGAGGCGAGTTCTCCGCATTAAACAATCACGACTAGCAGATCAACGAGCTACTACACCTCTCTCCAAAACGGTAGTAAATTAAATTAAATCGATTGTGGAGAATTTTGATTGACAGGGCAGTTTAAACGGTGACAGGATGCACGTAACTAAGCGACAGAGCTGTCCTTTTAAGATGCAATTATGACAAAGTAGTATGTCCCAAAGCTTGCCTAGGCTGCATTCAAGTCCAATGTTAGACATGCACTTCTGCTCTGGGGAATCCCCAAAGCCATTTTGAAGTGTGTTCAACTTTGTCAAGTGGACGAGTGAAATTTATTTGGACAAACCCTCGACCCCTTGATTTTAACCTATGGAGCGAGTCTACTCAATTCATAGGCTGCATCCTTCAAAGGCTGATTGCGTCACCGTGGAGTGATGAAGGCTGTCCCAATTCGAAGCCTCCTCCAAATGCATCTTTTGTTTCCCGTGAAACGAAGGTTACAACAGATGCATCCTTCGCGGCCTTGCCACCCCAGAATTCATTGCACGCCAGTGATGACAGGATTTACACTTTTAAACATTTAAGTATTGGATTTCAACTTACTCAAATATCTAATGATACAAATGTAAAAATATAAAACACTAAAGCGGTTCATATGTTGACATATCTTACTAAGGTGCTATTATATATTGTTTATACTCTTATAGAGTTCAGATGCAAAAGCCTCTAAGTGCCATCTGAAATTTTCTTCTAGAATGATAATTTTTATCAAGCTCGTATATTTAAGTTCAGTAATTTCACTTAAATGGGTATGAAAATTACCTATTAATTGTCATTTAAGTGAAATTATTGAACTTAAATAAACAAACTTGATAAAAATGATCATTCTAGAAGAAAATTTCAGATGGCACTTAGAGGCTTTTGCATCTGAACTCTTCATATACAGATATGGGCCCGGTTCCCCGATAACGCTCACTCTTAGCGCGCTAAGAAGACTCGAAAGATATATCTTACCAAAGTTGTTTATGTTCCTAAGTGTGTTCCCCGAAGTGTCCCTTAGGAAGCTTCTTAACACGCTGCCTCTTACGTTCGACGTTACAAAGGCGCTGTCCCAGGTGAAGGTGCTGAATTAGTTGACATCCATTGCTCAGGAATCGATTTTCCACTTCACGCGAAGGTGCATTACGCCGTTAAGAAAGACAACACGTTCTATGCAAATGAAACATTCCTCAAATTATTCCAGTAACATTTATTTTAACATAGTTTAAGTTATCAGTAAAATATAGACTATTAATTAAATTATCAAATTGTCAGTAATATGTTCACACGATATGTTGTGACGGGTAGACGAACCGGGTATCCCTCGCTAATCATCCACCCTCCTTATCCCGTTGTGCCACTTGTGCCGCTTCTTGACATGGGTTTAACGACTTCTAAAAATTATGTAATACACTTTTATATTAATGGTAAGGTACTTTACAATCAGAAATGATTGGCAAGCAGCTGCAGTTACTTCTGTTTAATGCGGTATTGATTGCCATTGGTTAAAGGCTTAAGGGCTTAAAGCAAAATTCCGCCGCGTTAGCCTGGCAAGCGCAGGTCTGAGAAGGTCCAGCAGCTCCATAATGAGTTGTCTTGGGAGGCGAATTTTTTTTTAATACAGCCTCGTCAGGCAAAATGTCAAAAGGGCTTAAGTTTTGCCGAAGAAAAAAATTCACATGGACTAAACGGCTCCGCGGCCGGCGCCGTCTTTGATTCAATACAAGGACACGTTGGATCGCTGCCATAGTTGGTCGCTTACTGGACACCACCCTGCTTACCCATTTATAGATCTTAGCCATTTAGAGCCAAATTGTTTGCCAGATTTTAATTATCAAAAGTGATTGCCAATTTAACGCTTTAATGACATTACAAAATAGGCTAATTACCACCATATTAGTTCTGATACCAAATAAAGTCAACTTCATAAATAGGCCTGTATCCATTGCGAACATATTTTATTACTAGTATTAAAATGTCCATAACATAAAATTATTGTTGAGCCACAACATTGTCAACATACCATAGTTTGACTTATACTGCGCTGCGCTGATTTCTAAAGACTGCTGCTGCACAGTGGCGGCGACTAGCGTCTTGAGCTCAAACAACGCTAAGAGAGAGCTTACGAATGGTCCAGACCAACCTTACGAAAGTGTGACTTACAGAAGATATACTTAGCGTACGAACGTGTCGGGAATCGTGCCATAAAGTTAAGAGAGAGGTTAAGGAATAGGTTAAGAACTACTTAGCGATAAGAAGGTTTTGGGGAACCGGGCCATGATCTGTGGTGAACATATTTAGACAGTCTGTGAACCCTGTTTTGTTTTCAGACAGTTTAATATAACTTTCAAAAAAGCCTAGTACAAACGTTACTGTCAGTCATCAATGGCAGCTGTCACAGTTGCTAGTCGACAAGAACAATCCTCCGTTGAATGATGGTACTATATTTTAGTTCGATAATGTTTTTCATTAAATATTTTGTATTTTTAGGGGATTTTATGTTACTAAATAATTTTTATGAATCCATTTATTCAAATTTTTTTTGCATGGACCTGAAAAGAGAATCTTGAATGCTTTGGAGCACTGACTTCAGTTGCATGCATGCTGGATAAATAGTTGAATTAGTTTATGTGCCATTATATATATATATATATATATATATATATATATATATATATATATATATTTACTTTTATTTATATATTTACAAGGTGCAACAGCCAACTATTGTGAGAGACCTTCATACATGTGTTGGTGTTACTGGTGTAGTGTTACAAATTTATTAAATGTTTAATTTAGAATCCAGTACAATAGTATATAAACTGAGAACGTTTAGTAGACTGAATTTAGCATTTGAGGTATAAATGATGATTATATCAGAGTTTCCAGCAAGAGATTCTGCCAGTCCTGGTCTTTCTATTGTAAGTTAAATGAGTTAGATTACTGAGACTATCACCCTTTGTCTCTAATGGCTCTTGGAGCTCCTGTCTCAGTAAGAGAGTCCTGCCAGTCCCATTCTCCTGGCTCAGTTTGAATAGTTATGCTGATTGGATTAGAATTGGTATCACTCTCAGTCTAGGTCAGGTTTCTAAACTTGTATACTTCATTTACATGCTTTGTTCAATAGTGTCTCATCACAATGTAAATCCCGCCCCTAAATGTATAAACTACAATGTAGTAGTATATACTGCCTTAGTCAGACTTTACTTGATGACTGCAGCTATAGCTTGTGTTCTCAATAGAGAATCCTGCTAAAGATACAACCAAGTCTCCTGGTTTTCGCTTCTGAGTTTCCTACACTTTAGAAGAGAAAAGTTCACAACACTGGGTTCACAATCACAGAGACTTATTCTGTGGGGAGTTGACAGAGCATGCTTTTCTTCAGATGAACAGTGATGATCAACAAAATGCCATCAGGAATGTCCTGGGGAGTGAATTCTTTGAAGTAAAGGATGACATCTTGTTTATATTTCAGTGTCAGGATGACATGTTTTTTTTTTTTTTTTTTTTTTTTTTTGCCATACTGTGTCGATGAACAAGGCTGGAAGGTCAATCCCATATTCCTCAATCAGCAATTGCAGTAGACGAGTGAGTGAGGGACGGAGGGAGGGAAAGAATGAAGGATGGAATTAATGAATGAATGAATGAACGAACGAACGAACGAATGAACGAACGAATGAATGAATGGTGGAAGGAAGTTATAAATGAAGGATGGAAGGAATTAAGTAATTTATGAATAAATAAATTGAATGAATAAATATATCCTCTGTGTTTCTCAAATGCAGCCATTTGTTAAAATATGCTGAAATAAGTAGGACAGTTAAGTAGAACACATCTTTGGAAAATGAAATATTAAATGTAAACAAACACAAACAAACACACTTATATCTGTATTTCCCAAATGGGGTCTAACAAATGTTAACTATTTAGTTTAATTTTATTTAATCAATTTAATTTGTGTTACATATTAACCTTGATATATAATTGACCAAAAAAGCGTATTTATATCAAGAGAATCACTAGTAAAGAATTATTTCCGTTACAGATTGGGTAGTGTCAAACAACAAGTGCCGTAAATTGTTTTGACATACTTCAGACAGGAAGTAGACGCATATTCACACATGCGCAGTACAAATCGTGTTTCTGGGATGGATCGAGTACCAAACCCACCGCACACTGTCAGGGGTCTGTAAAAACTCAATGCGCTCAGGGGAGGCAAGAGAGACGCAGACTCCCACCGTACGTTTACCTGCAGATGTCGCTGTTGGGCAGTTAGAACAAACGAGTGATTCATACACTTTTAATGTCATATTTTGTAATATTTGCATTGTTTTATTTTTTTTTACTGTGGATTGCTTTTTTATTATCCAATTGTTCTGAGGAGACACTCCCCCCCTTGCCGCCTCAGAGGACTATGTAGGTATATGTTCTCTCAAATATGAGACAGAAATTAGATATAGATACATGACACATTGGCTTGCTTTCTCAGTAAAGCATCTCTGTATCAGTATATCAGTAAAGAGTTGCTGACTACGTTTGTGTGTGCGTGCGTGCGTGTGTGTGTGTGTGTGTGTGTGTGTGTGTGTGCGTGCGTGCGTGTGTCTGTGTGTGTGTGTGTGTGTGTGTGTGTGTTTACACCATGCTACACATATATTATGTGTGCCGTTTTAGCACACACATATTGATTTTTGCTGCTGATGTGCTGGCTTGTAGAAGTGGAAATAGAATTGTGTCAAAAACCAAAAACCAAAAGGAAGAAACCCGATGTGTGAATTTGTCTCTATAAATTGAAGCTATTGTGCCAGCAAAAAAAAGGACTGGGGGTGTGTATGTGTGTCTAAAGATTACATTTTTGCTGATGTGCTGCCTTTCAAAAGCGAGGCTTGTGTATGACATTAATTTCGGCTTACTGTGGTATAGAGGAGATTAGAGGAGCAAACTGTCCTGAAAGTACTCTGACTGAAGAGAACTTACTCTTTTCCCACTTTTCTGCGTCTAGCACACATGTAGTTTTCCTCAGCAGCTGGAAACAGGTTTAGCGCCATAAAAAATGACACTGTTTTACTTGCTCTTTAATGGTGGTCACCTGGGAAGAAATGCAGTGAGGTGGGAAAACCTCTCATGTGCCTCTGAAGAGACTGTCTTTAATGATTTCACCAGCTCAACTCACTGCGCTCAGGTTAAAGGCTTTACCGTGACTGGATCATGCTTTATATATGATATCAGTTCAGAGATGTTTTGCATAAGAATTCAGCTTACGAGAAGTCTGGCATTCATTTTCATTGTAATTGACTCGTAGGAGGTTTGCAGTGGGTCGACTTGGTACAATCCATTCCCTGGGGCTTCCTCTGTTTGTCCCTGTTTATTGTTTCATCTTTCTCTCAGAGAATCAATTTGAGGGGCTGAGATGGGATTTCTACACTCTTGGGGAAAGAATCCTCAGGTGCCGAGACAAAATCAAGAGCAGATATCTTCTTCGGGGCTGTGGAAGCTTCCGAGGAGGTTCGATCAATATTCAGACCCCATCTTCTTCTGGCTGTGCTGAAAAACATCTCACTCAAATCGTCTGACTCAAGCTATGAAGTCAGAAGACATCTCTTTTAGTCACATATGGAGTATGCACAAATGCACTCATTCCTGTAGATGTTTAAGGCCCATCAAACTTCATGTAACTGCTAGTTTTTCCCCAACCACATGAGAAAGAAATGCAGTGTTTGTTTACCTCTGTGGTTATGTTTGCATAGATTTTGAGATCTGAGAGCGAAGTGTTTATCAGATTGCTGAAATTCCATTTCTCTGATACATAATCCGTTTTATATAAGAGCATGTTGGAAGGAGATCAAAGTAGGCATGTGTTTTTCATTTCACTGTCCACTTTACAGTACAGGGTGGATTTCTTGGAGTGCTCTTTGTAGAAGGTATCATGTTCATTCTCTTCTTTAGCGCCATCTGGGTATGTTAAGTGTCTATTAGGATCACTCCATAAATGTCTGTATATATTTGTTTAAAGAGGAAGCTCTCAGAAGCTCCCAGACTAATTAGATTTATGGATTGATACAGGACAAAAATTCAATTTGTAAACAGTGCTTTAAACAAATCTTTGTAGAGCTTTTGTAAAGTATGATAAATTACAAAGATTCTTGAGCCTCAGTTTAGAAGTCGACATTGGCCCCACCAAAAATGAATGAATGAATGAATACATAAATAAATAAACAACAAAAAAAAAAATATATATATATATATATATATATATATATATATATATATATGTATATATGTTTTTTTTTTCCTTCATCATTAAATGTTAATGAATAAAAAAAAAATGTTGTGCACTTAATTTGTTTAGCTTCTTTTCATAAAAAATGGTTACAAGCTGAAAATTACAGCATGTGTTTATCTTAAAGTTTTCATTACAATCTTGAGAGGTTCTTTGGGTGCAGGCGCACAAAATGCTGCCTGTCAGACAGTTATGGGTTAGGGTTTCGGTTAAATTAACCGAATTTACTCTTTCACAGTTTATTACACTCCTTTTAATATCCCTGTCCCTTGCTTTATTTTCTCTTTCATAACTCTAAAGTGCCAATAACCTAAAGCAGTCCTGCACTGTGTGGATATATCCACACTCTGTGATATGTATCATACTGATATCCTTATCGACTGTCACTTTATATTGATCTAGATAGGCATCATTTCTCCCAGCGAACGACAATGGAGGAGAAAACCCACAATCATTTTCAAAATACTACTGTTGTGTCACGAAATGAGTTTGTAAGGCGAGAATTTAGTTGTTTAAACCTCAAATTTGCAGTTTATTTATAAAGAAAGCGCCTATTTGAAAATTTGCTCAGATATTTTGGGAGTTGTGAGATCTGGGCGATAATGCTGTAGGCCTACTAAAGCATTGCCTATGTAGCTTATTTTGACTGAAATATTTGCTTGTCTATTTCCTATTGTACAAACTTCTTATACTTGTTCATTAAATATTATTGCTCATTCTGTATATCACCCAGCTTTAGAGCAAACTATAATTTTCTCAAGTAAACCTGTAACCTGTGAGTAAGAGCTGTTATTTATTTCAAACGTGAGGATGTTATATAGACATTCGCAAAAACAACTTTAATAGTCATGTTAAGCTGAATTATGAATTATGTTTTAGGTGTTTGGTGTCGTAAACATTGACTTGCATTGCAAGTGGAACCATAAGTGAAAAGAAATATGTATGATATGACCCCTTTAGAGTTTTATACATGTGACACATCTATGGTATCACATCGTGAATCTTAAATATCACAACTCTCCCAGTAAAACTTTCCATCTCGCCGTTCAAAGTAAACTGCCTCCTTTTTTGGTAATTATGCTTAAAGAAAGGTTATATGTGAAATGCTAATTAACCTTCTCATGGTTATGATGATAGTCTCAGGAGAGTGATAGTGGTTTAAAAGATTCTTAGCACAAAGTGTGATTGGACTGGTAATGTCAGGATTAACTAAAGTTCATTAGCATGGCCATCACCTCTCTGACAGCTCCAGGATCAGTTCCCATGCACATACTGTATGAGGCCCCTCCTCTACCATTTAGCCCTTTAAGGGCTCAAGAGAGAGAGAAGATAAAAGCAGAAGGGCAAAATTTGATGGTTGTTTAATGCCAATGTCAGGCCCTGGGTTACAAGTTATCGATGGTGGTTCATTAGTCATTTGGTAGGAGTGCCTGTAATTGCTGACTGTCCATAACAAGGACAACTCCCTTCGGACATATCCATAATGATAGAGTGATTGGGGTTGGACCTCATGGTTCTTGTGATTGACAGACCAAAGCGTGCAATGTGCAGGGCACATTAGGCTTGCAGACTGCTGGCAATTTGTATTAAAGCCATTTAGTGAACAGAAGAACCTTATAGACTTTTTCAGTTTAAAGGCGAATTGTGTAATTTTTCAATTGTTTAAAACCCTTTCTTTAATCACATTTTATTATCCAGAGATTAAGTAGGTTGATTTAGTGTATGGGACTATCAGTTCATTCATGCACAGTCATAATTGAACTATAGTCTTGTGTCTTCATACATGAAACAATGCGTAATTGAGGATTTTGTCACCTCTGTCTTTTGGAAACCTCTGTCTTTTGCACAATATTGAGGCCAGTTATTGTTTAATTAATATGTATACATGCTGGATGAAGCTGAGCTACAATCCCATTATCTAGGTCTGTTAAGTGTTATCCCTGTCCCGATAAAGGAATATTCCTGATTCAATACAAGTCAAGATCAGTCAACAGCTTTTGTAGAATAATGTTAATTACCAAAGAATATATTTTGAGTGAAGAAGATGTCAAGAAGATACGTCTCTCAAGTGACGTTTGCTGGACTTCCAATCATTCAGTCCGTTTAAACCCCACCCCTTTCTTACAACCAATTGCAAGCTTGCATTCAGCTGTCTCCATCCAATCAACAAACAAACCAAGTCTTCTCCCTACATTTTTTTCCTTTGCGATAATCCATTTTACTCTTGATGTTTGTCACAGTATAGAAGAACTTATCTGTTGCTACATCCATTTTATCTAGACTTTAAAGGAGCTGTATGTAAGATTGTGGCCAAAACTGGTACTGCAATCACTGTCAAATTGCTGTAGAGTGGTGTATCCCCTCCCCCTCCCCCCTGACTCGAGGTTGCCAGATCGGCTGCAGGATCCAGCAGGGACGTGATGAGCTGCAGCTGTGGTAACTACAGCAGAGCTGGCAACCCGGATGCCGCAACACTACTGACTTCGTGATTGGTTGATAGGTGGAGGGTGGAGCATCAGACCAAAACACAACATGACAACATCAACATCAGTTGAGGGCTGCAACTTCACTTTTTAAATGACAATATCCTGGCCGGACTACTGTTGTCAGTGATATAAGTATTTGAAATGTACATGATTTCTTAATGTCTAGTGACATATCAGGGCCATTTTATGATTAATTGAAATAAATTTCTTACATACAGCTCCTTTAAGAAAAAGAGGTGCATGTTGATTGAGCTCAACTTTTTGAGCTCAAAATTTTGTTAATGTGACATTTTAAAATGTTTTAGTCTAACTAAACTCTAACTTTTAAAGTTCATATTAACATACTTGCTGTTTGTTTGTTGCCAACCATCTCAAAACTCAAAAAAATGGTTGTAGTGTTTGGGAAACCTGTTTGAAAACAGTCATTGTTTTTACGCTTTCATTTGGTGTTATATTACGTTAATTTGGTGTGCTGTGGAAGAGGTAGGCTAATTGTGAAATATTTAAATCCCAGTGAAATATTTAAGACCAGCCTAGCGTTTTACTTTTACAAAAACATGTTGAGAGACACCCGGACACATCTGCTCACTGCCGCAGGAGCTCCCACTAGTATCTCAACCGCAGAATGTCTGAAAAATGTGCCAGACAAGGTTAACGCACAGCATACGACTAACGTGCCCCACAAGTTGCGAATCCGCTACCTGAACTCCCAACCAACTTTGACGAGCAGGAAAGTAATGAGTCCTTGACTGAAACTACGGGAGAAGGTCTCAACAGTTCAGTGGATATCGCTATGCATTTCCACAAGGCATGAAAGAGAATATCTAATTAATTCCATTGTGTATGATGCTCAAGTTTAGATATTGAGGGTAATTGAACGAGTCCTATTTAACAACTGTCTCTCATTAGAGTCTCCGGGTGTTGAGATCAAACTCTATGATGCCTTTGGGGAAGTAGTACTCACTGTGAAAACTTAAACAGTTCAGCATGAAGATGCACCATTTACAGATAAATGCATCTACTTTCCCCATATTCTTAATGCAGCAGTTCCAGATCGGGCACATGTATGCATATCTCAGGCCCTTGTGACAGGGAAAGCATCATGCATGCCAAAAACATCCCTCTAATAGGGTCCTGTGCTCCATTTTCAATTGGATTTTGCTAATAGGCTGTATATGGGCCCCAGGGGAACTTCAAATTGGCTTCATAGTGTCTCTAGCTTTGTTCCCAATAATCAGCACCCATCTGGCCCGGAGAATATGAGGCAAATACTCCCCAAATGCAGCCCTCCCCCTCTCTCCCTCCACCACCAGCTGGTCTGGGTCCCTTTAACGAGAGTGGAGAGAGCTGATCAGCAGTAACCACTGTACGGAGATGCACATCTCAGCCCATATGTGTTATACTGTAATAAAACATTATCTGTTGTGTTTGTGTGTGTGGCCTGGTAAACCCTACATTATGGGGACAAAATGTCCTTTTTTTTTTTTGGTCCCCATGAGGAAAACAGCATATAAATCATACTAAGTGATGTTTTTTTGAAAATGTAAAAAAGCAGAAAGTTGTCTGTGATGGGTAGGTTTAGGGGAGAGAATATACAGTTTGTACAGTATAAAAATCATTATGTCACGCTGCACAGGATGATGAATTACAATTTGAATTGGCATGACAGGAAGAAGAATTTATGGAAATTAATTTCAGGAAAGTGCAAGTTAATTTATTAAAATTAAACATAAAATTACTGTATATTGTCTTTCAAGTATAGATCATCACTGTTTTCATGACTAAAATACCCCATATGTTGTGTGTATGTATATGATAAATATTATGGGTAATTCATTCTGAAAAATTAGATGTTACATTCAAAATTACACTTATAGCAGCTGAATTTAATTCCATTTGAATGATTCTTCCTTCCTTCCTTCCTTCCTTCCTTCCTTCCTTCCTTCCTTCCTTCCTTCCTTCCTTCTTTCCTTCCTTCCTTCCTTCCTTCCTTCCTTCCTTCCTTCCTTCCTTCCTTCCTTCCTTCAGTCAGAGTATATGCTCACTTTTTGTCTTGGCAAAAAGCTTTTATATAAATTCTCTGTAAAGTGATTTCTAATGTAAATAGATTTATGTCATGTCCGTGACACAATTGCTTTGTTCCGATTATCTGGATATCTGTTGAAGTTGATCAAATACAATCATTTGGAATAGGGATGCACCGAAATGAAAATTCTGGGCCAAAACCTAAAACTCAGAATGCACTTGGCCGAAAACCGATAAAATAAATAAAACATTTATAATCAGTCAATTAATCTGTGACAGTTTATTTTGATGGCCCCTTTTGAACATTCTGTTGACTATAACTACCTTTGCAACTACGTGTCAACTAACTCTCATTAGAGTATTAGTAGACTGTCTGCTTATATCTACTAACACTTTATTGTGATGCTCCTCCAACAGACATACTGACTATACAAATCTAATTTTAGTCGATGAAAGAAACATTTTAGTTGATGAGAATGTGCCAAATTAAACCAAATATTCAAACATTTCATATATTGATTTAAACATCTATTAATGTTTAATAAAAACCACTTGTGAAAATCTGATCTCATGAAATAACATTATAACGAGTTCACTATTGTAATAAAATGCTGTGAATTCGCTGACACATCAATCACATCTGTACTGCTACAACAGTATATCACGTTACCTCTCTTTATATTGTCCTGTGATTATGAAATTGGGCTCTAATTTAAACGATGCATCTCTAAACTCTTCCATTACGAGGATATAGTGAACCTTTGATGGTGTGAGGTCACAAGTGTTTACTTTCTGCCACCTCAGTCGCAACACTGCATCAAGCACACATAGAAAAGTCATGCATCAAATTATGCATAAAACTTCAAGCCCAGGGGGCCGCACTCTCTGGTACACAACAGAGCCCAAATTAATCTCTGTCATTACTAATGCAATCGCAGCCTCTTTGTTTAATAAACAGTTTGTCAGTGATTTATTGTAGGGTGACTGTAATTTGATTGCCAGAGGAACAGGGCGGATATGCATATGGCAGCCGGTTCAGATAAACAGAATTATTAGTGCCTGTTAGCACGAAGCAGACATCACAGTCACACCGTACCGCAAGCTCAGAGGAGGGATGGGGGGCGGGAGGGGGCAATTACCCCCAAATTACATAATCAGCCCCTGACGGATGATTCCTCTCGTCCGTTACAGCCCCCGCAGAACGCATCCACAAACGCAATAATGTCAAGGAAACGGAGGAATGCCTAATGACTTGTGTTTTTGTGCTTGTGTTGCTTCTCTCTCTCTTCTCGGGTTGATTTAAGCACTGAGGCGGTAAGGTCTCTGTCTGGCCTCAGTTAATATAGTGAGGAATGATGTTGACTTTTGTGCGTGCTTCTGAGAGAAAATGTCCAATCAAGCTGTGTTTTCTTCAGTTTTGCCAAACTTTAAGAGCACAGAGTGAGGATCCAACAGGTGCCATTATTGCCCCTCCTTTTGAGATGTTAAGAGGAAGGGTTAAATAAGGATTTTGGAACCCTAAAATCTGTCTGTTATTCTGGTGCACTTTAGGAAGAAAAAAAAATGACATGAAGGAATACTAATGGAGAACAGTGCCATCATAGACTAAAGAAGCATAATACTTTGGGGAATACAAAAATGGGAAATGTAATCATAAAATAAGATAATTTGAAAAATGTCATCTTTTTTTGTACATAAAATTAAGTCAAAGTGGTTCAAAGTAGTTTTGTATGAACAAAAACAATTTTTCAAAATGTCTTCTATTGTGTTTCACTGCAGAAAGAAAGTCATGCAGATTTAGAAATTACATGAGGGTCATATATATATACACTCACCGGCCACTTTATTAGGTACACCTGTCCAACTGCTCGTTAACACTTAATTTCTAAGCAGCCAATCACATGGCGGCAACTCAGTGCATTTAGGCATGTAGACATGGTCAAGACAATCTCCTGCAGTTCAAACCGAGCATCAGTATGGGGAAGAAAGGTGATTTGAGTGACTTTGAACGTGGCATGATTGTTGGTGCCAGAAGGGCTGGTCTGAGTATTTCAGAAACTGCTAATCTACTGGGATTTTCACGCACAACCGTCTCTAGGGTTTACAGAGAATGGTCCGAAAAAGAAAAAACATCCAGTGAGCGGCAGTTCTGTGGGCGGAAATGCCTTGTTGATGCCAGAGGTCAGAGGAGAATGGCCAGACTGGTTCGAGCTGATAGAAGGGCAACAGTGACTGAAATAACCACTCGTTACAACCGAGGTATGCAGCAAAGCATTTGTGAAGCCACAACACGCACAACCTTGAGGCGGATGGGCTACAACAGCAGAAGACTCCACCAGGTACCACTCATCTCCACTACAAATAGGAAAAAGAGGCTACAATTTGCAAGAGCTCACCAAAATTGAACAGTTGAAGACTGGAAAAATGTTGCCTGGTCTGATGAGTCTCGATTTCTGTTGAGACATTCAGATGTTAGAGTCAGAATTTGGCGTAAACAGAATGAGAACATGGAACCATCATGCCTTGTTACCACTGTGCAGGCTGGTGGTGGTGGTGTAATGGTGTGGGGGATGTTTTCCTGGCACACTTTAGGCCCCTTAGTGCCAATTGGGCATCGTTTAAATGCCACGGCCTACCTGAGCATTGTTTCTGACCATGTCCATCCCTTTATGGCCACCATGTACCCATCCTCTGATGGCTACTTCCACCATGTCACAAAGCTCTAATCATTTCAAATTGGTTTCTTGAACATGACAATGAGTTCACTTTACTAAAATGGCCTCCACAGTCACCAGATCTCAACCCAATAGAGCATCTTTGGGATGTGGTGGAACGGGAGATTCGCATCATGGATGTGCAGCCGACAAATCTGCGGCAACTGTGTGATGCCATCATGTCAATATGGACCAAACTCCCTGAGGAATGCTTCCAGCACCTTGTTGAATCTATGCCACGAAGAATTGAGGCAGTTCTGAAGGCAAAAGGGGGTCCAACCCGTTACTAGCATGGGGTACCTAATAAAGTGGCCGGTGAGTGTATGTATATACCATTTTTATGTTACAAAATAAAGAAATTCATCACTTAAAAAGTTACATCTAAAGGAAATCTGGATACTCAGGACATTCATTACTTTTATTTTTAAATAATTTCTTTTGTATTATTTTAATGCTCTATACTTGGAAAATACATGACATTTAACTTGTCCTCAGCATGAGGTCACAATGTAAAATTGCCAAACAAAGTGTTTAAAAATACAACAAATTCAAAAATATACATTTAAATTGAAAGGCAGAGAGCTGTCATATCAAACAATACAAGTAAATCTTGAATTATATATTCCATTAAAAAAATGCCAGTCAAAGTTTTGTCCTTTATGTCAACTCTGTTAGGATTTTTTTATAATTCTAAATAAATCAGGCAATGTCATGGTCATCTTAAACTCTGAGGACCCCTTTCAGGACACAGTCAAACAATGTTGAAGTCTCTGCAGTCACAGCTTTAACATGTCAACTCCGTCATCCCGGTGTAATAGTTTCTGTTAATAGTTGATAAATCATTTTATATGTTTATTAAGACAGCTACAACTGAGGGGAAAAAAAACAAAATTGCTCCACTGTACAACGCATGGTTAAGGTGGAAACATATTCAGTTTTGTCAACTCCGTCAGGTTTTATGTCTGATAGAGTTGACGTGTGAGCTGATGGAGCTGACAAGTGCTCACACAACTCTTTATAGTGATATTGCATGGGTCATTCTACAGAATTGCATCCATTTTTATCAGGAATTCATGTGTCCCTCTCTCTCATAGCCTCTCTTGTATAGTAGGATAGGTCCCTTGAAATGGAAAATCTGTGTGTAACTTGAACGTCACACCTTTTTTCTGCAATTATGCAAACGTTTTTTGGGTGTTATTCCATAAAATGTATAGTTTTTATGTTTTATGTTCAGAACTGTGCTAGGTAACCATGTACTGATTAGCATATTTGATTAGCATCTACTGATTTGCATGATTTTGAACCAATTCTGTATATGGTCCATAGCCTATATATTGGTATATATAATAGGCTAACATACTTTATTTTAAGGTGACGTAATTACACGTTACTACATGTACTTACTATGGTAATAACAGTAAATTATGCATAATTACAAGGAACTAACCTTGAAACTAATCCTACTGTAGCTCTATAGTAAGTACATGTAGTTAATTAATATTCCTCAGACAGTACTTATTTGTGTAAGTACAATGCATACACCAGCTTAAAATAAAGTGTAACCGTTTTTATTTTTTTGCATGTGGGGAATTAATCTAATGATGTTTCATGATTTTATTTACATATATATTTGGCCTGATTTCCATGCCTTATATATATTGCAGTTCTTATTATAAATAATTCATTTGTACACATTTTCTTTTCTTTCTTTCTTTTAGCAACCTGTAACTCCCATGATATTCCAGCAATAGAGCGAACATGCTAGTTTCCCACTGCTTAAGTCATGCAGGTCGGAACAAATAAAATGTACATAATTGATGCGGTTTAAAGACAAAAGGCTACAGATCTTTTGGATCCACATTGTAACATTTCTGTTGCTGCTACAGGGCTGCACATAATGCTCACCATTACACTCAACCTAACATACGCTTCTTGTATTCTGTGAGCTACTGGAGAAAGAACTGCCAAAAGGAGAAAAACAAACCACTGGAAGGATTGTTGTTTTATATTAAATATTAGCTTAAAAATGAGTTTGTTGACTTCATTTGTTTGTCTTGTCAATCAGTTGTTGTAACCTCAGTTGGACCTTTGTCAACTCCGTCAGTGTTTGTCGTCAAATCCATCAGTATTTAACAACGTCATATAAAAGGTTTCTGTTCATTTTTTAAATAAATATTTTGTTTCTTTTTTCCATTAATTGTGTTAAAATATTAAAACATCAAGTGAACATGATAGTCTGATTTGCCCCAGAATATTATGCTTAATTTTAAAAAGGAGGGTAGGGAATTAAGGAATTTCAGAACTGGATTGTTCATAATAACCCTAACCCAGAAAAAAAAAAATTTAGAGAATGTATTTTTTCATTTAGCTCCTTTACTAAACACCGTTATTACATAATTTAGGACTTTACACTGTTGTTGGATGGATCAAATTAAAATAGCACGCTTTTTAATGCGTCTGACGGAAAAAAGAAAAGCAATCCCCATTAAAACAATAAAAATTCTAAATATCTGAATAATAATAATAAGATTATTTTAAAGATAATAATAATAAATATAATTATTTATTTGTATTATTATTTCTTATAAAATTCTAATTTATTTTTTTATTTTTTTATTAAAGGTACTGGAATGCTGTTGCAACCCAGTTTAATCCCTGGTTGTAGTCCATTATGCCAACATTTCTGGTGATATAATGTTTTGTAATGATACTGCAACTTCAAAAATTCACTTCACCAATCTTTAAATCAACGTCTTAAAATCTTCTATATGATGTAAAATAAGTTTTAAATCACAGCTTACTTATTGTTCAAAATCAAAGTACCTCTTCAGTCATATATGTGTGAATACAATTCCCATGTGTATGGTTGATATTGTGATAGCACACTCAGTTGAATGTAACCTACTGTCTTCTCACTCTCCGACACTAGATGGCACTGTTTAACAGATGGGGTTACCTCTCCTCTGACTACTGTAATGAACCAGCAGAATAACACAATGACCTCTAGTGCCCTGTCTGCTCTGCTGATCGAGCGACTCAAGTGTTCCTTCTGATTTGCCTGTAGAATTCTAATTTTGAGTTTGCAGGAAGTGCATTGACTTCTTGAAACACCCCTTTGGATTGTGCATAAACACAACCCCACCTTCACCGCAATGCATTCTCCAGCCGCAGCTGAAAAGAGAGTAATGAATAAACATTAAGCAAATAGTGTAGGCTACAAATATAGGCTATACACAACCTAATTTCCATGTGTTGATACATTTCACGGATGGGTTATTCGAGGCATCGTTGGTTGGAGGTGGAATCCTGGTGTGAATTTCACCTTAGTGATTATTAAACTCTATTCTCTCCTCCGTAAAACACAATCTACACACACAAACCCATCTCTGATTAATGACGTGTGAACGTTCTGATAACTGTACCAACATAGAGGAAGCTGGATTTTCTTCTACGGTTTTCACCTGGCAGTACGCTGGGGTGGGGTGGGGTGAGGTGAGGTTGGGTGGGGGTGGGGGTGGGGGTGGGGGGGTGGGACGTTCAGAAAATGTTTGTAAATTTCACAAAGAATTAGCAAGTAACACATTGAATAAAATGTGAAATGTTGAAGAAATGACGTTGCACTTTTTTTAGATTTATTTATTTAAATATAAATGAAAATAATAATTATTATTATTATACCTTGAAAATATTTTTCTCAGAAAGCAATATTTTAGCAATACTGCTTATTAATATTTCAAAAACTAATGTGGTGCAACAAATAAAATCCAAGATTTTTTTCTATTTTTGGACACTTTTTTTTGTCACTGACCCATATTTCACTTTCATATCACTAAATGCACGGTTATGGTTGTCCATATTTGACCCAAACATGAGTTGAAACAACCCAGCCTCTCTTTTTTTTAGTGTAGATTGATTATTGCTGTAGTTCTGACATTTGTAGAGCACTTTGTGTGTGTGCGTGTATGTGTACGTGCGTGTGTGTGTGAAAGGACACCGTTTGAGAGCTTCTTGTACTGTATATGTCAACAGCCATGCACTGTGTAAAAACACCACTGAGTCCACGAGCGTAGATTTATAGGTTTGAAAGCAAAATGAGTTTCATCCTGAGCATATCTCTAACACTTATATCTGTCACCGGTGCGAACCAGCTACCGTGACCGAATCAATAGTTGTTTCACTGGGTTACACGGCGAAAGCTTTTGTAATCTTTGTCGGATCTATTAGAATTCTTGCACGTAATGCAGAATGTTTTCTGTCCAATACAGATCAATGACTTGTGGAAATACAACGCCACGGAAGACGGATACAATGACCGAAAATGACACGCAACACCGAACCCATTTCATTTTGAAAACGTTCCCAACAGAAACCATTAGCAACACCTACCTACATACTGTCAGAATTATGACATAGCAGCTATATTTTTTTCCTCACAAATGATGATGGGTGCGAACAATGGCACCTCCTGAGGGGGGAGATCACGTTAAAAGAGCATTGTTTTGCAAGACTGAACTGAGTTAAGGATAAGCTCTGTCAAACCGATCTTCAACCAATTTCACATCTCATGTCTTTGATCCTTCCCGTCAGATGTTTAGGCAATTGAATTTGTGATTAATTGCGTGAGGGTGGAGCTGGGCTGGTAGCGGCATGTTTTCCCAGTCGAGCGGCTCCTCGAAAGCCCCCTGGGTGAAGACGTTTCCTGTCAAACTGCTCATTAAACAAGGAGAATCTACAGTGGTCTATGCTCCCCCTGGAACAAGAGACAGCTGTTTGCTTAAGAAAAATAAAGCAAAGCTTTGGACGTGTGCGCCAATAACATTTGAAAAGAGGGCCTGCATGCGTTCTGTTCGCCAGTTGCCATGGTTATGAGGCTTTTATTGGCAGCCGACGACGGTAACTTGCTGGTATATAGCGCTTTGCGCCGTTCAACCCAACCCATCTCTTCCTCCCTCATCCAACAGAAACGTGCAATCCAAATGTCGACCCTGCTGGGCCAGACAGACTGAAATACCTTCTGCCAGTCCACTTAAACAAACTGTACTCACTGAAAGGCCCTGATTGGATCTCCTGCTGCCATCAATCATCCAATCAGGTGTAGTGCAATCCCCTCCCCACAGAGCTCGTCTGTGGCAGAGGTTTCTGTCCCTTTTGTCCCCACCGTGCTCCGGGCTCATGGCGACCAGGTAAACAGCTATCCTGCGGATGCCAGAGCTGAATTTTCAGAGTCCGTCTCGGTTGGACGGACTGGCTCATTTTGTTTCTCGCTGCGCCGTTCCGATTCCATCTAGGCAGGGGTTGGGACTTACCTCTGCTTCAGAAGTGGCTTACAAACCCGATGATTAGTCCAAACGTCTTCCAGGTCACGAGTGATGGGGAGTAAGAGGATAGAAGTGGAGGATGGCAAGCTTTCCCTCCTACACCTTTGCTCTATTATCTCAGCACGGCCTGTAATGGGAGCATCCATGCAGAGTTCATTAGCCCCGTGCTTTTACTAATCCAGTAGTGCTGAGTAGGATTATAGAAGATTTAGTCACCAGGAGTTGGAAACCAGCTAACTTATTTAACAAGCACAGCTTGGCCCTCCCAAATTACCACTGTCCTCTTAAATCATGACTCGACTCTCAGTTCTGCGCTTTAAAGAAATAGTTCACCCAAAAATTCTGTCATTAATTACTCACCCTCATGTCGTTCCAAACCCGTAAGACTTTCGTTCAACTTCGTAACACAATTGAAGATCTTTTTGATGAAATTTGAGAGCTTTCTGTCCCTCCATTGACAGCTACATATCTATTGATGCTTAAAAAAGTTTATAAAGAGATTGTAAACCTAATCCATATGAATTGAGTGGTTTAGTCCAAAGTTCCTGAAAAGACTCGATCGCTTTATATAATGAACATATTTAAAGCTGCAGTCCGTAACTTTTCTTGGTTAAAAATTTACCAAAATAAATTTTTGGGCAAGTACATAACCAGCTAGTGTTCAAAACTCTCTACTTACCTGATTCACCGATTCACAACGGTAAGCTTGTAATTTGAGTGGTACTGGTAGGTTTCCGCGAGAAATATGAGCTTGCCGTCGTTCGTCTTTGCGTCATTACCTCATGTCTTTTTACATAAAGGAGTCCCGGCTAGTAGGCTATATCGCATGTGAGGATGCTGCAGGTGGCGGATTATAGCCTTAAATACACAGTCACGCAATGTTGATAACATTAACAATTGGCGGACAAAGAATAACAATAATAATAATAGTTTGCATGATTGGACGTGATCTGAGCTAACTTTGCGATCGTTAGATTTAATCACCATTGGTAGCGCTGGTTGGTAACACTTTATAATAACTGCACGCTATTAATCATTAGTTAAGCATTAGTAAACAGTTAATTCATTATTTGTAAAGCATTAATATATTAATGACATTAGTGAGCAGTTTATAAATACAGCTATAAATGCTTTATTCTTGATTTATAAGCATATCTATAATGTGTTTAATAATTGTATTTTCATACATTATTAATGATCAATTTATCATTTCTAAAGGAAGTATAGCATTATTTACAAACCAGTTGCAGCTTTAATTTTGTATTTTATTTTATTACTACATACATTGTACTAGCAGATAGTATACCATATTTAGTGTTGTATGTGCTTTCAGAAATACTTACAGACTTTATTCACAATCGTATTTACTTCCTATCTTAACACATATTGAGCCTTGTGTATAGAGTGATGGAGGATATTGATCATTTGTAGTGTCCGCTCATTCGTCAGTACTGTGTGTCCTCATGGACATATCTCTTGAAATCTTATTCAGCAGGACCGAATTGCTCATTTACTGTAACATTGGTCCTTCAGCCGTGCCGCCCATCTTCCTCAAGGTAAAGTGCTTATTTTTCACATAACCACAACCGCCACTATTCTAGAGGGTTTTTTTTTTTTTTGTCTAAGCAGGCCTAATTCATTCTGTTTGTCCCTGGTCATCATCATGAACCTGGACACACGGGCGCTGTTTTCCATTATCGGCAGGCCACCGGGCCGGATAAGAGGACAGAATGAAAAGGAACTTAACAAGACGAGAAGGACTCTTCTCCATCATCACCAATCAGCCACTCTGGAGGAGGATGGTATTACTGTCTTTTGATGGAGGACGCCTCATCCTCTATGCCATTGATTTACGTCCATGGATTGCGATATTTCATTATGGGGCATTTGCAATTTCCTGAGGGCTGAAACCATTACAGTGGCCCTGCATCTCAGCGTGTTGACCATGAGCTTTAATGAGAAAAGAGCGTGTGAGAGGTGGAGAGGGGCACGGAAGGAAAAAGGGTGCAGAAAGGTGTAGAGAGTGGCCGCATCGAGCCATTAGACTGTCAAATTTAAATAAGGCAAACTAAAATGTCACACGAAAAAAAAACACACACAGACAAGGTGTGAAAAACAGCACCTCTCATCTCTGATTAGATGTAAGGGGATAAAAGCTTAAAGTAATTTAATCAGCTCTTTGTTCTTCCAAGCAGACGTGGCATATTCTTCGTCTCTCCCTCCCATCTCGGCCTCACTTTCTATTTTCTTCCTAATGTTCCTAAACCCATTATGGGAAGGCCATTCTTTGCAAAAGAAAGGTAAAATGTGCTGTGTTGTGCACTCTCTTTGGTGCCGGCCTTCATGCATTTGAGTACTGCTGTTCCATGTCACTGCATTAGTCGTCTGTCACGGAGTGAAAACGGAATTGTCCTTTAAAAGCAGCTAGCAGTGGTGTGATGTAGCATGTAGGCTTAATTAAAGGGAGTTTTGTGCCTGGATCCAGCAAAGTTTCATATTTAATGGACCATAGCAAAGATCTAAACCGAATGGTGCTCCTATAGGCCGGGTGCACCAACTAAAATGGCATTAATTATTTTGTAAAATGGCGCCCTTTCAAAGACAAACATGCTCTGCTTTAAACCGAAGCTGTACGCTTCCCGCCGGTTTAATAAATCATTGTGAAATGCGTCGGGGTCCACGAAGCAAAAGAATCAAGAACTTCTTTTTTTTCTCATCCTTGGTCTCAGACCATTGATTTTAACAGATCATTACGGAAACCGGAGCCCTTTGTAAGTGATTTTCCAGGATTTTTTTAGCGTGGGAAATAAAGAATACTGGCATCCGGGTGTAATGCATTTAAAGTTAAGTAAAAATATTTGTGTATCAATATATCAGACTTGAAAGGAGTGTAATTGAATTGGCTAATCAATGCTGCTTTTTTCTCCAGTATATAATTCAGTATCTTGTTCTATTCTCCTCATGTCTAATAATAAATGAGAGAAAATGTGCATAAAATATTGTTATGAGTAAAAAATAGTTTACATAATGGAAACCTTATAATCTTGTGAAAGGAGAACACGATTAAATATACTGAGGGTTAGCGATATCATAACCGATACAAAGTAAAGGGGTCCTATTATGCTTCTTCACTTTTTTAACTTTAGATAGTCTGTGATGTTGCCGTTTGAACATAAAAAAAGATCTGCAAGGTTACAAAGCTCAAAGTCCACTCCAAAGGGAGATATTTTATTTATTAGAATCCACTTTTCAAGAACTACAACAAAAGGCTCGTTTGGACTACAACGCGATTTTTTCGGATCTTATGAAGTCATAATGTGCCTAATTTAAATAATCCCCGCCCACCAAATATATGCAAAAAAGGTGTCAATTACTGTTTGGATTACCATCGTTTTCCGACAAATATCACGATTAAATGGTGTATAACATCGTATAAAGTATCTAAGAACATTACAAAAACAGAACAAAACAAAACTTAGGCTACCACTCTGAAACGTGAAATCCGTGCTTGCATAGTCCGTGAATGAAAGCCGTTCTGCGTGATCCTCTTGTCTGTTAACATTATTATTATTAAGTCTAAATCAGACTTGAATTGGTTTGAAATTGACTCCATCTTTAATGGGCTATTTACATCTGAGTGAGTAGAGCCAATCAAAGCTGGGCCAATCAAAGCTCAGTGGGCCAGCTAACCAATCACAGCACATTTCGTATTTCGGAAGGAGGGGCTTCATTGAAACGGTGTGTGTTCGCCCATGGTACGCCCAGACTGGGGATAGAGGAGCTGTAATAATGTAAGAATACATGAAAAATAATGTGTTTTTTGAACAGTCAAGCATGAAAACATATTTGAGTACACCCAAAGAACAAAATCAAGACTTTAAACTATTGAATTAAAGCGCATTGCAACATATTTCTAAATGTAAATGCACTTGCAGTGCTGTTTTGCAAAATGTCTAATTAATACAGTTTTTAGGTTTTGAACTGGACAGTGATTGTTCTCTCCAGAGTAATTCTCCGGTACACTGTAAAAAAACAACAACTGTTTGATTGAACTTTTTTCAAATCAACTTAGATGATTAATGTGGTTCAGATAACATCGTTTCTGTTGATGAAACAAATCTCCTTCATTGTATTAACTAAAAAAAATTTAATTTCAATGAACTCAAAATTTTAAGGCAACTTACTTTTTTTAAGTTAAACCAACAATATTTTTTACAGCTTTAGATACAGAGCTTTCTCCCGAAATGCCTGACCTCATACTAGAACCCACCACTTTGATTTTAACTCACCTATTCCCCAACACCTGGACATGCTGCTGCGCGCTACTGCTGGATTTCAAATAAAATGACTCACACTGTGCCAGAAATGATTTGAACAGCTCGAATGAGACATCATGGGGTCTCCTCCCGATCTCCAGTCCATTTGTCTTGTTTCCTCTGTTAATGAGTGCAGCTTGTAATCTGGAGCACTGAGTTGTATCGACACCTGCCTGCTCATAAGAAAAGAGAAAAAACGTGTAAAAGTGCAATGCAATTGTTTCTTTCAGAGGTTGCAAGTAGGCCTTAAAATGGAAAGATCTTAATAGAATGATTGTTCAAAACTCTATTTTAAATGTGCAGTTTAAGCTACATGCTAATGCAGTGTTAGGCTAAAAACAGTTTTTTTATGCTACATAAGATCATATATTAAAACGCTTTTGGAAGCTCGTTAAATTATTTTAACAGAAAGATGTTAATGTTTTACTCTTGTCCCAGACCTTTTATGAAAATCCCTTATAGAACCCCCCTCGCCCTAGTTTAAAAAAACACCCAAAAATTACTAATGTACATGCAAAAGCACTGTTATCAGTGCTTCCCTGGACTTTGGATAATTAAATACTTTCAATTATGTTTGCAGAGTTTTTTTTATTTTGTTATATTATTGCCCAAGGGTAGGCCTACTTTGATTCATGTGGTGTTCAGGTAACATGCTACAGATGAATGATACTATAACTGCATATCATTGTTTCACTACTACTGCATCTATATTGCTAAACAACATTTACAACAGCTGAAAGATTAAATCCATTTACTGTTACTTCTATTGTATTTCCATTTCTTCCTTACAGGATATTAACATCGTAAATATTACATTGGGTTGAGCCTGTATATACAACTGAAACCAACCCCACCAGCTCTACTACTAAAAGGTCATTTAAAATAATTCATAAATATTTTTCTTGGAGCAATTAGGGACAACTACATTTTTATCTAGTTTGTAAATGAAAATTGTCATACTAAATGTTCACACCATTCTTTTACTTAGCAGCTCCTTTTAAAAGTGTGTGTGATTCATTACCACATGGCTCTACTGGAGGACTCTGACAATTCCACAAGTCGCATTCTCGCCACCTTATGCTCGCTGCGTTTCCCCAGCCCTCCCCCAGAATTCACCAACAAACAGGATTTTCACAGGAACCTAAGCATGAATGTTTAATTAGCGGCAGCTGTTGTGAAATGTGCGCATCGCCACATACCAGCTTCACTTATGGGTCTGGATTTCACTTTATGATCACTATTATATGCATGCATGTCTAATTTTTCAAGCTCTCTTGCTCAGAGTAAAAGATCTGACATTTAGATATGTCTCGACAGACTCTAAACAGTTTTAATAAAACATGTTGTTGCTTTTGACTTTGTAGAATATATGATAGAATATGTCACATACTCTATCTGCTATCTGTTTCTAACATTTTTTATATTAGAAAACAATATAAAATCGAAGGGACCTCTCAATTGACCTCTCAACCTCTTCCATCTTTGTCAATCCAGGGATGGTCTTATTATAGGGAGATA
Source organism: Rhinichthys klamathensis goyatoka (assembly GCF_029890125.1). Taxonomy (NCBI): domain Eukaryota; kingdom Metazoa; phylum Chordata; class Actinopteri; order Cypriniformes; family Leuciscidae; genus Rhinichthys; species Rhinichthys klamathensis. The sequence continues at coordinate 11,035 of NW_026607216.1, read as the reverse complement.
CGAGGGTCGGTGGCTCTACCACTGTAAAACGCATAACGGCTAACTTGGATCAAGTGTGCCTTGATAAACAATCACATTACAGCCTTGACGTCATTGAGGCTGCGTCCGAAAACGTACAAATGCTGCCATCGGAGGACGCATTCCAAGGTAGGATGCATCAAGGCACGTCTGAATTCAATGTTAGTTTCACTTCCTGTGTCCTGAGATACCTTCATCTGATCGACTTTTGAAGGCAGTATAGATGTATCCTTCGCTGCCTTTTATATTCCGCAATCTTGTGCTTTCCAATCTGTGACAGTTGAGCTAGAAAAATAAAGATGGCGTCTGAAAGTTGCGGCTGGTGGTCAGTTTACGTGTAAATGTATTTTTGTTAAACGTTTTCCACTTATGGTGTCATTTCTAGCGAGAAATTACTAGTCATTAAATATTCTCGTAGTTTGCACTGAAGCTCGCTCTATTTTGCTGTTGATCATTGAACTGTTACGCTGCCTCCGAAGTCTGTCCGAAATCAGTTTCGTGAGGTACCTTCGTGCACAAACACTGCCTGTAAGTCATTGCCTGATAGGGCAACAAGTCACTGCCTAAGGCCCTGTCCACACGGACACGGTATTTTTATAACCGTGACTTTTTTTACGCGGTTCGGCCGTTCGTCCACACGAAAACGCACTGAAACCGAACAATTTTGAAAACCCCTGCCAGGGTGAGGATTTTCAGAAACGCCGGTTACAGTGTTGTCGTGTAGACAGTGAAACCGGGGGTTTTGACTTGCGACGTCAGAGTGTGCGCCGTTATCCGCTGTGTTTGACGTCAGATTTGCGCTTCTGATTGGCCAACGTGGCTTTGCGGTTAAGGTTTATATCGCAGCCTGCTGCCATGGCATGCTCTTGACCGCGCTTGATAGCGTGTTTTTGCGTTTTCATGTAGACGGAGACCGAGCATGTGTGGATGGAATTTTTTTAAACACTGTAGGAAAAACTCCGGTTATAAAAATACCCGTGTCCGTGTGGACAAGGCCTAAGTTTTCGGATGCAGCCTGAATTTCATTCAGAGTTGTGTGACAGTCAATCACTGTTTGCGGATACCATAGAAATGAATGAGAAGTGCTGTAAACTGAATCATACCTGTTGCGCAATTGTCCATGACTTCTCTTATAAAACAGCATTTTTTTTTCAGTGTAAATTCTATAAACAGATCAATGCAAAACGATGTTTAAGAGCAAAGAGGTTGAAGATTAGCCGATGGGCTTTCGATTAATTAAGCTATTTCCTCACAGAATTGGTTTATTCAGCGTAGTGAAGCCTCTCTTCCATTGACATCCATTAAAAAAACGGTCTTTTGTCTTTTTCCCTGCTTACCGCAGCGTTAGCAGGTGTTACGCTTTTTTTTCGGCTAAGGTTACGGGCTTGCCTTCAAGTGGCTTTGGCTAATCTCATGAGCTCTGAAGCCATAGGAAATGACATCATCAGAACCACATGAATGAAATTGTTTTCATTCAATTGAAGCTCTCTTCTTAGCATCAGCTTTCTTTTAGCTTCCAGACTGAGGTGTGCCGATCCGGCCCACATTGGTTCACACAGAAGGGTCTTTGAGGGGACCATTTGACATTCAGGAGAGCTCAGGCTCCATAATTAAGACTCCCTGAGCCCCTTTCCTGGACCATGGCCGTGATATTGCTCCTCTCCTCACACAAATCCTACAACTTATAACGGATTATCCGTTGACAGCCAAATTGCCTGAGGGGATTTTGTTTTCCTTATGTGACAAGCCAATCTGTTTGGTTGCCAGAACTATCCATAACCCCCCCCCCCTTTCTTTTATAATCTGAGAGGGGTGCAAGGCGAAAAGAACGAGTTTCATTTGGTACATCCAGGTCCTGCCTCGTTGAAGAGGTCATATTTTTATGGACGCGGCTGGAGCTCTCATCTTTGTCATGTTACCTTTTCTGATTGTAGCCAATTATCTATTCCCACTCCTGGGCCTCTCCCAGGGCCGTGCTGCGATAGCACCATGCCAAGTTCAAGATGGTGTCATCTCGAAACCATGGAAACCACAGTCGGAAACCACTGGATAGTCGAGCCAGATCCAAAGATTTTCTATTGAGGAGGTAGATTTGTTTAGATTATGCTAGTAGAGCGGGAGATATCGAGCATGTGTGAAAAAGATGTCACATTAAAATTCATCCGTGTTGGCCGAACGATGCATGAACTAAATTTGGCATACAAAGTATGGTTTGAGGAGCTAAGCTAAAATACAGCGTCACTTGAGATGATTTTAAAGCTACTTTGAAAGTGTAACTCTTCTGCCCTCCAAAACTCCCTCTCACTGAAAAGATTAGCCATGCCTTTTTTATTTTCAACATATAATTTTGCTAGGAGCACATGAGGACCAGGAAAATATGCAATTGGTGAGAAATAGAGGAAGGATGAAGACTAGATGAAGGAATACATAAATGAGAGGTTTGGGGATAGTTTGGGGTTGTGGTCTCTCCTTTTTTTTTAAAAAAGAGGAAAACTCTGCATATTGTTGTCATATGAACTTTATTATAATCCAAAATACACAGGAGAACACAGAAATACATGCAGGAAAGCTAACCACACAAAGTACAAACGAGTTCAGACCAAGAACGGAATTGGAACAAACTTAATGATACACAGGTGATAATATGTAACCAATGAAACGAACGAGGACATAACTAAACAGTTCAGGGAATCAGGAACTAAAGGAAACAAACCAGAATATCAAAATAAGAGTCCATAACACACACCTGACAAGTGTTTGCTTGTTTATTTTTATTTAAAACAAACACACACACACACACACACACACACACACACACGTCTGGTCCACTGTCTTTGTGGGGACTCTCCATAGACGTAATGATTTTTATACTGTACAAACTGTATATTCTATCCCCTTACACTAACCCTACCCCTAAACCTACCCATCACAGGAAACAGTCTGCATTTTTACATTTTCAAAAAACATTACTTAGTATGATTTAAAAGCTGTTTTCCTCATGGGGACCGCTGGCTGGTCCCCACAATGTGATCTCAGGTTTTACTATACTTGTGGGGACATTTGGTCCCCACACTGTAATATAAACATGAGCACACACACACACTTAAGGAAATAGGCCAAACATCTTTTCTTCCTCCTCCTCACACAGTGATGACCTGGGAAGAGCAGATTTAAGGCACTGACTGAAAGTGAAATCGAAGAACGAGGTGGTGTGATGTCATTTAGAAATACAATTTTGACCAAAACAAAGTTTGTTTGAATTTCTTCCAACAAGTCTCAGTTCATTTCAAGAGTTCGAAACAGCTTGCCAAATTTCCCGGAAAAGTTTGCTCCAGCTGGTAAACACCTTCAAACTTCCATTGGCAATTACGTAATAGGTAGGTGTGGTTCTAAGGCTCCGCCTTCTTTGATATGGAAATCTTCTCTTTTCCTTATGTTCAGTCTGTCAAGGTCCGATGTCCGTGAGTAAAAACATGAACACTATACAGTAGAGACCTGCTTTCGGAGAGAAATTAAAGTTGTACTTTTAAATGAAAGCAACATTGACACTGTTTTTTATGTTTAGTACTGTAAAGCAGCTTGCTTTAAATCAATCTATTGCATATAGTGCTACATAAATAAATGTGACTGGACTTTCAGAGTTTGCACATATATTGCTATGATCAGATTGCTATGATCAGATGCTTTCTCAACTGTTGTGTGTTTATTTTGTTATTGAAAGGAAATTGCGCAGCACATTTGAACATTCATCTAAATCCTGCTTTCAGCTCGGGCGGCGTCAGATGTTTGCTAACAGCTGAAAAGGTCTCGAACTTTTAACCCCTAAGGGAAGAACGAAAAACAACTTTGCCGTGAGTTATCAGGGCCTTTAGAGAGGAGAACAAAGAGGGAAGTGGAAGTTTCACAAAGAAGGTAATCCCATAAGTACACTGTGACAAGTGGAAAAAGTTCATTCAAGATGGTGGAGAAAGCGGGAGAAATGTTATATAACTAAATACTGAAAATGTTCAATGTAATGACATAATATGGACTAGTCTACCAATATTTGTGGTTTTGTGTGCAGTTTTATGCTTATTTGTGGTTTGTTGTTAGCTTAGCAACATGCTAACGCCAAACTCATTTTGGTGCATCCCAATTTTCATACTTATTTATCATTCTATGCCATTTTCTTGTATAAATAGTGTGAGTTGTGTCAGAAAATTCATGTTCATGTTGAATGGAAGGGGAGGGACTATCAGACTCCAAAACTGGATGACAAAATAACATTATAAAATGTGTAGCCTACACCAAAGTACATAGTGAATAGTTTACTTGTGACACATCTTTTGAAATCAGCTGTGAGTGGAGTGCATGGGCAGGGATTTGTGTGATGTACAGAGATGTTGCCTATTCAGAGTACTCCAAAACACATACTGTACAGTACTTGTGAGATTTCATTTCACTGCTTATTAAAAAACTGCTTCCTGTAAAGACAGAAGGCAGCAAAGTAGTGCACTAGGTTTTGGAACGGAGCCTTTGTATTGTGATGTTTAAGAAATTATCTTTTAAGTAATGCATATAATGCATTGACATTCATTTAAACTAAAGCTACAGAGTGAAAAAGACATTGGTTTTTCTACAGCCATTTGGTCCACGTTATATCTACAGTGTTTGGAAAACGTTTTCAGTTTTCAGTTTTGACAGTAAAAGGTCACAACAGGCCTGAATGCCAAGTCAAAGTGATTTTCTCCAACTGTGAAGTCTTAGGACCGTTTTGACCAGGTCAGCTTTAAAATTCAGTTGAATTGCAGCACCACATTCACTGCTTGCACTGTGACAACCCACTTTACCATGGTGGCATGTTTTATGCTCTTCCAGAAGTTTATCTAAATGTGTCAAAAAAGAGATGTCTCTGCTGAAAATGTTGCTTTTTTAGAGTTTGAGTTTTTCAGAGTTCTCTTCTCACATTCTTTTTATACTGTTACTCAAAGGAGGGTACAGTGACTTCATAATCTGGATTTTTAGGCACAGTGAATAGAACAAGGGTGGGGAATTTAAGGCTTAGGAAATGCAGATTGATAACAGGCAGACTCTTCTAAAGCTCAGTGGAATAGGTAAACACTGTATTCAATGCACAGGGGGATTATGAACTTCAGCTCCGTATTTTAAATGTATTTCATAGAGTCTGTAATGTTTATTCATGCGGTTTGGAAAGATATCAAACCTGATCTTTGGAAATTGTCCCAGGAGGACCTGGAGAAGTCAAATAGAAAGAAGAGATTTTTGCTGATTGTGTGTTAGCAGAGGCTCAAGTGAAAAAATCTTGATCTTAAATTTATTCAAGAGCTCTTAGCATTCAGTACACCAGGTGTTTTGAGTGTGTACATACATTATGGGGACGTGTGTGTGTGTGTGTGTGTGTGTGTGTGTGTGTGTGTGTGTGTGTGTGTGTGTGTGTGTGTGTGTGTGTGTGTGTGTGTGGCCTGGTAAACCCTACATTATGGGGACAAAATAAGATAGCAATACAGGGAAACAGCTTATAAATCATACTTAGTGATGTTTTTTTTTAATGTAAAAATGCAGAAAGTTTTCTCTGATGGGTAGGTTTAGTTAGCCTGGTAATACCAGACTCTGCTACTTCACTTTGCTTCGTACACAGAGTCTGGGATAGCATAATAGAGAAGTGTTTTCTCTCTCGCTAGGGGGCGCGTACTGAAGTTTAAAATCATTGGTTACCCATAAGCCAATCAGATAAGTTTGTTTATGACGTATGTTATGCGCCGACACAGCCGCATCGAACCACAGACATCATGCATCGAACTCAAATCTATGATCGAACTTCCACTGTAAACACTTGATGATGCGAGCGAAATACCCGAGTGAACATGGCTGTAAACGACTTTTTTGATCTGTGAGTGATGTAATAGAATGACTGCTGCGCTTGACAGGGCACAAACGAGCAGAGAGAGAGAGAGAGAGAGAGAGAGAGAGAGAGAGAGAGAGAGAGAGAGAGAGAGAGAGAGAGAGAGAGAGAGAGAGAGAGAGAGAGAGAGAGAGAGAGAGAGAGAGAGAGAGAGAGAGAGAGAGAGAGAGAGAGAGAGAGAGAGAGAGAGAGAGAGAGAGAGAGAGAGAGAGCCCCGGCCGCGCGCGCGCACTCCCACGTCTACAAACAACACGAGCGCTGTCTTGCTCTCTCTCCCTCGCGCATATTCATAAAAATCAATCGACAAGATAGTAAGAGGTCGGAAGACCGCGGTTTCACGTGGAGCATTTGGAGATTTTTAGAGATTATAGACTCTAGGAACAACATCTCAATGAACAACATCTCAACTATAAAGGCCTGTCTCATATAAGTTAGACGCCTATCTCAAGTACAAGCCGGTGCAGTTCGACGATTTGGGCAAATAAAAGCCCGGGCTATTATTTGAAGTTTTACGGTATTTAAGACCTGGAAAAGAAAAGAGACACTGACCTGTCAAAAGGCTCCCCAGTTTCTCGCTGACGATCGGTAATAGTTGATAAATTAAACTTTTCCCAAAGGGAGTAGGGCCACAACATCACCTTCATTCAAAATGTTTAATACACACTCTTCGTGTTCGGGCTTCAGTTTGCTAATGCCGGGAATATTCTCCACAACAGAGCGAATTGCATCCGCGTCTCCATATCAGCGGTCGTTTTCGATTTCCCTGACCTAGGGTGTTTCTCAAAACCAAGAATGCAAAGAACGGACTTGTGTTCTTGGGGAGAACGCTCTTGCTAGTTGTTCTTGGAAGAATGAACTCACAAGGTGACGAGCACACAGAACGCTGCTGACAGTTTGAGACGATGTGTTCTTGCTGGTATTGCGCAATAATTCCCCCGCACAGACACCGTCTGCAGTACCCAAACATAACGAGAATTATTGACGATAACAGCCAGGCTGCAATGGTCTCTTGACTGTGGGGAAAAACGAGTCTGTGAGCAAACTGGCCGGTTGGCTCGATAGCTAACGTTACACCCGCAGGCGCTTATGGAGATTCTCACTTCCGAAAACGTTTGAGCACATTTTCGATTAGCCATACATTTTCGTAAAATGCCAATATTTGAAATCTACACAGTTGATTTCTCGCATCAAATGTTCTCAGAAGTGAATTTAGTGATGAAATAGTGTACGTAATTGTAGAAAAACGAAATACTGTATTGACCTGCCTCTCCTTCCTCGAATGCCGAATTGAATGCTGGGATATTTCTGCCGTCAAGTTCACACAAGTTACCAGCCGATGCATCCTCGGTAAAATGGGCGTGTCAAGAACACATCCGGGATTTTTAACTGTTCTTGCCAAAATGCAAACTTGTGTATTGGGACAGTACTTGGGCCACAAAAGATGACGTTTCACAAGAACACAAGGACACAAGTACAGACAAGAACACAGATTGAGAAAGGCCCCTAATCTTAAACACGGCGCTTACCGACTACGTCACGGCTTTCAGCCCGCCCTCTGTTCGTTGATTGGCCAGGCTGTTTTCAGGCCGGTGGAAAACAGAAAGATAGGCTGCTATCTCAGACTGACTACAGGAGCGAAATGAAATTAGCGGAAGTAGGAAGTCTGACGTAGTCAGGCTAAGGTTTAGTGTTAGGAGATACAGTTTGTACAGTATAAAAACCATTATGTCTATGGAAAATCCCCATAAAACATGAAAACACAATGTGTGTGTGTGTGTGTGTGTGTGTGTGTGTGTGTGTGTTCTTGTTTTTCTATCCCGGTGGGGACTTCAACCTGAACGCACACAGACTGGGGACTCGTGTCACCGTGGGGACCTAAATAGAGGTCCCCACGGGCAAAGCCCCTCAGGCACCTCCCAAACAGTGTTTGGACACGCCCCATGTAGTTTTTTTTGAAGTCCTCATGAGGGCCATTTTCAAGACAAAAATCTGTGTTAGTGTATATCTAGGCGCCCCTGGTGGTCACACAGAGTATTGCCGTCCCCACAAGTCACATTGTTCCGGAAAAGTGCGGCACTCTCTAGCTCCCTATTGGGGGTATTGGTCAATAATAGAATTACAATTTGGCAATCTATTTTAAAAATGTGTCTTTTTACTAAAGTAAGATATGAATTAATAGGGTTTTTAATTATTTATATTTATACATTAGTATAATATTTAGTTATTTATATTACTTTATAAAATAAACTGAATTAAATAAATGTGCTGTTGGTGCACTAGAATGTAAATTCTGGAAAGACTGAGCCACAAACAGAGAATTTTTTTTTTTTTTTTAGCAAATTCTTTGTTTTATTTATCGTAAGGCATCAAATGATTAGAATATAACTGATCTGTTAAAAATGCCATTTATGTAATTTATCATGGATCTGTCTATATTCATATAGTCATTATTGATGACAATAGGAAAGAAATCTAAACGAGGTTAGCCAACTCCAGGTGTTTCAGTCTCGCTTCTGTGGGGACTGGTTTATGTGAGAGGATCATCTACAAAATCTACATGAATTAATTGTCAGTTTAGGTTAAAAACACTTCAAAGTGATTTTGTTAAAGTAATTAATACATTATTATATCATTACTTTAATATATTATTATCATTTAATTATAATCTAATTAAATCATGATCAGTAAATGATATACAGATTTTTCACTCTGGGCTACCCCTCTGACAGAGCCTTTCTGCATACATTAAACAGAATTCAAAGAATGTACTTTCAACAGATCACTAATAAACTTTTATGAAATAAACTCATATGAAATTAATAAATGAACAGGCCCTGACTATATACAATCTTGTTTCTAAAATTGGCAGCTGCTGTTTTTTTAATCTTCTGGCTTTCTTTTTAATATATCACTACATACAAATGAGATTCAACAGATTTGGTCATCTTTTTTAGTCATTCCTTTGCACAAATGGTGTAATATTTGATAACTACAAACATTCTACAAAGCTCTGTGCTCTCTCAAAAGCCTTAAAAGTGAACTACTAACACACTATTTTTATATAAATGTTTCATGACTTTATTATCTTGTAAATGCTACCCGCTAGGCTAACAGAGCAGCACATTATACCCTCATCATACATCATATCTCACAGTTTAGTAGCCATCCAATACCCTGTACCCTACAGATGCTGTGAGATAACAGAGAGACTGATATTGCTTTAGCAGGACCTGGAGAGAGCTCATTGTGGGAGAATGGGACCAGATACACCTCTTTTCATGAAGCTAATGGAAGTGAACAGTGCAGAGTGTGAGAGAAACAGATGCTGGATCAAAAGTTAAGAAATAATCTCCTGATCCAGCATCAGATGTGCTGCTAGTGAAGTAGAAGCGGGGCAATGATCACTTTCTAAAAACATGGCGAATGCCTGTGTAATTGCTGATGTAAGCATGTGCCAGCGTATGCACTCCAGTTCACAGTGTCACACCAGGAACAGCTAAAGGCCACAGTGGAGCACTGATCATCACCAATAGTCATGTTAGCAGAGCAGCTAATAGAGCAAGCATGGTATGAAGCAGAAATGCTATCAGCATCTGAGTGTGGTGGACCAGTACCTCTCAGAGCAGCTCCTAACACTAACCCTAACCTAACCCTAACCTGCAGCTCGTCTGGTCTTCAACGAGCCCAAAAGGGCCCACGTCACTCCTCTGCTCATCTCTCTGCACTGGCTACCACTCGCTGCTCGCATCAAGTTCAAGGCTTTGACGCTTGCATTGCTTACAGATTGACCACAGGTTCAGCTCCCTCCTACTTTCAGTCACTACTACAAGTCTACATCCCTACCAGAAGCCTACGATCGGTCAATGAGCGACGGCTCGTGGTGCCATCACAGCGGGGCACAAAATCACTCTCCAGAACATTCTCATTCACGGTTCCATGCTGGTGGAGTGATCTCCCCACCCTCATCCGGAATGCAGAATCCCTGACAGCATTCAAAAGACAACTGAAAACTCATCTCTTCCGGGAGCACTTAACTTAACTAAAAAAAAAAAAAAAAAAAAAAAAAAAAAAATCCTTTCCTCTAAATCCTCGCTTGCCTGGCTTATGCTACTCCGAGCTATGTCTGAACTTTGTATTTTGAGCACTTCTTGCGTTGCTTTTGCCTCTTCACGATGACTCGCTTGGTTTAGTCCTCAGTTGTAAGTCGCTTTGGATAAAAGCGTCTGCTAAATGACTAAATGTAAATGTAAATGTAACCTATCTATCAGCATCTGAGTGTGGTGGACCAGTACCTCTCAGAGCAGCTCCTAACACTAACCCTAACCTATCTATCAGCATCTGAGTGTGGTGGACCAGTACCTCTCAGAGCAGCTCCTAACACTAACCCTAACCTATCTATCAGCACATTGACCTCTGTGGTTCCAAATGCTGGTGACAACAAGTGCCAAATCATTATGGCTACTCTGACAAGGTGAACTCAAATCCTGGAAATGATGAGCACTACAGTATATCATAATCATTAGTCTAACACATGCCAATGTATGGATGACGTAGGCTACATGTACGTGCATGTCCACAACACTTATTTCTGTTTAAGTGAGGTGTTGTATATAGTTTCATGTCATTTTGGGAGAATCTGAACCAGTAGCTAAGCCAGAAGGGTGTCCAGTGTGGAAAAACTGCATCATCATTTGTTGAATTATTTTTACCATGTGTTATTCTTACCCTAAATTAAATCATGTGCTAGTATTTGACAATTCATTTATATAGTTTGCAAATATAGTCTTTTCCCATTCTCCTCTAACTGGCGAACTGCTGTCTTGGTGAGTGCATTTACATTTATTAATTTAGCAGACACTTTTATCCAAAGCGACTTACAAATGAAATGAGGAATACAACAAGCAATTTGTCTGTAGCAAGAAAAGTGCTAGCAATACATGGTTTATTTTAACAATAGTTAGGAGTATGCAGTTAAAGAGTTTCAGAATCAATATAGACAATTTCTAAGGACGGTAACATTAACAACAGCCCAACTCACTTTCTGTTTTGTACCTTTTGTAAACAAGCGGGGTCTTGTATCTATGACACCACAGTCTTGACATGTTTCACCCAGTT